>NW_022986967.1:0-427149 GCF_010093935.1 Zasmidium cellare ATCC 36951
CTATTCCTCTATTCTATATATTATATACTAAACTATAAGTACTATTATATCTACTATATATACTATTATATATTTGTCCTTTAGTCTATTCTATATCCCCTTTATAGTAGCTTTAAAGGTTATTAGCTCTCTATTATCCTTATAGATATAGATCCTAATATAGTACTTTACCTTTATATTTATCTTCTTCTATATAGAGTTATAATAAGATCTTATAAGAGATAGGATCTCCTCTTCCCTCTATTAAGATAAAGCTAGAGTTTACTTATTATCTTTAATTACCTAGAATATATTATTAAGTATAAGGTAGTCTTTTATATTATTAAGCTAAAACTACTCTATAGAGTTTATATAAATATTAAATATAGTAGAAGTAACTAAATTAATAAATAATAGTAGGAACTAACCTAGTTATAATTATATTAGTTAGTTATAGGAAGTAGAAGGACTAAAAAGAGATAAGCTCCTCTTAGTTATATAACTCTTAGTATTAATACTTTAGATATCTATTTTAGCCTACCTATCTAGACTATACTATCTAATAATTTCTTATAATAGTTTATATTTAAACTATTACTACTTAGGACGAGACGAATGTATAGCTTTTAATGTCTTGTTAAGAAAGGGAGTGAGCTCGTGTAATATTACCTAATCAAACCTTAATTTGGCGCTAAGCTATTACATTCCATCTCCGAGCACACGCCGCCTCCTCTACTTCACGACACACGATACCCTCTTACAAGACTTCAAGGCGCGATCCCTCCACGAATACCATATCGCCGGACAACATTCGACAGCCAAAATTGTGGTATTTATTTATACCTGCTACTGCTCGTGAACAGAGACGCGACTCTGCGCAAGAGCTATCCTACACGCACGTCGCTTGCAGTCCACTACCAGGTAAGTACCCTGCTAAGGACATGTGAGGCACCACTACCTCACATCACTTTTCTCTCCCTTCTGCCCTCACTTTGCTGTGATTACGACAAGTCAAGCGCAGGCTATTTGGCGTTTCGAGAAGTCGTCTTCATCCAAGATCCCGCGATTCAAGTTGTGCTAACATGTGAACAGTGCACACCGAGCCAGGTCGACTAGGTCATCAGCCAATGCTGCCCTCATGATGAGGGCACGACTTGAATAGATTGTTTGCTACCTTCACTTCATATCACGACATCATGGAATCAGACCCAGATACCCTGATGCTAGACGGCGAAGTAGTGGAGACCACCGAAGACCAGGGCCAAGCAGCGATCGTCCCTGGCTCTACTCTCAAGGTGGAGCTGAGTCTTGACGCAACGGAGACCGCACCTCCTACGGCAGCGTCACCACGAACGCAGGCTTTACTTGCGCCTGTATTGAAAGGCCCTGGATTTCGCCGGGACGCGGAGCCAAAAGACCAAACAAAGGTGTTTGCTAGAAAGGATGGGCCAAAACCAGCCAAATTTTCAAGTTTGCCCTATGCGACATCGCAGACCGGCCTTGTCTACGATGTGCGGATGCGATTCCATGTTGAAGCCGAGCCATCAGAGGACGATTTGCATCCAGAGGACCCACGGCGTATCCATGCCATTTTCGAGGCATTCGTGAATGCTGGTCTTGCTTGGCGCGAGGATGATTCAGGACCAATCGGCGACTACTTCATGGGTCGAATAGATACAAGACTAGTGACGAAAGACGAGGTCTGCCTCGTGCATACTGTCGATCACTGGAACTGGGTTCGCTCCTTAAGCGGGATGAGCGCGCCAGAACTTCAAGTTGAACAGCAATATCCTGGGCACATGAATGACTCGATCTACCTGTCAAGCAGCACCCCATATTGCGCCCAGCTCTCTGCCGGTGGTGCGATCGAGGCTTGCCGAGCTGTGGTGCTGGGGAAAGTCAAGAACGTTTTCGCAGTCATTCGTCCTCCCGGCCACCATGCCGAGAGAGAGGATGCCAAAGGCTTTTGCTTCTTCGACAATGTCAGCATTGCTCTCAAAGTCTGCCAGAGAGAATTCGGCACCCAATGCCGCAAGGTGTTGGTACTGGACTGGGACGTCCATCACGGCAACGGCATTCAGCAAGCCAACTATGACGACCCTAATGTTCTGTACATTTCAGTACACCTCCATCTGAATGGAGGCTTCTATCCAGAGTGCTCATATCGCGACAAGAGAGGTCCCTATGGTGATCACCTCCATTGTGGCGAAGGCGAAGGGTTGGGCTTCAATGTCAACATCCCATGGTCAAAACCCGGCATGGGAGATGCGGACTACATATACGCGTTCCAGCAAGTCGTAATGCCAATTGCGACCGATTTCAACCCAGATCTGGTGATCATTGCAGCCGGCTTCGACGCTGCCAAAGGCGATATGCTTGGCAAATGCGAGGTCACGCCTACCGGCTATGCCCACATGACGCACATGCTCATGTCATTAGCAGGCGGAAAGGTCGCCGTGTGTCTGGAAGGCGGTTACAATCTGGAATCCATAGCCCGGTCTGCCACTGCAGTCGCACGCACTTTGATGGGGGAGCCACCTGACCGACTGCTCGATACTGAGCCCACGAAATCTGGTGTGGACGATGTCAAGCGTGTTTTGCGACAGCAAAGCAGATTCTGGAAGACGCTCCATCCAAAGGACCCCTCAACGAAACTTTCTGGTCCACTTCGTGGCGTCCGCATGCATAATGTAGTGCGAGACTGGCAGGCGGAGGTTCTGTTCGATGAATACAGGATGACACCACTGTTCATTCACAGACAGCAGATATCAAAGGAGTTTGAGAATCAAGTGCTCGCCACGTAAGTACTGATCACATGGACCTGCCTAATCCTGACTACTAACTAACATGCTACAGATCGAATTACTCTGAATCTCGCCCTCTTCTTCTTATCCTTCACGACCCGCCCGAATTGATTGCCTCCCCAGATCCGAGGACGGGTAAGGTCGAGCTCCATAACACATGGCTGGTAAGTCCCTCCACAATACTGTGCTGCTGCTGTATGCAGACAGACGGCTGACGTGAACTAAGACTGACCCTGTGAAGACCTACGTCGACTGGGCAGTCAAGCAAGGCTTCGCCGTCATCGACGTCAATCTTCCCAAGCACGTCACAGCATTCGACGCTGATGGACAAGAGCACAATGATAACGACAGCGTGGAAAACCGGACTCGGGAAGCTACCATGCTTCTCACATACCTATGGGAAAATCACATCGAGCTCAACGATCCCACACACGTCTTTCTCATGGGCACCAATATCGGGCATGCTGCCATCATCAACTTCATCAAGTCACACGAAGACCAGGCGCAGAGCTTGATCACAGAGACAATCTCTTTTGTAGTCGATGTGGGTCTCATGTCCTGCAAGTCAGCGACAAATGACATGCTACCAGGCTGGTACTATCAACACTCGATGGTCTTCATAGCACGCGACCACCATTTCTGGCAATCAGATTTCGTCCGAAAGCCAAGGAAGAGATTCGGCCACACCCAGCAAAGCAGTAGCGATACAATCAGCGACATGCTTATCGACCACAAGGACGCCATCTTCGAGCTGCTCTTAGAGGATACGGTGGAGTGGAGGGGACAGCAGATACCAAGCGACAATGGCGTCGGGTCAGACTCAGCACAAATAAGTCCAAGCAAGCTGCCACCAGTCCACAACTTCGCCTTCTCTCCCGGACCGAGAACTCCAGGCACTACCAGTTCCGCCACTATGAACAATCCAGCAGTAGCTGGAAACCGAAGCCCTACGAAACTGCCCCAGAGCTTTGCACCCTCACCGAGACAATAGCCACGTCCGGGACCCCGTGTAGCTTGGAACGCAGCAGCATCGAAGAGGTTTGAGGAAACGAAGTGGTAGAACCACCGTGCTAGCGCGCATGGACAAGGCAACACGGCCGCTTGAGATGCCGTCATCTCGTGCTTCATGGCTATCATTATAGAGCGAAGGGGCTGGTATGATCTTAGGGTCATTCAGGGAGAGGTTACCAGCTAAAGATAGACCTGGCTGGCGAGCCAAGGCTCTGTTAGCTGCTTAGGGACAAGTATGCACAAAATACCTTACGTCGATGCCGTGATCAGCGCCTAAACATTCCTCTTAACGGTGTCCTTCTTTTCATCCTAACAGAGACGTTTGCAGGTCTCTAACAGTGGCGTCTGTCACTCTCTCCTAAGCTCATCTAGGGAGAGGTCGCTAGTATCAACGTGATAACAATGCCTCTTAGCGACCACGAAGTTTCCTTAGATGAGAGAGTCTGCAAGCACATGCTAAAACGACAGCAACGCACGAGACACCTTCACTTCAGTGCCGCCCGTTAGGGATTGCCACTTACGGTTGGTCCGCCCTCTGAGGAGAAGAGGAATTTTCACAGTTCAAACGCGCTGGTAGCAATCAACAGGACAAGTCAATCTGTGGGAGAAAGGCGCGCTGAGCGCCGCGTTGCATGCTACAAACGAAGGCTACTGCGTTCTTTCCGCCGCCATTGTGCTTCACTCACACGAGAGCGAATCGAAGCGACAACATGTCCACACACACAGTCATCCCCAGCGATCCCCAGTCGACCGAGCCACCAAGTCGATGCTCGACATGTTGGTCGGAGCAAATCATGGAGAGTCGTTCGCAGAGCGATCGAGGATGTGAAGTTCCAGGTAGAGGCCGCGGCCGTTCTTCTTCCAAACCTCCGCATCGAGCCAGTCCTGCGCAACAAGGCCCGCCTCGGCCGTCCACTGGTAGGTGGCTCTCTCGCTCATCTCGTCAGGGTTGAAGATCTGAGGGAGGACCCAGAGCTCGGTCGACCCGGCAGCGCCTTGAGCGGCTTCCAAGGCGGCCTTCAAGGTGATGCCTCCATCAACCTCCACGGCTGCTGTCGCCCAGTCGTGGACCGCGTTGAGGTCGTCTTGGAAGTCGAGGGCGGCGAGGACGTGGTTGCTCCACGTCTGCGGTCCTTGGCCCTGCTTCTTGATGATTGCCATGACGATGGGAATCACGTCTTGGTCTCCGTTCGCGCCCTCTTCCATGCTGTCGTAGCCTCCCATGGGATTCGCAGTCGAAGTGAAGTGCACATCCTGCGCTACCGTCCGAAAGGGGGCGGCCTTCTCGCCTGAGGACGACCTGCCCTCTTCCTTGGCTTTGACGACACGCCTTACAGCCTCCTCCAGCTTGTTCTTCTTGTAATCGGCCTTGACAAGAGGGTCAGGTTGAAAACCTCGCGTTCTCAGCGTCTGCTCAGGGATGAGTTTGCGGTTGTCATAGTCCGCAATGGCAGTTCCGTTGATTCTCCAACTGCTGGCCTCGTAGTATTCGATTGACGTCGGATAGTTCGTGGTTTCAGGGATGACTACGATCTTCATGGGAATATCGCCACGTTCCTTGTACTCCCGTGCTGTGGGGACTTCATCTCTGTGCTCGTCCAGTCGAAGAGTCCCAATCCTGATGAACAGTGGCCGGTTCCCTGGAAGAGTGTTCTCTTGGGCCGTCTCTTCCTTGGTCTCATCCTCTGCGTCAGCCATGACGGTATCTTGGTCATTGAGTAGCTCTTCTTGATCGTCGGGAGCGGGAGTGGTAGCAGGCAGAGCTGGTTGTGATGGAGAAGAAGGACGACCTATGTCTGGGACGAGCGATGCAGGGGTTGGTGACTTGGCGGCTCGCTCCAGGATTGGAACGACCTCGTTCGGCGCAGTGATGGAAGAATCTTGCTGTATGAGTCCCCGCGAGGATGTGCTGACCTCCTCTTGATGCTCGACGAGCGTAGCAGCGGCCGCTGCGGTTGGGCACGAAGAGGTAGCGTTACTGTTGGTTGCAGCAGGCTGGTTGGTGACAATTCGGACAACATCGTCGTCGTGAGGTGCTCCAGCATCCACTTCCTGAGGGAGAAGCAGCTCAGGTTCGCCGAAGTATTGCCCAGAGTTAGCAGCTTTGATATCGACGCCGTCGGCGAGGTATACATGCACATAGAAAAGACCCTCCGGCTTCTTCTCCTTGATCTCGTGGCTTCCACCTGTCAGAAAGTCCTCCAGCTTGAGGACCCGCAGGCAGCGCATCTTGTTCGGCTCGTGGGCATGGAGGAAGTATCGCAGGTGCTTTTTGTCGATCGGTCGACGGGTCTTCTTGTCGTAAGGAAATTCGTATTGCCGGAGCTGACCCCATCGTGCATTGTCGTTGATTGCGTTCTATGAGGTTCTGTCAGCAAACACGCCAACCGACGGTGCTCGATCTGCTTACCTCGAAGGCGTCTTGCGATCGGAGACTCCGTACAGGAATGTGAAGGCGTTGAATCTGGCTCATAAGATCAAGTCGCATGTTGGAGCAGAAGAGCACTAGGAGCGAAAAGGCGATCTCGTTGTCAGCCATAGCAAGCTCGGCTACCTCGATGCCAGCTGGATAGCTGGGGCCATTGGTAGGTATGATGGGCGGTCCGGCGTTGATCACGCGCCTCTTGTCGTTCTTGTAATTCGGCATCTTGATCTAGCTGAGCAGTCGGTAGTTGGCGGTGGGAGGTAGCTGAGTGTGCTCGAGAGAAAGCAGCTCAAGTTTAGCCAGCGGCGGTCGTCCGCACAGGCTGCGTAGTCAGAAGCAGGACTCGACGACGACGATTGGCCAGAGACTTTGCCGTCAGATAAATGTCCGTCTCTAAGAGCGTGTCCGTTTTACCTTAAAGAACTTCCTCGAAGAGCTTGAGGTCCGAACGCATGTCTCAGCCCTCGTTCTTGTCCACAACTGCCTGAATACCGCCAGAGACAGCAAGCGATTCATCCGCCGCCCCCTTCTCATCTTTCGGCCCGACATCATCAACACTCGCATCCGCCGAGGCATGCTCTTCGACTTCCGTATCAGGCACCAGATTAGACATCCTTCTTACATACCGCGATAGGCTCTCACAAAGTCTGTCGAGAACGAAGGCAGCCTCGCTCTTATCAGCCATCATCGGACTATCTTCACCGATCCAATCCCATTCAACCATACCCTCTGCCTCTTCATCTTCATCGAGAGTCTCTCCCTCCTTCTTTGCCGTGAAGCGAATGAGCTGCGTGATCTCCACCCATTCTTCATAAGAGTAGCGATGCTTCGTACCCTCCTTGACATCATTTGCTGTTTTTCGGATCATCTTCGCTAGCTTCCTCGCGAGCTCTCGATCTGTCGGCTCTTCCTTGGCTAAGTCGTCGATAGTTGGCGGCTCATCCTCTTCAGGAGCAGGTCCAGTTTGGAATCCTTCTTCCAAACGTTTGCGCTCGTCACGACGTTGTTTGCGCTCTGTAAGCCACCGCAATAACAAAGGATGTCTATTCAAGAAAGTACGCCAGATGCCTTTCTGGGGAAGGACTGTGAAGTCAGCAACACCAGAAGTCCAGTTCTTGAATCGATTGATGATCGTGTCTCCCATGCTGCTGATCAAGATGGTAATGGTAGGTACCGCGATCAAACTCCATGCCAAGAAGAACGGCCGCCCAGCATTACTTTTAGGCGACAGGTCTCCATAGCCTATGGTCAGCAGTGAGACGTAGCAGAAGTACAACGCTTCGAAGTAGGTCATATCCTGGGTGTTCTTCTCACATTGCCAGAAGACGACCGCTCCGATGCACCACAGAAGTCCGAAAGCTGAGACTGACAAGAACAAGGAAGACCAGTTTTTGAACCGACTTGTGTTACGTTGGATTCGCCTCATAGCATCAAAGCGATCCTTCTCCTCTCGCAGTAACAATAACTTCGGCTTGCGGCTTGCCCGTCGTTGCGGGTGAATTATCATGCTCCCAACTCTCGACAGCTGTCCAAACGTGACATTGCGTTTGACAGTGGTATGCTTCGGGTCTGTGTCACCGCTGAATCCGATGGTCTTGGGTTTGGACTCATCCCTCGGATCGAATGGTGCAGATATGGTAGGCCTCTGTCCGTTGAGGAATTCCTCTCGACGATCAAACTCGCCAGAAGTGGTGATCGTTCGTTCTGTAGTCCTGACTCTGGCCTTCTCGACGTGACGCTTGATGACCTTTTCCGCTCCAAGCTCTGCTGCAAACTTGCTGATGCTAGCAACAACCAGACCGAGCATGATGATTCCTCCAACAGAATACGGCATTACCAGTCCCCTGCCGGTGTTGCTCGTTGGATACAAATCTCCAAATCCGACGGTCAGGATAGTCACGTCGCAGAAGTATAGGGCGTTAGCGTAGCTCCATTTGAAATCCCCATTACCGAATTTCATTTCGACCGTGGAGAAAACTCCCGCTCCTCCAGCGAGCCAGACGAAGAACAACATCGTCTGCAATATCAAAGTCCTCTGAGACTCCGTGAGCGTGAAGTGTTGAGGGTAGTGGCCAAGAAAATAGCCCAGCATGTTGACCATCAGCAACATCGCACATATCATATACATGCAAGCCGCAATGACAGCGTACCAGTATCCTTGAGTGTAAGTCTGCTGAGGCCGGATAGGTGCTTCCCACATCTGCATGGCTACCGTGATCCCTATCAAGATTCCAGTAGCAACATACCAGCAGAATATCGTGACCGGCAGGGCGATAATGTAGCGAATTCTGTTAGTGAAGTTACAAAGCAGGAAGAAGTTCCCAACGAAGCCAACGACAAGGCTGGCAACGTTCATCCAATAGCACCACCTTGGGTCTGCAAAGTCCTGTCCGTCAAGCTGCTGTCCCAGAGAGTTCTTATCGCCGTTCCAGAGACATTGTCTTGCGTCTTGATGAGGAATGTCTGTAACCAGACACATGCGCCACGAAGTCACCAGAGCCGCAATCGAAAGGACATTCGCTAAAGGCCCGATCGTAGCCGCCAAGAGAGGGATGGCTGTACTAGCAAACCACCAATCCTGCTCGTCCTCATCATTCCAGTCCCTCAAATGGAACCTCCACCACTTGACGCCCGTATGCACGCGTTGAATAGCCAGGGAAGATTTCCTCCTCTCTGAAGACTGACGTCTAGATGACCGGCGTCGTTCAAAGAAGGCGTGCGGATGATGGATATGGATTCCCAGAGGCCCGCTGTGGCGATGCCAGTGTCCATCATCGTGCATCCCATCTCCATGAGCGTGCCGGTGTCTCGAAGGCGGGTTGTTGAGCGTAGCTGAGGTGGAAGGTCGCGGACTCGGTGGCGTATCTGCGCCCATCATGCCAGTGTTATCGGGACTTGACGGACGCGTAGGCTGGTGCGACCGGCTTCAATGACATGCTCGTTGGGGATTACGAGGCTCAAGAATGAGGCAAAGTGATATCAAGTTCTGAAGTATGTCGGGGTGAGCGAAAGAATAAGCCTGCTCGAAAATCTCGTCCGGAAAAGAAGAGATACGGGGATGCTGCAGCTACGAGATGGATGCACGCCACAATCCACGGACGCCAATCGATCTGGGCTCCAGCCAGATATGCTCCCGCAACATCTATCTGCTGTTGGTGAGTTGTGTTAAGGAAGACACATATTGCAACAAGAAATCGTGCTTTCGAGAGAAATGGTCGCAACGCGTTCTCGAAGTGAGGTTCAACAACGGTGGCACGTGCGGCCGAGATGATTGGACATTGCGCTTGGTCAGCATTGACAGATGGGCTCACGCAATGTGAGAAGAGTGTGACAAGAACGGCGATGTTCATGATACTGTACAGCTATATACAATGTGCTTCGAAGCATGTTGGCCGCCTTCTTGATCAGGAGTTGAGAAGCCTGCCCTGCACTTGATCGTTGACCTGCGGCATGTTTTGAACAGCCGCCAGGGTAGTCGGGGCTCGTGCGCGTACCTCTTGGATACTGCCCACCAAACGCTGCATCTGATCTCGGCTGCGCCTGGGGTTTGTGCCCCAATTTGCTTCGGTGCGGCGCAAATTGATATATGCGGCTGCAAGACGCACCATGGTATGGTATTGCGGCATGAGCGCATCGGGTGGCAAGTATCTCGCGCGAATGTGTTGCAGCCGCTGGGCTCGCGCTGAAGGCTTGGGAGTGAACTTGGTACTGGACCATCGTTCCCAGCCAGGGAACTCAGCGATGAGGAAGCGCTCTGTGAGTGTGAATGCCAGGAGGACAAGCGGCGGAGATGCCGTGCAGAGACGCTCAATTAACTTGTTCCAGGCATGATTGTCCAGACGATAGCCTTGGCTGAGTAATCTTGTGCAGACCGTGACCATGTCAACAGCGCGATTTGTTCGAGACAAGCTATCAATGTAATGACGAAACGCATTGGTGAGAATGTATCTGCGAGCTGATGCTGGCTTTGGTCCGACATTCGGCGTTGACTTGGTACGGATGATCTGAGGTGGTTGAGCTGCTGTTGTCTCGCGTGCGGACGAAAAGCCTATCTCTGCGGTGTCCCCATCGCTTGAAGGCAAGAGCACATTGCCACGAGGCGACGACCTCTCAGGTTCTGAGATCTGAGGAGTAGTTGTGGGTGGTGCAAAGTCTGGAACAGTCTGGCTGGGCGCGATTAAATCGGCTTGCTGCTTTGCCAGTTCCCAGTAGAGCTCCACCTGTGCGTACTCTTTCGCGTGTAAAAGCGCGTTCATAAGAGCAGTGAGTATTCGCATTGGTGGCGGTTCTTGCGCTTGATCCGGGTGCTGCTCCCTGTAGAGGCGGAACATCTCAGCCACGGCCTCCAGGCATCTACGAGTTCCGTGGATGTACATGACAGTATCGATGTAGACAGCTGAGGCTCGTCCCAGGTCGTACGAGGCATAACCGAATCCAGGGTCTTTGGATGTGATGTCAGATCCATCACGAGATTCTACTGCGGCTTGTAGATCCGCAATCACCTCCTGGAGAGGCGCTGCCTCGTCAGACTCGCCAGAGAGCCTTTTCAGCTTCTGCTCGAGCAAAGCCTTAGCTTTTAAGGAAGTCCTTTGAGTTGCCAAGGTTGGTCTGATGTTGTGGTGGCGCATTTTGGTGTAGAAGTCAACCGCCTCTTGATACATTCCCTGATTGGAAAACCCAGCAATGATGATGGCATAATGCAAGCCGGTAGGCCGAAGCCCCAATTTCGGCATCACGGAAGTCAGGATCTTTCTGGCACCGACTGTTTGTCGAAGATGAATGAGCGCTTGCATCAGCGCGCTATAAGTTAATGCGTTCGTGCGGGTACTGTTCGCCTGCATCCATCGATAGACTTTCATTGTCCCAGCAAGGTCTCGCCGAAGCGCGTACGTCGTCATCAGAATGTTGAAGCAGGGCGTGAGCGAGCCATAGACTTCGCCCGCCTTCATTTGCTCGATAGTCTCTTCGAGGACCTGAGTGGCCCGTTCAAGCTGGTCATTGTTTACCAGAGCTTGTATGTAGCTGGAGATCAATGGCGCTGAGCGCTCTCCCTCGACGAGCGCGTCAGATTGCTCCAATACATCTTCCACCCCTTCAACGTCACCGCGCCGGGCAAGAAGCTCGGCGATTGGTTGCATGGAGTATGCATCGGGCCTAATGCCTGTAGCCATCAGTTCCTTCATGGTGGACAGAGCCCCTTCAAGATCATCCACGCGGGCGTAAGCATGGATCAATGTGTTCCAGCATTTGAGCTGTACTTCTTCCCCGTTTGATTTGGCCGTTCTCTCAACATCCTTGAATGTTTCCGTGGCTTTGCGAATATCGGCTCTCCGTGCATGTACGTAAATCAGCGTCCAAAGCACGTCCTTTCGATGACTGAAATCTGGGTAGAGTTGGCACAATCGATCGTACCATTCCTCAAGTTCATTCGGCATGCCTGTTCTGGCGTAAAACGACATAAGTGCATGGATGCCAGCAGCGCTGAGTTTACCGTGGTCTTTCTCCCAATCAAAGACAAGTGAAGGCACGCTGATGGTATGCTTTTGGTCTTTCAATGTCCGCAAGCTCCCCGCATACAGGACCGTTCTCTGCAACAGGGAAAGGAGCATCCACTCAGGTACACGGGGTATACCGCACTGTCGATAGCTCTTGTAAAGATAAGAAACAGCGTTGTACGCCTTGGCATAATGGTCCTCACTGATCAGTTGTCCAAGCAGGGACGTCATCGCTTCCTCGAGAATTTTTGGCGCTTTGGGGTTCCATTGCCTAATTGCAAGAAATAGATCATAGAGCTTCTTGTTCTTGCTGGGTATGTACTCGTGCCACGGGGCTTGCAGAACCTGCCAAAGAGCCTCCTCGGACAGTTTGGCGCAAAGGATCTCGTAAGGTTCCATTTGCTCGTCCGATTTGATCTTCCGGTTGCGCCATTGGCATATTTTGTTGAACAGACGCGTCGACGCATCGAGCAGGTCCGGCGTTTCTGAAACGCTCAGCCAGAACATGTCTAGCTGGCTCTTTTGCCCGGATTCTTCACATGCCTCGACGTGGTGATGCTCGACTTGGAGCAGGATGTTCCAAAGGCCACGCTCGACTGCATGTTTGAAAAGCTCTTTCGAAATGTGATGGCCGTTTCGGGTATTTACCAAGGCCTCTTTATGCAGCCCTAACGCAAATTCAACATCTTTCCGCCGGAGGAAAGCTGTCAAAGTGGCCTGGTAGATAGGTAGCTGTCTGTCCTTCAACGGGATTGCGTAGTAGAGAGAAATGCAGTGCGCATCAGCCACATCGTTTCCCTGTGCAGCGAAGAACATCAACAATCGAGTCTTGAGACTTGTGTCCTGCTTCTCTTCGTCGTTGAGCGACATGTAAAGAGTCCAGGCCTGGCCTGTCGTATCTGTTCCCCGAGTCGCTCGCCGACCGGCCATCAAGTCGCGCAAAGCTTTGTAAGGATCAACGACGGGCTCGTCTACTGCTGATTCGGCAAGCTCTCCTGGAGTATCCGCGAACTCGTCGGGGTCGGGTCCCGGTCCTGTGCTGTATTGCCCATCAGAGGGTTCTTGTCTGACAAGGCTGTTTACTGAATGGTCCGCTTGTGCTTGCGCATTATCATGCAGGTCCGTATGCTCCTCAACCGCATCGATTCCATTGATGCCAGCCACGCCATTCAATGGATTCTTGCTCTTGTCTTGTTTTTGACCTTTGACAGCCGCTGCAGACGCGTTCGCGTACGATCTGACGGAGTATCCCCTTGGTACTTGAACAAACCCTTCCGGCAATCTTCTTGCGTTCCTCCTCTCCCATCTCTCGCAGCATTGTGCCTGAGACCGGTGGAGCCACGCCAATGCTTGGGGAGGATACAAGAAGTCGAGGAAAACGCCATCGTGAGGCAATATGGAACAAGGAGGACTCCGTGAGCATGACGTTTGCTTTGCGCCAGTGCTATCGTCCTTCAGAGGCAAATCGGTAGGTGTTGGAGGCATGGACACTGCCCACGGGGGCAAGTCGAGGCCGCCAGCGCCATGAGCCCAGAATGTCGAATGAAGCCTGCGCTTGCTCCGGGGCGCCTGCTGAGCACATTTGAGAGAGTCTCGGGCTCCGGCTTTGAGGCATGCGGTCGCTCGCTCTAGCATGCCACACGCCGTGGCGATGCTGCGAGCACTAAAAGACGAAAGGGCGAGCTGCGTCGGTAGGAGTGAAGTTCATTACTTCGTCCTGTAGCGAGCGAATGGACGATCGTTTGAAGGAGAGTTGAAGTCGTGGATGTCCAATCTTCGCAGTGTTGTGGGAACGGTATGCACCAAAGTTATTGCATCGAAGACGACATTGAAGAGCACAGACCACACCTCCGAATCTCCGCAACAGGCACGTGACACATCTGTTTCCAACCTCACCTCCTTCAGCCAGTCTCTGTGACTCCTTACCATATCCTACATTCGCTTCAGTGGCTTCAAAATAGTTTGGAGCCTGTAGCTTGATTCATGTAGCACAATGCGCTCTTCAACATGGAAAGGCACCCGCCCCGAAAAGCAAAGGGACTCCGACCTGCCCACAGTAATACTGAAAGTTGAGCGACCTTGACAGCATAAAAGAGCAACCTGGAGACCATCCACATGGTTCATAACTATGGTGCAAATCCTACGAGAACGGGAAGAACTCGAAAGTGACCAGCCCATTTGGACTCTCTAGACCTGGCTACGCTTACAAAACGCTCTGACAACTTTCTGTCTGGCTTTCGGCTGCAGCACACTTGGCATACCAGACATGGCTCATGCTATGAATGTTATAGAATTGCCTGTCTGTCTGAACTGCTGGCGTTGGTTCAAGCTATGGTGTTCGAATATTGCGTACCAGTCACAGACATGTAGTGGCAGACAGATGTTCCCGCTTTCGACTGCGATAGACATGTATGTAAACTTCTGCATGTCGTGATAGATTGTGTTCGCCAGCTTCGACTCTACGGTGGTCAGCTTTGAGTCGGTGAGACCTCTTACGAGACAATTCTCGTTGTCTTTTTTCGCTCCCTCTCGACAGATCTTCATGCTTCTCCTCTGCAGCCTGGAAGATTGAGTACAAATGTCAATCCAAGCGCCCTATCCAAAATTCCATTCCTAGATCACGAGAACTTTTCCGCAACGGATCAACGCTGGCAATTCAGACTGTGCGGCACACTGGTGCACGCAAAACTTGGCTGCCGCAACACCGACGCGGAGGTACTAGGAAAGTTTTGCCAAATAAAGATTCCACTGACCACTTGCCAGGCATTGCATGACGAACTAGCCGATTCTTTCCGCTCCGAGGAGGGATCCAAGCTGACCTTCCGCTTCAGCGATGAAGACTGCACCACGCGACGACCTCTTCAAGACCCTCGTAGCATGTCGCCGGCCAACAGAAGCATTCAAGTCCACATCGATCGACAAGCAGAGACGACTGTACCTTGGATAGCAAAGCTGTACTTCAAATTCGAAGCGGATGTAGAAGGATATGTCGAGGAGCTGTGGACTCCTTCGTTTATGGCGATCTCTATGACCGATACTCTGGACGCCGTGCGCGATAGGGTCCAGAAACAAGTCAACCTCAAACTCAAACGACAGCAGAGGCTGGGCTCGAAGCATCGCCTACGACCAAAAAGCAATCCGCAAGCAGCGGCTGCCGGGCCATCGACTACAGCTTCTCAACGCAGAGCAGTTCGCGTCGGGTTCAGAACGGTCGTGCACTCGTTCGATTTTGGAAGCAACAACAGAACAGTGGATCTCGACGCCGACAACCCCTACGTCAAGCGTGTACGCCTGCTCATCGATCTCTTCGAACATCCCATTGCATTTTGTGGAAAGGATCTGGAGATCGTGGTCTCCATCAGTGTCAGCTGGCTCGGTTCCGCACACCAAGAGGATATTGTTGAACGCATTCGTCCAAGGCCGAAACAGTTTCTCTACGCTCGAATTGGTGACACAGGTGACCAAATAGGAGACGACGCCAAAGGCGAGGTTCCGATGGAGTACGCTCTGACGGCGAGACTGGATGAGAGCAAGCGTCTCCTGGATCTTCGTGAGCTGGCCGTCTGGAATTTCGGCGAGTTCTGCGTCGGCGATCTCACACAAGCCGAAGCCGTGCCTCTACATCGCGACTATCAACTGCTTCCCGCATTTAAGAACGTCAAGACGGTGGCTGAGGTGGGCAAAGTGCTTCGTTCGAGCGAGATCGCACCTTCGCGAGTGCCATTACTCCCATCAATGAGCCTTGGCTCTTCGAAGTACCCTTCTCCTGCACGCATGTCTACTGATGACGGCGAGGCTACGATTGCTGTGCGCCTGGTCAACCATCTTCCTGAACCTAGCGCTCAAAACCTCAACCTGGAGAATGAGAACTGCCAAGTCTGGGTCAACAACGACGACGCCGCAATTGTTATCGAACAGCAGGTCGCGGCATGGCTGAGGGATCATCAAGACGAGAAGGGCAACTATGCATTCAGGTCAGTCCTCTTTGATGATCCTCTCAAGGGCAATTGGGCGACCGAACTCTGGGCCATGCCACAGAACTCAACATCATTAACGCTATACAGATTCGATGAGGAGAAGGGTTTCTCGGACTTCTTGGACCAGGCGCACGTTGCTGCGGGGGATTTGAAAGTCTACATGGAATGCCACATCTGGCCAAAAGATGCAGAGACTTTGAAAGGGCTTTGAGCAGCAGCAAGTTGGGTGGAGTGGAAGGAGTAAAAAAAGCAGGTTGCACTTGTCGCTTTCTTAGCATTCGTCCCTCGTTCATAGCCTATCCAATCGCATGAGATTTGAATCATCGTTTTTGACGCAGCTAGAACTGCTCCCAATCTACTTTTTCTTGTAGAGTCAACTTTCCGGTGAACGCAGGGCTGAAGGAGCATCCGATTCCAGCCTTCACTCTCAGTTCACGCTTGGGTTTGAAGCCTGGTATTACTAAACGAGCTACTTATGTCTAATCAAGTTAAAGCACAGCGAAGCGATTGCACTGCGGGACTCGTGTCACCCAAGCCACTTTCCGCTCAACCGCCATCATATCCCTTTCCAGCAGCAGGGAGGGCCGGACAGTCGCAAATGCGAAGCAATTACCATTCAGAACTGGCAGCTGAAAAGTTTATCAGCAGATTGCGTAGCCGCTGGGAAACCTGTAGTCGCCTAAGACATGACGGACCAGGCTGGCGGTCAAAGCTTGACGCTAGCATTCAATGGCGAAGCCAGGCTTGCCCAAAACGGAAGAGCTGGCGGGCACATGATTTTGCCGGCGGCCTGGCACTCCAAAATTCCATCTTTTGACAGCACGAATCTTGTGCGGCTCTTGAATTCATAGGTTGTAAAGGGGTATAGTGTTTTTTGATAAGAGGCCGACGACGGAATGTGATTGCCAAGACTGTGTCACATGACATGGCGTCACTTTAGCGAGAACGTTGAGGCTGGAGTTTCCGAGCTTCTGCTCTCCCTCACGAACACACAAACATACCATTTTTCCAAACTTTCCCATCTCGTAAACAAGGTGGGGAATTCTCTACGCATTTGCGTCAGTATCTCATTACCGCACTCATTCTGTTGCATTCAACATGGATACACCAGCAGAATCCCGATTCCTCCTTCTCCCGAGAGAACTACGGGACGCCATATACGAATTCGCCATGATCAATGATATTGAAATGCTCTCAGAACACCTCATGAAGCCATCTCTCCTTCGTGTCTGCCGACAGACTAACGAAGAATACGCCGACATCTTCTTCAGCAACCACCTGCTACGGCTAGACACTTTCTCTGGGCAACCTCCCACTTGGACATCTGTACAGGACAAGGACGAGAAGCAGGCGATCTTCGAGAACTGCGTGTTCAGAAATCTTACGGACTTTTGGAGCTTGGGCAGCGCGAGGAGGTTCTGTCAAAGACGTTTTGATGATCTGGGAGGCGATTTGAAGGTTGGCATCTTGTCGACCCCGACGGTGACTGGGTTGAGGAGGTGGCAGTGGAATATGGAGAGCCGTGCTCAGGGAGTCTATACCTGACGGCGTTTGCGGAAGCTGCTTTACTCTGAGCCGACAAGAAAGATGCGGGTTTCGGCTACTGACTCATGGTTGTATATGTCGAAACGCCCGCAGAGGAACGGATGTTCACCGTCGCTTTTTGACCGACGGCATCTTAAGCCACCCAAACGATCTTTTCGACTGTTCGAGACGATGGTCACGAGCCAGTGATTCAAAGCCTCGAAGACATCTTGGTCCTGGAAAGCATGACCATCTAAAGCACTAGACGATCGAAAAGGTCGTAGTTAAGAAGGGCTTTCTTTATACTGTGGCAGAAACTGAGATTGATGATGTGATCCTCAGCTGTCCCATTGGCAACAATTCAGTTGAGAGTTGTCCTCTCCACAATGCGAACAATAGTACAAAAGACCAGCATGCCTTGCCTTCGTAATCGTCCAACACGTATGCACCTCTTGCCATACCCCACCAGCTCGGGCGTATCGGAGCACATCGCACGAAGGAGCGGAAACCGAAAGAGCTCAACCTCACCTCGTGTTTCTTATGACTCGAATAAACATACAACAATGGAGATAAAATCCTTCTGAAATTAAACAACACCCAAACCGCACAGACGAGGCTACTACAATAATCTCGAAAGTCTAAACATAACCATGCCCTCCCCAACCTTCCTAGCCCGCACCTTCAACGAACTCGGCATCACCACCCTCCTCAACTCTCCCCGAGACGTCCACATCCTCCTATCAACACGCTTCATCCGCATGTTCGCCTACGGCTCCTCAACTCTCATCCTCGCACTGTTCTTCTCCGCGTTAGGCCACTCAGACACAGCCATAGGCCTATTCATGACCCTCACCCTCGTCGGAGATGTCCTCATCTCGCTCCTGCTAACCCTCGTAGCGGACCGGCTAGGTCGACGAAGAATCTTACTTCTTGGAGCGTTGCTGATGGTTCTGTCCGGAATGGTGTTTAGTATGGTGTCGAATTACTGGGTTTTGCTTCTCGCAGCCGTGGTGGGAGTCATCAGCCCGAGCGGGAATGAGATCGGACCTTTCCGGGCGGTGGAGGAGAGCACGTTGGCGCATCTAACGGAGGCGAAGACGCGAAGCGATATCTTCGCTTTGTACGTCGTTGCAGGGACGCTGGGGGCTTCCGGAGGGACTCTGGTGGCGGGATGGATGACGCAGTCGGTGCAGAGTTCAGGGTGGAGCGATATTGCAAGTTTTCGTTTGGTATTCTGGTTGTATGCCATCATAGGTTTCGTCAAGGCTGGCATGACGCTACTGTTGAGCAATAAATGCGAGCCACAGCCTGAAGATCATCGACCAAGCGAAGTGGAGATGAGACGAACCGAAGGACAACAGCAACAGCAACAGCAAAACGAGCAACACCAACCATTCCTCGAAGACGAAGACGACAATGACGAAGAATCGACCTCGAAACCTCCTCCTCCGCCTCCAAAGAAAACTAGCTGGTTCCAACTCTCGGAGAAGTCAAAATACACATTGCTCAAGCTCTGTGGGATTTTCTTCTTCGATTCACTCGGTGGGCAAGTCGTTCACATTATCGAGACTCGCGAAGCTAACTGACGTGAAGCTAGTGGAATGGTGCCGGTATCACTTATCGCGTACTATATCAGCAATAAGTTCGACGTTGCGGAAGGTACACTCGGGACCATCATGGCATCTGCGCAGTTCATCTCGAGTATTGGGAATATCTTCGCCAGTTCTGTGGCGAAGCGGATTGGGCTTGTGCGGACGAGTAAGTCTCACTCTGAACTCCTTGCGTATTGCGAACGATGAAGGAAAAAGGACGGAAGTATTGAGAGGCTTTTCGTGTACTAACGGTGCGATAGTGGTCTTCACCCATCTCCCCTCAGCAATTTTCCTCCTACTGCTTCCCGCGCCGTCCTCGCTATTCATGACAATCGTCCTCCTCATCGCCCGCTCCGTCCTCAACTCCATGGACCAGGCGCCGCGAAGTGCATTCCTATCAGCAGTAGTCCTCCCCGAAGAACGGACAGCCGTCATGGGAATCGTCAACACCGTAAAGACAAGCAGTCAGAGCTCAGGGCCTTTGATCACGGGTGCACTGGCAGCGAGCAAGCGTTTCTGGATTGCGTTCGTGATTGCCGGATCTCTGAAGGCATCATATGATGTTATGATGCTCAGCATGTTCAGGAACACGCCACTGGAAGGTGACCGAGGCAATCGATCGCAGCGTTTTCAAGAGCCCGAAGGTGCTGAAGACGATGATCAAGATGGAGGTCGTCAAAGATCTTGAAATGCTTAACCACCGAAGTCCATCTTGAGCGCGATGGTCGGCTCTCTTTCGGCGCTGAAGTCTTGCCGCGAACTGCGATTGCTGGCCTGAGATTTCAAGATCGCCTCCATGAGCTGCTTCTTCTCGCCCGCCATCGACCCCACGAAGCTCCTAAAGGTACCGTTGTCCGTCGCGGCCAGCTCGAGCAGCCTTGCCGCGATTCCAGGATACGATGCCTTTCCATCCTTCGCGGCGCAAGTCAGAAAGACGTTCATGGCGAGCACCACAGCAGGCGGTTTACGTTCCGCAGGAAGCTTGGCAGAAATGTACGTCGTGAGTGTCTGTCCCATCACCGGCTTAGTCTCGTCCATGCCCTCTAGGTCAGGAGCTTGAAGCATGAACTCCACAGCGTGTTGAAAAGCCAGGCGGGCGGAGACGTCTTGCACGAGAAGCGTCCTGTAGCATCCAGCGGCTACCTTGGTTGTCATGGGAGCAGCCAAACATTCTCGCAGCTCGCCGAGAAAGCGCAGAACCAACGGATCTTTTTCGGTGTCGAACAGAGGCTGAGCCGCGGACAAGAGGATCGTGATGGCGAGTAGTGTGTTCTTCTCACAGGGCAGACTGGCCTCGGACTCCCGCTTCTGTGCATTTCGTAGGATTGCAAGCATTCGCTTCAGCGCGTTCTGTAGCTGCTGCTTTGTCTCTGGACGCTCATCTTCGGTAATGCTTGCCACAAAGCGACGGAAGATGGGCAGAGCCTGGGGCAAGACCACAGCTTGACACGATGCTGTTCCGAGGATTGTGACGAAGATATGCAGAATGGACGCATGCAAATCCGTTTTTATGACAGACGGAAAGACTTCGGAAACATCGACAAGCGCCTGCAGCGAGGACCGCACTAGTATGATGGCTTCGTCTGATGACTCTAGGTGCGCAGACACAGGTGTATCTGCTAATCCGGGTACCAGCCCCGCGATGACCAGAATGATTATGCGTGTCAGCTCGAAAAGCTGTTCGATGGCATCATCAAACTGTGCCTCGCCATTGACTGGGGTCTGTTGGCCTTGCCTGGAGGAAGGATGCACCAGACACAGATTTCGAGCAATGTCGACGATGACAGCTTGCATTGAAAGGTTCTCCGTCAGAACCATTCTGTCAAGCAAATCCATCGTCTCGGAGAAGACAACTTCTTGATAGACCGCATTTCCAGATACTGAGGGGCGAAGAATCCTTTTCAAGGCCGCAAGGATGTCCAGGTTGCGCTGTCGTGTGAGTATGTCGTCGTCACCGCTTCGCACAGCGAGGGACTCGAATGCGAGGCCGTAAAGCACGAAGAAGAAGGCGACTGGCTCTTCTCGGTAGTTGATGCCAGTGCTCTTGCGGGCGATGGTCCCATTGACCTTTTCCTCGCCTTCTCCGCCCGCGCCGTCTGACTGTTCAATCTGCTTGTTGTCGAGAGCATCAAACACAAACTCGCTGTCTTCATCAATCAAGCTGGCAATTGCGTCGACAAGACTCAGCCATGAAGCCTGGTAGAACTTGAGCAAGGTCTCCCGATTCAGAGCCGCGTAGACAGTGTCCAAGTCACCTGAAGTGGCCGGGGTCGCAGTTGTCGCCGAAATGTCAGGCTCGAATCGCAAGCGTGCATATTCTCGTAGTGATGAAATCCACAGCGGCACCAGCTGAGCAATATGTGGTCTCACCACATCTTCCAGGTACTTCTGCTCCGAGCTGGCGATTTGCAGCTCTGCCCAGGCCGAGAACACGGCCATTCGGACCATGACCTGTGCATTTGCGCTCAAGCCCTTCAGATCACCAATACTCGCAGTGTCTGCGTCTCGCGAGAAGCTGTCCAAAGCAGACACCAAAGTCTTGAGAATACGTCCCATGCGGTCAATGTCCGTGACAATACCTGTTGCGATGAAAGTAGCACATACATTCACCGCTGCGGCGGCCAACTCTGGTGACGAGTCAGCAGCAAAGGCAGGCGTCAACGCAGAGCTGATTTGAGCTTGGTACTGCTCCAAAAGCATTGCCTCTTGAAAGTCTGGGTCCGGTGTCCGGCCAAACATCTTCAAGATCTGGTCGATGATTTGCATGCCCACCACACGCAGCGCTGCCACTCCAGCGGTAGAGGCAGAGAACGCAATTCGAATCACGTCGCCAACCTTCTGCTGCAGAGCCGCTTCACCTGCGCTCTCATCGCTCACAGTAGCTTCTTTGCGGATCGTGGCAATGAGGTTGTGCATGCACTCCATCGCAAAGAGACGAACCTGCCATCGCATGAGCTCCTGGGTCGAGGATGGTGCTTCAGTCTCATCTTCCTTGGTCGCGCCAGCAGTCACAGCAAAGCCAGCGACTTCTTCGTCCTGTAGATCGGGCCCAGCCGTTGCAGTCGTGCTCTTGGGTACAGCAGTCTTTGGCTTATCTACCTTGGCCTTCGTCATGGTCAGGATGTTGTTGCATCTCTGTATCCAGTCCGCGGGATCACTGGAGCCCGTTTGCTGCAGCCAGTTCAGGAAAACGTTTTGGATGAATTGCTGAGAGGGGTCGTAGTTGAGGTACTCCCAGAGGCGGTCTTCAAGGCCTGGACGAGCAGTCTTGATTATCTCGGGGGCATCGCGCCGCATGAGAGTAAAGAGGCCATGAAGGGCCAGGCTTGCAATTTCTGAAGAGGTCGAATCCACATCATCTTGCAGTCGTCGTACATACTGCGTAAACTCCAAATGTCCAGGTGCATACAGCGAGAGATGTTCCAGGCACCGCAAGCTCTCGAGCAGTATGGCAGTTTCTTCCTCCTCAGAGAACAGTCGCACGAGCGTGAGAATCATATCTCGCGCTTTCGCCATGTCTTGGAGGTCCGGACCAAGCACATTGATAAGGGCATCAACGCCGCGAGCAATGGCAGCTGTCACAGGTAGATCCATTGACATGTTTGAAGCTGCTTGAGCGACTGTCTCGACATTGTGGCTGTCAGAAACATAGAGTTGACTGAGCATGCCGATGGTACTTGTGACGTATCCCGAGAAATTCAGGCCTGCCGACTCTGCGATCGAGGCAAGGCTATCGACCGCCCAGAAATGCACCAGAGGATGAGTGTCTGCCGCAAGTGACATGAGGATGCCCACAATGTTCTTCATGTGCAGACCAGCTGCCATGCCACCCAACTGAGAGTGGATTTGGGCAAGAGCCGCGGCGCATCCAGCTCGTACATGTGGTTCACGATTGCTGACAATTGTCTCCGTCAAATGCGTTACTTCAGATCCAGTGAATGCTGTGCCAGAGCTCGAGCAAAGGTGACCCAGCGCCGCAGATGCTATATGCCGTATAGACTGATCCGAATCCTTGATGCAGATGTGCAGTAGGTTCTGCAGCCCCTTCTCCGCCTGCACGCTTTTCAATTCTCCTCTGGGTGGCCCATTATCTCCGGTCGCCACCCTGAGAGCTGTCAAAACTGCAAGTGCCACATTGGCAGTGATGGCGACTTTCCTAGCCGGCTCTTTCTGTAGCGAGGTCGCACTCAGCGAGTATGATATCTGCTCCAATGTGCTGTCTTGAACCTTTGGGCTTTGCAAAGAAAGACATAGACCGAATGCCGCAATGGCCGCATCGACGGCCTCTGTTGCAGGTGGACAAGGCATATCGTTTTCACCATCTGTTCCATTCAAGTAGATGCATGTTGGATCGTGCTCGGCAGAAGCGCCAATAGGGGACAATATCGTTTGGTCAATCTCCGCTTCCTCGTCCGAACGACTTGCCCAGTGCCTTGCCAAATGGCCAGTACTCGGATCTCTAATGTCAAGACCTCGTATTCTTCCAGTGACGCCAGAGCCGTAGTTGTCGCCCAAGTCCCAGATGCTCTCAAACGTGCTGGCAGATGCAGCAATGGCAGCGGCCAGCGAGCTCGGTGCTTCATACTCAGAGTCAGAGAATGATGCGACTGCGAGAGGAAGTATAGACGAATGAGCTGTCGTCTCAATACTACCAGCAGGGCTGAGAGTGAGGAGCTGCGAGTAGCATTCGAACACTCGGCGTCGCACCATGACTTCGTAGTCTTGTAGTTGCAAAGCAGCCGAAAGCCGATTTGAGGGATCATCGCTTGTTCTCTTTGTAGGCAGACTCTGGAGAAAGCTGACAGTATTCTCCAGCATCGTAGACAGTCTTCGAGAGATGTCAGACGTCAGTAAGCGCTGGTTATAAGTGAGGAAAGCCTTGATGGAGCCGAGGGCACAGTCCCGAACATGCGCAAGATAGCTGAGCTCCAACATAGTCCTTTTGCTAATGTGGTCGTTAGAGACTGGCTTGGGAAGAGCGTTTCGCCAGAGGAGCATGAGTTGTGATAAATGGATCTTGACGAAGTTGGGCCCCAGGGACATCAATCCACCGATCATGATCCATGCCACTTGAAGCTGGCAGCTGGAGACACGTAGATCCGAGCTTCCACTCGTCTTGAGCAGATTGGTAGCCTGCTGGAGGACACGAGCATAGACGTCGAGGGAGCCATAGAGGGGATGTTGGCTTGAGGTGCTAAGGATAGCAGCAAGACCATAAGCATATCCCGTACAGCGTCGTGGAACCTGTCGGGGCCCACCAAGGAGACCCAGCTCACGATTGACACTGTTCATGCAGATGGTCACCGTTGGCAGCAGCTGCTGAGGGCAAGCCAGCACAAATGCGCGCATGGCCTTCGCCGCGTAGATTTGCACCGTGAAGCTTGGGTGAGGTAGCGCTTGCAACAACGCCTCTCGATAAGTCTCTGCGATCGTACCAATGGCTGTGTCCAATCGTTTCGTGAGGGACGTCAAAGCACTGAGAGCACCAGTGAGCACTGAATTAGAGGGCTCTGGGCGTTCTTTGACACTTTGAGGGTAATCCTTGATGATGTCGTTCAACAGGAATCGGGCAGCGTTGAGTTGTGCTGTCTCTCCGAGCAAGCTGCCCACGACTTGTTCGAGGATGATTCTCACAAACTTTCGAGCCATGAGCTGCCGGTATCGATTGAACTGCCAGCCTTGGTAGTCCAGAATATCCTTGAAAAGGTGTCGGGCGATTTCACCATACTTCTGCTCGATCACACTCTCTCCGACTGCGCGCAATACCTTGATATAGCACACGGCGATACCTGCCCGGCCTCTATTGGGGGTTGACGCTTTGCAGAAATGCGTTGAAAGAAGTCTCAAAATCTCCAATAAGCTGTATGACAATGCAGTCGCAGGCTTCTCTGGAGCTGGAGAACCAGATCGCTCAGTTTCCTCCTCAGCTTCATCCCCAACGGCAGGCTTCTTGGACTTCTTCGGTTTTCTCAGTTTGGGCACGCCATCTTTACTTGGAGATTCAGAATAGCTCTTCACCAACTGTGTCGCCAGACAAGACGCAGCTGCATGCCGCACATTAACGGAGGAGCTCTCGATCGCCTTCAATATGCCAGCCTGTAGCTTCTCGAAGTCATTCGAATTGTCGAAGTATGAAGTCCACCGCACAAGCTGCTCCATGCAGTAGCATGCGCTGGCCTGGACCAGCAGAGATTTGTCACCACCCGCTGCGTTTCTCGCCTGTTTCCAGATCGCACGTCCAATGTCCTCATCGATCGCGACTGTAATGCCTTTCACGATTCTGCCACAGGCTTTGAAAATTGCACTTCGCATCCCAGCATCCGTGGCCGCAGCCTTCAACAGTTTCAGAATAGCCGTACATGCCAGGGGCGACATACTGATGGCACTGTCACCAGCAGCATCGAATATAGCTCCCAGGCAGTACACCGCAGCATGCTTAGCCTTTGCTTCCTTCTCCTTCCCGGCGTTGACAATGGCCACCATATCATTGATCGACTCATACAGGACTTTCCTGCTGCCCTTTGTGAATATCCCGGAGAAGCATCGTCCGACGTTCTTTCGAATCACCCTCGTTGGCGCCGGAGAGGTGAGATTGACGATCTGAAGCAGCTCTTTCTTGATTGCGCCTTGCTCTGCGGTAACTTCGTCGTTCGTGATAGCTTCGACATGGCGCGCGAGGTCGGCCGTGAACGTCAAGAGGTATAAGCCCTGCTGTTCCGAGGGTAGAGAATGGAGTTTCTTCACGTCGAGCTGAAAGGGAGATGTTTCGCCATTGGTAGCTGTGGTGGCCTTGTTGGAGTTTGTCTCTGGCGCTGCTGGCGCTGATGTTGCTGGTGTTGCCGGAGCTGGAGGCGGTGTTTCTGATTCCGCCATGGTCGTTGGGATTCAACTACGGTATTATGCGCTTCCAAACATCATCAAAGTCGTCAGTAGTGGTCGAGTAATGGCGAGGACAGAGCTCACATGCTTGTGAGGTGTGCTTCCCCTTGTGAGCGGAACCAGCTCCGCACTTTGACTTCCTGTCCAGCTTCGACCTCTCCTCCTGTTTCTCTCCACCATCCATCATGGCTCCAAGCAGAGGCTTCCAGTGCATCGTCGGCAGGCAAAATGTCTCGTTCATATGCCAGAGATGTTGGACACGCAACTTTACCAGCACAAGCCAACTCCAATCAGGCCACAACCGGTGGTCGAAGATCAAACACGACAAGGCGAAAGTCGATGCTGGAAAGAACCGCCAACGATCCATCTTCGCGCAAGAGATAGCAACAGCATCGAGACTATTTGGTCCAGATGTCAACATGAACCCACGACTGGCCGACCTCGTGACGAAAGCCAAGCGAGAGGGATTCGCCAAAGCATCGATTGAAGGCGCTATTGCTCGTGGACAAGGACGAAGTTTGAGTGGAGCGAGTTTGGAAAGCGTGACGGTGGAGGGTATCTTACCAAACAATGTCGCCGTGATAGTGGAGTGTGAGACGGACAACAAGTTGAGAACCCTAGCTGAAGTTAGGCTTATTATGAAAGAGCACGGCGGAAGCACCACACCTTCAAGTTATCTATTCGCGAAGAAGGGCAAGATCACTCTTGAAGGCAAAGAAGGGCTCGGAGCAGACGAGGCGTTAGAAGCAGCTCTCGAAGCTGGAGCGACAGACGTAACCGAGGATGAAGATGGGCGAGTGGTGATATGGGCTGAACCAGCCGAGACCAGGGCAGTTGGAGACGCCATATCGAAAGCACTAGACGTTCAGATCGCGACCTCGGAGATCATCTGGGACCCCAATGAAGACACGAAAGTCGGCGTGCCGAATGAGGAAGCTGCTGACGAACTCGGCAGTTTCGTCGAGAAGATGCACGAGCGCGAGGCTACTGTTCAGTCTATTTCGCTGAATGTGTCCCAAGGAAACCTCACCCTCGACGCCTGGAAAGACCTTCAGAGTCGACTCAACGCCTAGGGTCGCTGCTGATCGGTGGAATGTAGCATATGTGTACAAAGCAGAGGCAAGTTCTTAACAACCTGCTCCTACACTTTCTCCTGTCAATATCCTATCACATTCTCTGACGAGAACCCCTTGTTTGGCGAAAAGAGACCAAATTTCTTGTCATATCTCTCATTCCACACTGTTCTATCCCAAGCCTCTCATCGCCTTTCAATCACTCCCTCACCCGAAAAACAAGTTTCTTCCCACTAACCCTCTTCGCCCTCAAATCCTCCATGGCCTCCGGAATCGCCTCCAGCCCACCCTCCCTCAGATCAACCGGATGCGGCCTCACCTTCCCCTCCGCCAACAGCCTCTCCGCCAAAATCGCAAACCCCTTCGAGTACTCAAAATCCTCCATACTCGCCGGATTCATCACCCCGAACTGCTCCCACGGCTCGCCCATGAAGGAAAACCCGGGCGTGCTGAACATCTCCACATCCTCGCGCGGGCATTGTGGCACCAGCGACGCCGAGTACTTTGCCTTCGGCGCGAGGACTTTGGCGCAGAAAGCCCCCGTCTCTTCGGTCGAGATGCAGTCGACGCAGAGGTTGAGGGAATCGCCGACGAGATCTAGGATTTTCTTGGGTGTCTCTGGGTCGTGGTAGTCGAAGATGTGGGCCGCGCCGAAGGACTTGCAAAGCTCGAAATTCTGCGGCGAACAGGTCGTGATGACTTCGTAGTTTGACAACTTGGCGAATTGTGTCAGCATAGTGCCCATGGCGCTGGAGCCGCCGTAGATGAACATCCAGCCGGGATTCTTCTCGGCGCGGTCAGGCCAGGGGAGTTTGAATTTCTGGTACTACAACCACAAAACCCGCATTAGCAACATCTTCACCACCGCCACCAAAAGCCACATGGAAAAGATCCCGAGAACCTACCATACACCTCCCAGTCGTCAACCCCGTCACCCCCAGCGTCGCCGCCTCCTCCCACCCAAGCCCCTCAGGAACCCTCCAAGCAATATCCGCCTTGACAACGACCCACTCAGCAAAACACCCATTCTCCCGCTCATGCGGATCCGCCGGCCTCATCGCGCCACAGACCCTCTCCCCGACCTTGAAGTCCCTATGCACCTCGCTGCCGACCGCCTCGACGACGCCGGCGTAGTCGCAGCCCAGCAGCGTGTCGGCTTCGCCGAGGCCCCAGTCGACGACCGCGATGTCCGCGGGGTTGAGCGCCACCGCGTGGACGCGCACGAGGAGGTATGTGGGGCGGAGGCGGGGGAGGGGGCGGTGCGTGAGGAGTGGGGGGCCGTGTTTGGAGGAGAGGGTGAGGGCTTTCATCTTGGTGGTTGTTGGTGGGGGCATGGCGCTGGAAGGAAGTGGAGAGGGGGAAAGCAACTCAGCGGAACCATCACTGCGTCTAGAGCGTTTATGAAGATGATGCCAATGCCACGGAGACATACCACTTCGCGGAGACATTCCTAAGCAGTCGCGTAGCACCGACTCACCAAGACCGAGCCAAGTAAAAGCTGAGAAATCGTACTCGGATAGGGATGTGAGCATGAAAGGATTGCCTTTGCGGGTGCGGTCGAGGGCTCACATGCATTAGCGTGGCGGGTTCAGCCCAGCAAGAAGGGCATGAGACCAAGACCTACACTATTGCCTGACCGAATATTGTCATTCAAGATCCTCAAGCTTCGGAATTGGAAGTCATAGACATCTCTCGAGAACCTGGCCACCTCTCGTGCCCATCATTAATATACCTTTTATACTACAGATAAATTCTTCCCAACCTTTTCCTCATATTGTAGGAAGAGAGAGTTGCGGTGATTCACACAAAGACGTACACTCTTCCCGGTATCCAATGCAAAATGCTCGTTTTCCTCAAGACATGTCTCCTTCCATCGTGTGTGTACGCAATGCGTTCAGGTATCTCAACGCAGCGAATTTGCCCTCGAACGCCGTAAATGCAACCCCCTTCCGCATTCATCCATCGTTGCAGGTATTACTTGGACTGCATGACATCAACGTACCTCCCGCCTTTCTTCTTCCCCTTCACGGTGCCGGCCTTCCTCTGTCCGGGACCTGGCGGCCCGCCTAACAGGTCGTCAAGGCTGCTAGCGTTGCTCATGCTAGTGGGTGGACGGCTGGGAGGTGCTGAAGGCGGCCCTGAGGAGTCGCCTCCGTTCAGCACTGTGACAGCCGCAGGCATCGGCGGTCCATCTCCAGAGGCAGGCGTGCCACTTCGAGAGTACGGCCCTGAAGGAGGTCCCATCGATGGAGAGCCAATTCCTGATGGCGGTGGCCGGGCACCCATGGGAGGCGCAACGATCCCGCTTTGACTACCAACTCTAGAAGGGGGTCCTGAGGGTGGTCCCATCCCGCTGACAGCTCTGCCTGGAGGACCTCCTCTTGGAGGCGGTGGTGTTGAAGCAGCCGGTGTCGCGGCCTCGGCACCTCCCTTCTTGTTGACCCACTTCTTGAGGTTCTCGTCATAATAAAACGAGTTCTCCTCGCCGAGTTTGGCTTTGTGGACCGTCGGCATGCCCTCATCCTTCTTGCCACCGAACCATCCTCCGAGCCAGCCTTTCTTGTTCCCGGCTTTAGCCTTGTCGCGAGCAGCATCCGCTTCTGCCGCCTTCTTAAAGGCATCGTCGGCCTCGCGATCTGCTGCTGCCTTCTTCATAGCCGCGGCTTGCTTTGAAAGTTCGTCATCGTCATCGTCATCCATCATGCCTCTTCTCTTTGGCTTTGTAGATACGTCATCATCAGCTTCCGGTTCAGGCTGATATGGCTGGTAGGATGGTGGTTCGTATCCACCGCTGGGTGGTTCGTATCCTCCCATTGACGGCTGATATCCACCACCCTCAGCATCAGGAATTGGCTCCTCGTGTGCGCCGAAACCATTCGGTCTGGCGAATGCATCTTGCTCATCCCCAACTGGCATTTGCGGTTGCTCAGGGATCGATGGTTGATAACCATATGCAGACGGCTCTTCAGCAAGCACGGGCCGAGGCTCGTAGCTTCCCGAAGAGAACTGTGCAGATCCACGTCTTGAGTCTGACATATAAGGTATGCTGTAATCCGACGCTGCCCTACCTGCTTCGGGCCTTGGGACTGCAAGAGGCTGGACAGCTGCTGCCGCTGGTGCGTAGTTGCGTGCTGATGCTGACGCTGGCCGTTGGGGCGAGGCTGGGCGCTGGGTAGCGCCGAACCCACCAGTGGCCATTGGAGCGTACTTGTTGCCAACTGCACCAGGAGCATACTTGCTTGGAGCAGATGATGGCGCGAATTGCTGGGGTGGAGTAGTCACCGGTGCACCCGCACCATATGGCATGCCACCGCCGACCATCGGGTTGTAGAGATCTTGTACAGAGCCAGAGCGACTGATCTGGCCGGAGTCTCCGTTGACCCTACCGAATGGACCACTCATCATATCCTCGCTTCCAGCACCCGGGCCTGAGCCGTTGGAGTCTTGATCGTCGTCGCCGGATACGAACTTGGTGAACCAGCTGGCCGCCCCGGACGAAACCTTGTTCATGGCACCCTTGGAGAGCAGACCAGCAGACCCTGCTTGTGGGGTTTGGGACAAAAATGCATTCAAGTCAGTCACAGCCTGCGTAAACGTCGGGTGATAGTAAGGCGACGGCCGGGTAGTTGACGTATAGGCCGTGTTGATGTGGTCACAGTACGATTGCGCTTTGCTCTTCAATCCAAAAGCAGCAAGCTCCTGAGCGTGGATGAGCTTGTACGATTGCAGATGGGGAATGTAGTGGACTGCAGTGCTTGGCGCCGATAGAGAAATTGCCCATTCGTAGATTTCGGTCAGGAGAATCGCGTCCACGTCATTGGCAAGGCTCTCGTTCTGGCTTTGGTGATAGGCACCAAGAAGCACAAAGTTGGTCTCAGGGTTGTCGGCACCGTCGTGCTTAGCAAGCTGACGGGTGAAAAGGTAGCAAGAATGTGCAGCCTCTGCTCTCCCATATCCACCCAAAAGCTTTCCCAATGCTAACAGTGACTGGCCATCAGACGGAGTTCGGTTGCCTGCTACCAGGCCCAAGGTCTCGCGCCATTGGTCCAGTCCTTCAAGTGGGTTGCCAGAGGCGGATCTGTCCGACTTCGACACCATTTGAAAGCCAGCGCGAGCGGATGGTGGTACAAGCTCGTCAACGCATTCGTCCGAGTTCCCTGCAAAGACTTGATACAAGGCAGCCAAGCTTCTAGCGTCTCCGCCAACCGTCTTCACCTGTGATCGGACAAACGATTGAATGATCTGCTTCCAGGTCTCAGGTCCCATTGTGGATGCAATCAGCATAGCATGTCCCCAAAGTTTCTTCTCCTCGGCAAGCCACACAGCTCGTTCCCGTTGTCCTTCAAGCAGAGCCTGGCGCAGCTGCAAGATGGCAGTTCGATCAATAGCGTCTGCTTGAAGATCAGGCTTTCCAGACGCTGGACTTTGAAGCTCCATGACCTGGCTCATTTGAGCCAAGTTTGGAAGCAAGACAGCGCGAACCTCGTCCTCGATTTGTTTGCTTCCGTCGATGTGTGCATCATGTTCCACGAAGAGTTTGACAAGCTTCCACAAAACGACCTTCTCTTCGGTGCGTTTTTTGAGGTCGGGGTCCATGTTGAAGTCCATCCTGACGCTGTCGTTCTGGTGCTCGAGATCTTCAATCTTTCCAGACATCCATGAAAGCACGTCCTTTTTCCTCCCCTTTGCGCGCGCAGTTAGAGGGCCTGGGAATTTGGCATTGCGGTCGTCCATGGGCATGAAATTTGTCGCTAGCTGAACACTGACGGCACCTGGAGTGCACTTGATGTTGGGAATGCCGTTTCCGGAGGCGTAGAATGGCGTCTGCTTCGGGAAGCTACTCAAAATGCCTCCAGACTCTCCCCACTTGAATATGGGATGGCCTTTCCATCGCTCCAGCGGATCTTGCGCCCGTTCGTCTTGAGGTGTAGCGTACGTGAACTCTCTCGAGAACTGCCGACGGTGAGGTAAGAACGTTGGCTGAGAAGTTGGAGCCCCTGATCCTGCAGCTGAAGATGGCCGAGGTACAGACTGCACAGAAGCATATCGTGGCATCTTCATGACACTGGGTGGTGACTGGGTCTTCGGTCGCGGAGGAGGGCTCGTCAAGCTGGAGACTGCGGGAGGCCGCGAGTCTATTGGTGAGTAGCTGAGACTGGCTGACCGCTCTGGCGACATTGTGCCAGACGTGCTGTTTGTTTTTGGTGGCGACGCTGGCATTTGGTGCATGCTTCGCGGCATGTCATTGGGAAGAGCGGGCTGCGGCTTGTCGTGTTGGAAAGCGAGTGGGCTACTTGTCCGGGGCGCAAATGGGTTGGCATTCTGCACTCCTGGAGGCGGAGCCGCTGCTGCAGGTGCTGGGGCTGGTCCATACTTTTTGGACGGCGCTGCTTGCGCTCCGGGCGCTGGAGAATAACGTGCTGCTGCTGCCGCGGGCGCCTGGGGGGCAGTGGGAGGAGCGGGGGAGAATCTACTTTGTGTCTGTGCTGGCGCTGGCAAGCTGCTAGGAGAATAACGTTGGTTCTGTGATGGCGCTGGCGGCTGTGGCTGCGGTGGAGCTGTTACTTGCTCGGGGAACAGAGGTGTCTTGTCGGGCTGCGTCAAACCTCCATACATGGGCTGCTGCGCTGGCGTTGGTGGAGCGGCGGGTCTCTGATTAGGTAGTGCAGGCGGTGCTGCAGGCGGCCGAGATGGATGCTGCGGGGGCATTTGGGCTGGCAGAGCAGGAGATGGTTGCAACTGGGGTGTGTAAGCCCCCGATGGACGAGATCGAACTTTAGGTGCAACTGGGAGGTCTTCGAAGAAGCCACTTTGTGTCCTCGGAGTTGGCTTGGCGGCCGGAGTACCGTTGGCAGCAGTAGGAGGAGGCGGCGGTGGAACAGAACCTGAACTGGAGTTTGGAGGGGTGAGACCAGTAGTAGGAACGGTTGGCGGTCCTGAAGGAGGCTGGCCTATTTGGGAGGACATGCTACTGCTCCTCATCGGCGGTGTCGGTACTGCTTGAGGTGTGGGTTGGGGCTGTCGCGGCCGTTGTCTGGGCTGCTTCACGACATCCATTGGAAGATCGTACGGTGACTGGTAACCGCCTTTGGCCTTGTCTACAAAACTTTGAGACGTCTGGGCGCTTGGTCGTTGCGGTGGAGTCTGCTGCTGGGCCGGAGTGCCATGTCCGTACACATCGTAGAGCCCTGTGGACGGTGTGCCAGCTGATCTGCCATGGCCTTGGCCAATTGACGATGTATACGAGTTGCCTCGAGACGCCTGCGGCGTTGGTTGTTGTGCCGCCTGCGGTACGTATGAACTCGCTGTTCGCTGTGGTTGGGCCGGCGTATGTGCGATAGGTGCTGGTGCAGGAGCAGCATTGACGTCCAACTCATCTTCAAGGAATCCAGGGTCATCATCGTCGAAGAAAGCTGATGGGTCCATGTCGTTCGTTTCCTCCAACATATCATCATCATCGAGAGCTGCTTGCCACATAGCTGCCAGGTCTTCTTCCTGCTTGTCCTCGGGGACGGTCACTGGCGCATCTAGAGTTGGCAATTGCTCAGGTTCTTGAACTGGCACCGACGTAGCAGCCTCCTCTGCGGCCGCCTTCGGCTGTCCTAGCAACTCGCCGAAAGTATCATCTTCGGCAGTGGATCCCCAGCCGTCATCTGCGGCTGCTGTGGTATGAGGCACCTCGGCAGCTTGGTCTTCCGTCTTCGACACGGGAACGTTCTCGTCGCCGAGAAGCTCCCCAAACGTCCTGTCATCTCCAGCAGAGGGCCATTCGTCCGAGATAGAAGCTTGTGATATCGGCTCCTCTATCGTAGTATTATCCACTGGCGTCTGCAGTTCCGTGAAATTGGTAGTGAAACTTCGGTCGATATGTCCCAGCTGAGCTCTGGCTTTTGACATAGGCTGTCCAGGAGCAGAAGCTCCGTCAAAGTCCTCCAGAACTGACTCTTCGTTTACAGCCCGCATAGTGGTTTCCCGTTGCAAAGGCTCCAAAGTCGGCTGCTCCTCGGGATCCTCCAACAATGGGGCACTGGGAGCCTCATCCACAGCGTCCTCCATGTCCAACGTCTCACCCTGATGCTCGTAGCCGGATCCCGGCCGTATAGTGCCCAGCTCTTTCGTGAAATCGTCATCCGTTACCAAAGGAGTTGCCATTCCCGGAGTTCCTATGAAGAAAGGCTCAGGCATGTGCGCCGCCAGATGCTCGCTCTGCTCGTGCGCAGACTCATCTGGCTCAAATATGGGGTTCTCATCGTCGCCCTCGATGTCGCCTATCCGTGGGACATCCAAGTCAGTGACGGTACTAGAGTCGCGCCTGCTCACGGGGCCCTCGGCGTCGGATTCTGTAGCGGGTATGCGCATCACGTTGTCTGGAGGCGCGGCCTCGAAGCGCTGCTCGATCGCATAGCTCACAGAAATACTGCTTTGTCTGCGACTAGGCGATGCCTCATCCTCGTCCTGCTCTTCCAACGTGTCTTGCGGTTGTCGCCGAGCCTTTTCTGGCGTTGGGCCTGGATATCGGTCGAAGAAGTCATCGTTTGATGCGGTCGACGTGTTCCTCGCATGACCGCGATCCGAGTTGGGTCTGAAAGCAGGATTCCATGATGCCGAGTCGGACGGGGGTGGTGCCGCGGCAGAGGTCGAGGTCCAGGCACTGCCGAAGTTGGGGTACTCGTCGTCGCTCATGGCGGAGGTGGTGGTCGGGGGATTAGGGGGTATCACAGAGCGAGGGCAGGATTACTGGCCATGGTGTCAGCATGCGCGCGCAATGGTGGCAGAGGTGCAGTAGTTGTAAGAATGGCCGATGCAAGCTGGCCACCCCGTCCATCCCTCCCTGAACCTTGCTGGCCGGAGTTAAGTGGACGTACCTGTACAAGAGGGCGCAAATGGCAGAGACGTGAATGAATCAATCTAGAAGGTCATGGCAGGCATTGCCGTGCTCGTTCGCATGGGATGCGCGTAGCAGGAGGAGTGTCATCGGAAAGGAGAGAGGCAGTTGATGATCCGCCGTCTTGAGGGCTCAGGATTCGGCTTTGGCTGCTGCTGATTGGCCACCGCGTCCTCCGTCTTTCGTAGGCCCTCGACATGTGAGCAGCACAAAGACACATGTCCTGTAACAGTAATCGACGGCCAGCAGATCAGATCTCCAACCAGCCTCTGTCCTATACGGACTGTAATCGACAAAAGGGGAACATCTCCAACCAAATCGTCCAACCAACAACACCACGTACTTCAGGGCAATGAGATGAGGCATGACAACTCCCAACGGCTACCACAAACCGCATGCCCAAGACGACCCGTATGCCGACGACGATGAACGCGACTCGGACCTGGACTTGGACTTGAACGAGCTCGACCCGCAAACCACCTCATCTGCGCGAAAAGCACCTTCGCGGCAGCCTAGCTCAGGCCGCATCAGCTATGACTTTGGCGCAAGAATACCGCTGAGGAATCTACGGTTAGGGGGGAGAAGGCGGCCAAGAGACGAAGATGCAGAAGATCTACAAGCCTTGGTGGGCGGGGACGAGGAGGAGGAGCGGAGGAAGAGGGTGAGCGCTGCCAGCTCTGGACTGTCGACAAGGGACGATGATGCGCCGTTGTTACCACACGCGAATGGAAACGTTAGACGTGGCTCTCAGCAGGCGTTGAATAGCTTGGGGCTCTCCGGGAAGAAGAAGAAAGGCTTCTGGGCTTATCTACCCTTCGTCAAACGGAGTTCCTCGATCGCCTTGCCTTCTGCTGCGGAAGAGGAGCCTGAGGACGACCACGATCCTTCGGCGACCCGAAACATTGTTGTTGGCCAGCGACAGGCCACACGATTCCCTGCAAATGCCGTGTCGAATGCCAAATACACGCCTTGGTCGTTCCTCCCACGAACGCTGTTCAACGAGTTCAAGTTCTTCTTCAACATGTACTTTTTACTGGTAGCGTTGTCACAAATCATACCCGCTCTGAGGATCGGCTATCTGACGACCTACATTGCCCCGTTGGCATTCGTCATAAGCATTACACTGGGAAAGGAGGCGTACGATGATGTGTACAGGAGGAAACGGGATAATGAAGCAAACAGTGAGGCCTACAAGGTCTTGCGATTTGAAGAAGGCGCGTTGTCAGCTCTCAACTCGAAGAGTGGAGGCAAGAAGAGGAAGATCAAGAGCATGACAGAGAAGAAGAAAGGCAAGCGGAGAAAGGTGTCCCTGGACAACGACAGTGCTAGACTACAGCAGGCTGAAGATGAAGAGTACAGGACTGAAGACACGGAAGCGCCCTCAGCAGGTGTAGTGGAAATTACCAAGCCCTCGAGAGATCTGAAGGTTGGCGATGTTCTTGTCCTAGGGAAGGATCAGCGAGTCCCAGCCGATGTAGTGATTCTGAAGAGCTTCTCCACGGAAGCAACCACTCAGCCAGCAGAAGACACACCTCGTCAGTCAGAGGCGGAATTGCTCGACATGGGTGAGGCTTCGACATCTGCAAGTCAGAAATTGCAGGCCGAAGCGGCACGAGGAGCAGAGCTGGACAATGAGACGACTTCATCCGACCCCAGTGGAGGAGGCGAGGCTTTTATTCGTACAGATCAATTGGATGGTGAAACCGACTGGAAACTGCGGCTGGCCTCGCCTCTTGCCCAGACATTACCAGCCAGCGAGTATGTTCGTCTTCGAGTCACCGCAGGCAAACCCGACAAGAGAGTCAATGACTTCGTGGGGACCATCGAGCTCGAACCAAAGCAGCGACGAGGCTATGATCCTCCTGTTGAAGACAACGAAGCACCTCAGTCTGATGCACTGAAGACGAAGTCAAGTCCTCTGAACATTGATAACACAGCATGGGCCAATACCGTACTCGCCTCATCGACGGTTGTACATGCTGTGGTCATATACACAGGGCCGCAGACTCGCGCAGCACTCTCCACATCACCGTCAAGATCAAAGACTGGTCTGTTGGAATACGAGATTAATAACCTCACAAAAATCCTGTGCTTTCTGACGGCAGCATTGAGTATTGTCTTGGTGGCGCTCGAAGGGTTCAGTGAGCGCGAAGGGAGACCATGGTACGTTGCAGCGATGCGATTCCTCATCCTCTTCAGTACCATCGTCCCCATATCTCTTCGTGTCAATCTTGACATGGGAAAGAGCATTTACGCCTACTTCATCCATCGAGACCAAGGCATTCCAGGTACTGTTGTGCGAACGAGCACGATTCCGGAAGACCTCGGCCGGATTGAGTACTTGCTTAGTGACAAGACCGGAACATTGACACGGAATGAGATGGAGCTACGAAAAGTACACGTTGGCACAGTCAGCTATGGCGGAGATGCCATGGAGGAGGTCAGCAGTTATGTCAAGCAGGCATTTGCATTGTCGGATGACGGTGCTTTGTTCAGTCCTTCATCAGGCTTCAATATTAGCGGTGGCACGAGGACAAGGCGAGAGATTGGCCTACGCGTTCGTGATCTCGTGCTATCACTGGCGTTGTGCCACAATGTCACTCCCACGACGGAAGAGGACGAGTCTGGTGAATCGAAAATATCTTACCAGGCATCATCACCGGACGAGATCGCTATTGTGCAATGGACGGAGCAAGTGGGACTTCGACTCTCCCATCGTGATCGCAAAAGCATCTCGCTGCAGTTCGTTGGCGATGAACGTACGGTGGTGCGGGTTGAGGTATTAAATGTCTTCCCATTCACAAGCGACAGCAAGCGGATGGGAATCATCGTACGCTTCATTCGTGATCCCACCGACCGTAAAGACGAGTCTGGAGAGATCGTCTTCTTCCAGAAGGGTGCTGACACGGTCATGAGCACCATCGTCGCTGCGAATGACTGGTTAGATGAGGAGACTGGCAACATGGCTCGAGAAGGTTTACGTACTCTCGTGGTAGGCCGGAAGATGTTGAGCGCACAACAGTTCTCTGCGTTCTCGGCTGCCTACGCAGAAGCCTCTCTCAGCTTATCAGGCAGAGACGCGTCCATGTCGAATGTCGTCAAGCAGCATCTTGAGAAGGACCTCGAATTGCTGGGAGTGACCGGTGTCGAGGACAAGCTTCAACCTCACGTCAAGCCCTCTCTGGAACTCCTCCGCAACGCAGGCATCAAGATCTGGATGCTGACCGGTGACAAGGTCGAGACAGCAAGATGTGTGGCCGTCTCATCCAAACTCGTCAGCAGAGGCCAATACATCCACACCATCGCCAGCCTGAAACGAAGAGACGCCGCTCTCGATGCCCTGAGCATGCTCCACAACCAACCCAACGCCGCTCTCCTCATCGATGGCCAATCTCTCGCCCTCTACCTCTCATACCACCGCGACGCCTTCATCACCCAAGCCGTCCGCCTCCCCGCCGTCATCGCCTGCCGCTGCTTACCCACCCAAAAAGCCGACATTGCGCACCTCATCCGCGCCTACACCAAAAAACGCATCGCCTGCATCGGCGACGGCGGCAACGATGTGAGCATGATCCAAGCCGCCGACGTAGGCGTAGGCATCGTAGGCAAAGAAGGCCGACAAGCGTCCCTGGCCGCTGACTTCTCCATCACACAATTCGCGCACCTCACCAAACTCCTCGTCTGGCACGGCCGCAATTCCTACCGGCGCTCCGCCAAACTCGCCCAGTTCGTCATGCACCGCGGCCTCATCATCTCCGTCTGCCAAGCCATCTTCTCCATCGCCTCGAAATTCGAACCCGTCGCCCTCTACCGCGACTGGCTCCTCGTCGGCTACGCCACGGTCTACACCATGGCTCCCGTCTTCTCCCTCGTGCTAGACCGCGACGTCGACGAGGGCCTCGCAAACCTCTACCCGGAACTCTACAAAGAACTCACCAGCGGCAAATCCCTCTCCTACCGCACCTTCTTCATCTGGCTCGCCATCTCCATCTACCAAGGCCTCATCATCCAAGGCGGCTCCGAGCTCCTCGTCCCGGGCTTCAGCCTCAAACCCACCTCGGACCCCACCACCGGCTCTGACACCACCCTCTCCACGCCGGGCTTCAAGCGCATGGTCGCCGTCTCCTATACCGTGCTCATCCTCAACGAGCTCATCATGGTCGCGGCCGAGATCACCACCTGGCATCCCGTGATGATCTTCAGTATCCTGGGGACGGCCGGGGTGTATTTTGGGAGTTTGCCGTTCCTTGGAGGGTATTATGATTTGGAGTTTGTCCTGACGTGGGGGTTTTGGTGGAGGGTGGGGTTGATTGCGGTCGCGAGTTTGGGGCCGGTGTATGCTGGGAAGATGATAAGACGGGTGGTGAAGCCGCCTAGTTATCGGAAGGTTAGGGGGGTGTAGTCCGTAAGGAGAGGGGGTTATGGTATTATTTGAGATGTATATATATATGGAGTTATGGGGACGGGATGGCATTAGCGTAGCATTTGAAGTTTGGTCTATTAAAGCATTGTCAACTTGTTGTGTTCTCTCCTAGTATCAGTGTCGTGTGCTTGATAGGATTTCGAGGCAACATTAATAAGACGATAATGACGGAAAAGGCGAATGATGTATTTGAATCATCTTATAATACAGGTCGTTGCTTTCGTGATGTCTCTAGCCGTATTCTGACGGCCGGTGTGTGTCTATAGTCATTCGCTCGTGTCAAGCCTCAACTGCTGAGGAACAACCAACACGGAGCGGCTCTATTTCTCTCGTTGACGAGTGACTATCGTCATAGCCCTGGTGACTTGCCCTTTGTCCTCCTCTCATGAGCCAGCCAGCCTCTCAGCGAGCACCTCGCCTCGTAGGACTTGGCACATATCCCCGTATCTCCCTATATCCCCTCCTTCACCCCCTCGCCGCCGAGAACTCCCTCAACGCCCGCATCAACCCATCACAAGCCTCCATATCCGCCGCATCCACCCCCCTCCTCTTCCCGCCCCACACGCCCTCAGGCAAACTCCTCTCCAACTCATCCATCCCCGGCTGAAAATTCCTCACCTCACTACTCAACGCCCCAATCGCCTTCTTCCTAACCCCCGCATCCTCATCCTCCGTCGCCAACCGCGCAAGTCTCGGCACGCCACCACTCCCAAGCAACACCTCCTGACTCTTGACGTTATTCTGCACGGCGGTCGAGCAGCACGCCGCGGCGTTCTTGCGCATTTCGGGTTCGGAGTGCTCGAGTTGTTGGAGGAGCGGCGGCCAGAGACCCATGCTGTCCATGTTGTTGGCGTTGTCGATTTGTTCGATTAGTTGTTCGAGGTTGTCCCAGGCGATGAGTTTGTTCGCGAGGGAGATTTGGGAGAGGGGGGCTACGATGGCGCTCATGGCTTCGCGCATGCGGTCGGCGTCGGAGGGGCCGCCGAGGAGTTCGGCGAGCATTTGGGAGTTGAGGCCCCGGGAGGGGTCGCGTTGTTGGGTGGGTGCGTCGGTGGTGGTGGTGGTGGTGGCATTGTTGTTGCGGGTGGAGTCGCTGTTTTCGATGCTCCATTGGAGGAGTTGGTTGAGGGATTGTTGTTGTTCTGACATTTTTGGTTGTGTGTGTGAGTGTAGCAGTCGTGTCTTGTCTGCGGACTTGTGATCGAGAAGTTTTGGGGGGTGTAGAGAGCCTGGATGGGATAGAATAAAATCATTCACTTGTACCTAAAGATCAAGAATTCGTGAAGAGACTAGCGCCTTCCGGCACTTTCTGCCAGGTTCCTTCCCAATTCGGCGGGCTGACTCTCATTAATTAATCATGTGACTTGAACAGTCAGATCAACTCGTGTGATCCTTTGGAGACCAATGTGGCTGACTTGATATTTTTGAGTGTCTGGTGAGGAACGTTGGCGTTGCCGTTGGGTGTCGAAATGTTGAAGTCGATGGCGGGGCAGTGCCGCGGGGCATGGCACGTGCACGGAATGGAAAAAGGGGACAACGACGCAGGTGGCGGTGGGAGGAACGCACTGCTGAATTTCTGCCATACGCAGCAGCGGAGGGGCGCGGCAGATGGTATGAGAAATCGTAGATAAGCGTACGACTCGGATTTGTTAGTGGCCCCGTCTTCGTCAGCCATAGCAATTGAGCTGCCTGAGAGAGACGGCGATGAGAGGCAATGCCGGCGGTCTTGGCAGTGAGAAAACGCGCGTAAGAGGGTGACGAACGGGTGGCACTGAAATAGCAGAAGGCAGCCACATTCATAGCCGCAGTATCTATACATGCGTGCCGCCGTATTCAGCGCAGTGCATGTCCATGTCATCGTCGGGCCAGCTGAACAGCCATCGCAACAGCGCCTTCTTCCAGTCCGGTGCGTGGCCAGCAGTTGAGCTCTAAGCGAACGCTAGCGCCTGTGGCTTTGGCTTTTGGTGCCGTGCTTTCCTTCACCACCGCTTCACCGCACCGCACCCTCCACCTTCAACTCTCCGACCACATCCTTGCGACTACCCACCAACACACCACACACCGCGAACGAGCGAGCCCAGCAGCGCTCCTCATCCCAACACCACTCCCACCGACACCCACCCACATCCCTCGCCATGGAAGGTAAGCTGCTCTCGCTGCGACGCTGTCTTATGGCTGCCTCGAGCCTCCATCCATCACCCGCCCGCTCCTGGCGCCGTTCCATCTCCAAAAGGACACATGGCTGACTCGATTGCACTCTACAGAAGAGGTCGCGGCATTGGTCATTGACAATGGGTAAGACGCCGTCCGCCTGATCCTCCTTGCGCTGTGCTTCAGCTGCCATTCGACGTCATCCGCACGCACGCTGCAGATATGAGACGAATTGGCAACACACCGCACAAGCGACGACGATGAGAGCTGACACTGTCCCAGCTCTGGTATGTGCAAGGCCGGTTTCGCCGGTGACGATGCGCCACGAGCTGTCTTCCGTGAGTGATCCCACTATCACCTACAGACCAGCCGCAGCTTGCTGACACCACCACAGCATCCATTGTCGGCCGACCGCGCCATCATGGGTATGCCATGAATCCTTCCTCGAGTTCGCAGCGCAATTCTGACAAGAGCGCAGTATCATGATTGGTATGGGTCAGAAGGACTCGTACGTCGGTGACGAGGCACAGAGCAAGCGTGGTATCCTGACTCTGCGATACCCCATCGAGCACGGTGTCGTCACCAACTGGGACGACATGGAGAAGATCTGGCATCACACTTTCTACAACGAGCTGCGTGTCGCTCCCGAGGAGCACCCAGTTCTGCTCACCGAGGCTCCCATCAACCCCAAGAGCAACCGCGAGAAGATGACCCAGATCGTCTTCGAGACCTTCAATGCCCCCGCATTCTACGTCTCCATCCAGGCCGTCCTCTCCCTCTACGCCTCTGGTCGTACCACCGGTATCGTCCTCGACTCGGGTGACGGTGTCACCCACGTTGTCCCCATCTACGAGGGTTTCGCTCTCCCACACGCCATCTCCCGTGTCGACATGGCCGGTCGTGACTTGACCGACTACCTCATGAAGATCTTGGCTGAGCGCGGTTACACTTTCTCCACCACTGCCGAGCGTGAAATCGTCCGCGACATCAAGGAGAAGCTCTGCTACGTCGCCCTCGACTTCGAGCAGGAGATCCAGACCGCCAGCCAGAGCTCGTCCCTCGAGAAGTCCTACGAGCTTCCTGACGGCCAGGTCATCACCATTGGCAACGAGCGTTTCCGTGCTCCAGAGGCTCTCTTCCAGCCATCTGTCCTCGGTCTCGAATCCGGCGGTATCCACGTCACCACCTTCAACTCCATCACCAAGTGCGACATTGACGTCCGTAAGGATCTCTTCGGCAACATCGTCATGGTCAGTCATCGCACACACCTACAATTGAGACATGCAGCTAACGTTTTCTAGTCCGGCGGTACCACCATGTACCCAGGTATCTCCGACCGCATGCAAAAGGAAATCACCGCCCTCGCCCCATCCAGCATGAAGGTCAAGATCATCGCCCCACCAGAGCGCAAGTACTCTGTGTGGATCGGTGGTTCCATTCTCGCCTCGCTCTCGACCTTCCAGCAGATGTGGATCTCAAAGCAAGAGTACGACGAGTCTGGCCCATCCATCGTCCACCGCAAGTGCTTCTGAGCGCCTTGTCGGACGACGGTTTTTGCAAAGCGTTGAGCAGGCGGTGTGGACAGGACTTGTGGCAATACTACTACGAAGGACTGGCTTCTAGAACCAATCGCGGTTTCTCGCTGCTGCGGTGGACAATGGCGCGGTTGGTGGGAATGGTTGGAGCAGGATGCAGCACTCTAGGCGGGCGTTTTAATGCTTGACTAGTCGAAGCATCTGCTAGTAGACTACTGCTTGGGAACTGAAGTATGCCTTCTATGGCGAGATGACAAGATCAAAAATGCAATGCGACACTTGTTCCTTTTACCCTCGTATCCACCTTCAATCTGGTAATCGATCTGATGGCGTGTGTGAAGAGTCCGTGCAGGGCTTCCAAGCGTTGACTTTGAACCTCACTTCACGCCGACTTTGCAGCAATTTTCTCACACATTAGTACGAGTACTGATATCCGCCATCTGCTCTGATATGATATGACATGGTGGAGCATTTTCTGCCCTGACGATCTCGACTGTGACGTAAATCTTATGTTTGGACAAGCTCTCAGAGGCCACAACCTGACCTTGAAGAGAAGTATCACTTTTCTTTTCACTCCACCATAACCACACTCTCTCCTACTCTCACAAGACCTCTTCAAAGTGGCCAACAGGTCTCTCCAACGACTCCGACACTTCACATCCCTCCACTCCATCCCAAAGACCACCAAATCTTCCTTCGCCACAATGGCCACGGCGAACGACGGCAAGAAAGAAATCGTCATCATCGGCGGCGGAATCATAGGCTGCACGTCCGCCTACTACCTCACGCGACACCCCTCCTACGACCCTACCAAACACAAAATCACGCTCCTCGAAGCGAGCAAGATCGCGGGCGGCGCGTCAGGGAAAGCGGGGGGTCTGCTGGCGCTGTGGGCGTATCCGAGCAGTCTCGTGCCGCTGAGTTATAAATTGCACAAGGAGTTGGCGGAGGAGCATGGTGGGGAGGAGAGGTGGGGGTATAGGAGGGTGCATTGTGGGCAGGTGGATTGTGTTGGACGGGGGATTTCTGGAGGGAGGGGGAAGGGGCGGAGTGTGCCAGGGAAGGAGGGGGAGATGGATGGGAACGAAGAGAGCAATGTGTCCTTGCAAAAGAGGAGCAAAGACGCCTTGAACAAACTCCGCGCCAAAGGCATCCCCAAAGACCTCGACTGGGTCTCCCCCAACTCCCTACGCGCGTACGAGGAGATGGGCGACCCGAGCACCACCGCCCAGGTCCACCCGTACCAATTCACCACCTCCATGGCCTCCCTCGCGCGGGAGAAAGGCGTACAGATCCTCGAGAACAGCCCCGTCACAGCGATAAACTACTCTCCGGACGGATCCTCCGTCTCAAGCGTCACATACACCACCCCTTCCTCCAACAAACCGCAAACCCTCCCCACAACAACCCTCATCATCGCCTCCGGCCCCTGGACGCCACACATCTACCCCACCGCCCCCATCTCCGCCCTCCGCGCCCACAGCGTCACAATCCGGCCCTCCCGCCCCGTATCCGCCTACGCCCTCTTCACACAGATAAAACTCCCCTCCCCTTTCCCCGCCAACAAAGCCCACTCCGGCCAAATCGTCACCCCGGAGATCTACGCCCGCCCCTTCACCGAAGTCTACGCCTGCGGCGAGGGCGACCACCTCGCACCGCTCCCGCCCACCTCAGCGGACGTGCAGGTCGACGAGAGCAGATGTCAGGATATCGTAGATTCCGTGGGGAGTGTGTCAGACGAGTTACGGGACGGCGAAGTCACAGCCAGACAGGCGTGTTATCTCCCCTCGGTGCAGGGGTCTTCGGCGCCGTTGGTGGGGTTTACGGGGTCGGAGGGGGAGGTCATGGCGGTCGGGCATACGTGTTGGGGGATTCAGAATGCTCCTGGGACCGGGAAGTTGGTGAGTGAGTTTGTTTTTGAAGGGGCGGGGAGGAGCGCGAAGGTGAAGGGGTTGGATCCGAGGAATTTTTTGTAGGAAGATGAGGGGGGGAGGGTGGGTGTAGGTTAGATTGTTAGAGTAATTGGTGGTTGGTGGTATTTACAGATTATATAAAAACGATCGCGTGGCTACTCTCTCAAAAAGACCGCTCAATTGGAGAGTCTTGCACGTGGAAACAACGAATGACCCGCCCTTCTTCAACGTACTCAACTACTAGTCAAATGATCGACGGCCTGTATAACATCACGATTAGTCGAGATACCTCATGCTGCTTTGTTGATTACACAAGACTCACCTTATTAATATCATAATCATACTTCTCCAACGCATCCAAAGCGTCCTTCCTAGGGTACCCCATGCCCGTCAAACGCTTCAAGATGGGATCATCGTGCTCTGTGCCTGGGGTGATGGCACCTCCTCGCTCCGCTTTCGAGGCAGGGGCTGGGGGCGGAGGATGTGGGAAGTTCTCGATTGTCGGTGGACGAGTGGTCGATGAAGGTGCTGGGGCAGCCGGTGCCGACAAGCTGCTTGTGCCGTTGGTGTTGGTGGCGTCTGAAGGACCCCACGGATCAGTAGTGAGGGTTGTGTCGACATTCTTCGAGTTGTCTAGACCTGAGAAGATGGCGTCCCAGTCATGCTGCACATTTTCAGGAGTTTGTTGGATGCTGCTGTTGGCAACGCTGCTGGTGCTGCCAAAGGTGTTGCTTGTTGACAGCGAAGGCTGGAAGTTGGCAAAGCCGTTGCTTTCAGGCTGATTCAAGCTCCGGGATGCTGCCACTGGAGTCTGTTGAGTCGAGGTCATGGTGTTTGTCATGCTGGCGGCAGGCGAGTCAAACGTCGGGTTGAACTCGGTGTTGTGCTCGCCAAAGTCAAAGTCACCAGTCTTATCCGCTTCTTTTGCTTCTGCGAGATCGTCAAAGGCGTCGAAGTCATCAAATGCATTCTTTGGCTGTGCTGAAACTGCTGGTTGAGCAGTGCTGGTAGTTGGCGTGTGGAACGCATTCTGTCTTGCCGACGTCGATGGCTCCGGTGGCAGTTCAGTCGTGGTCGCCGAAGCGATCGGTCCCTCATCAGGCGGAGGTGGACTCGTTGGGTCTTCTCTCGCTGGTAGTAGACCACCAAACTTCGGGTCAAATTTGTTCTCCTCGATTCGCTCTCCGCTTCCTCCGTACGCTGCTTTATCGCTGTCATCGTACGATGGTGGGGAGGACGACGCTCCAGCGAGAGCCGAAGTATACTGGGGTGGCTCCGTAGGTGGTTGGACAGATGATGTAGCCGTCTGATTCCTAGGCGGCGAGGCAGCCGTAAAGTTGTCATCGAATCCTTTGCCCTCATCCTCACTGTCAGACTCATCATCTTCTGGTTCCAAGGTCTGGATAGGAGGGAACTCAGACGCAGACACTTGAGGAGCTGCCTGGCTGGAAGACGCTCCGAATGGATCCTCATTCTCTTTTGCAGCGTCCTTAGCTTTATCGCCCTCTCCAAAACCGGCGAAGGCAGAGTCAAAATCGTCCTTAACGGCTGGCGCGGTCTCCAAATGTGTCGGCACTGGAGTAGCATTCGTCGATTGGAATGTTTCCGAAGGGAACGCACCAGGCATGCCCTCCTGCGCAGCGGTCTCTGGCTTAGGATCTTCGAGAAATTGGCCATGCACCTGCGGTGGGGTCGCTGTATCACCAGCGGATGAGATCGTGTCTTGCGGTGTCTCAAGGCCAGCTCTACTGGCAGGCGGCAGGACTCTGGTCGAGCTAGCATCCTCTTCACGGCTTCCATCGACATTGCCAACTGGTAGATGTGAAGCAGTGAACTGCCTGCTCTCAGGCGGTGGAGGTGGCTCTGCGGCCTGAGGGCTCTCTTTGGCCTGCTCCGAGAGCGGTGGGGTCGCAGAAGGTGTAGGTTCACCCACAGACGACACGCTCTGGATGGAATCTGACATTCCCACCGCAGTTGCAGCACCTACTGCCGCGCCCGCAGCTGCTGCTGGCACTGAACGACCAATGAAACTCGTTGCGGGTGGTGTACCAGTCCGACTGCTAGCTTGGCCAGTCGGTGCAAAAGCAGCAGAAGGTCCAAACAAAGCATCGAATGCACTAGGTTTAGGACCACTTCCAGTGCCAGTCGGTGGCGGAGAGCCTCTAGCACCGTCGTTGCTGGCCTTTCTAAAGAACGGGTTCGACGAGTGAAGAGTGCCTCCTGGGCTGGCGACGGTTGACGCCGCGGCCGGCGGGCTGACAACAGGTTCAGGAGCAGGAGCAGCACGCGCTTGTGCTTCACGCTCCGCAGCCTCACGCTCGAGATCAGCCTTCTCAGATTGAAGTTTCTCCTTCTCGCCCTCGTTAGTCGCCAGCTGCTTCTTGTTGATACTAACAAGACCCTTCTGCTGTCTCGCGTCCATCTTAAGCTTCTCTATTTCTGGCTTCAAACTGGCGACTTCGGTGTTGATCTGCGCAATACGTTGCTTCAGGCTCGCGTTCTCCTGCTGGTCCGCTTGCAACGCCTGTGATACATTCTGGTGCTGTGTTTGGAGATCCTGGTATGTGCCTTCAAGCATTGCAAGTTCTTGGCCCAGTTTCTTGGTCGATTCCCGAGACTCAACAAGCTGTTGATCAAGCTCTTTGACCGTCTTGACTTCTTGCTCATACTGAGTCCTGAACTGCTGCAACCGAAGTTCCAAATCACGCTTCTGGTTGTTGGTCGCCGTGAGATCAGCCTGGTTGGTGCTTTTCTTAGCCTGTGTCTGTTCCATCTGGGTGCGAAGGTTGCCGATTTGATTGCTCATGTTCGCCAATTCGGTCGTTTCGTTCGTAAGTTTACTGCTCTCCGCAGCGTGTGTCTCGTTATCGCCCAGGAGATCGTCCGCAGCAGTCGGTGCAGCTTGTTGGGGCACACTACGCGGTTGGTTCGATCCCACAGACGTGCCAGTGTTCTGCTGCGCTATACTTGCACCAAAAGCAGAAGTCGGCTGGAACGGCTTGAACATGCTTCCAGCTTGCTGTGGTTGCGGCTGGAAACGTGCTGGACTGCTTGGACTTGCCGGCGATCCACCACTGAAGGGGTCTTTCGCCGCAGACGCTCCAGTACCTTGGGGCTGTAGAGCCGGCGCCTGTGACTGGGATGGCTGATCCAGGCCAAAAAGATCATCAGCAGCCGACTTTGGCAGGTTCGAAGTGTTCGCGGCATTGTCGAAGGCCGGCGCTGTCGACTGTTGAGGCTGTGGCTGCTGTTTACGCATGCTTGGAGGAACAAGTGGCGGTGGCAAAAAAGCCGGTAGGGGAGCAGCATTCGATGCTCGCTGCTGTCGGATGAGATACATAGCCACGGCAAATTCATCCTTGTTAAGCTGGCCCTCGCTGTTGATATCTGCCAGGTCCCAGATCTGGGCCAGAGTCTCTTCGGAAAGTCTTGAATCGGAGAAGAACGTCACAGCCTGTTCACCTGTGATTACTCCCCGTCCTTGAGTATCAATTGTATTGAAGAACTGATCAAACTTGGCCTTGTCCGCGGCCGTGATCAACCAAGGCGTGCCCGAAGTCTGTGCCGACATAGGTGGTGGGGTTCCATAGCCTGCCGGTCTCGCAAGAGGACTTTGCGTTCGAGGAATGGCTCCAACAGCACCTCCAGTAGTCTGTCGTGGGACAGGTACTTGTCCACTTGCTTGTCTGCTAGGCGGAGCACCTCGTCTCGCCGCAGCTTCATAGAATCCAGGCGGTAACGTCTGAGGCAGCGCAGACATCGCCCGTGTCTTCATGCTCGTCAACAGATGCATGGCCACGATGAACTCAGTCTGATCCAAAGCGCCCTTCTGATCGCGATCCGCCAAATTCCATATCCGACCAAGCACATCGTTCGGAAGCCCAGCTCTTTCGAATATAGCCTTCGCCGTAGCACCGTCCAGCTGTCCATTCTGTGAACCCGATCGTTCAAACAAGCTGGAATACTGCTGAACCTTCTGTGGGTCCAAGGGAGGCACTCGAATTGGGGCCTGGCCAGACAACTGCGGCTGCAGCGGATTAGGAGGAAAACTCCCCGTCGTAGGACTAGGAATCGCACTCCCACCAGCACTGCCCGTCCCACTCGCAGCACCAGCACCAGCACCAACACCAGGTATCTGCAAGCCCTCAAACTTGGGCACGGGAGCCGACTTGAACGCCAACTCACTCGTCGGTTCTCTTCCCGCCTGGTAATGTCCGATCAACCGCAACACCATACAAAAGCCGGGTTGGGACAGGAACCCGCGGTTCTCGGTGTCGGCGAGCTGCCATATCTCGCCGAGGACGTTGGGGGAGACGTGGGTGCGCTCGAAGAAGGAGACGGCGTTCTCGCCCGTGACGACGCCGAGCTGGTCCTTGTCGGCTTGGTTGAAGAGGAAGGAGAAGGCGCGTTTCTCGTCGGGGCTTAGGTTAAGAATGGCATGTTCTGGGTATCGATCAGTATGGGGGCGTTGCAGATAGCTTGCGGGTGAAGCTGTTACCGTTGTCTGACATGATGCCTAGCCGCGGGCATCAAAGCTGCTGTCCTCAGCCCAAAGATGTGCTGCAGTGACGGACGACCAGATCCAATGGCGCGGGCGGTGTACTGTACAGGGGTATGAAAGATGAGGCGTTGTCGCACGTGGAGTGGTTAATCGAAGGCTGGAGTGGTTTCATTACACCTCCCGTGAGCTTGGATGGATGCACTGGAGATGGCGCACGGCCCGTGATGACGCCGAGCTTTCCGAGCGATGGGCCACGTTTTTAACCTTGACCTCACCTCCTGATCCTTCACCTATTGAAGATTGAATGTTGGGAGTACTCAAGTATTTGTCAAGAACTACGGTGTTGGAACCTCTATTCTCCTACGTCCAAGATCTTCTTCTACGAACAACCGCTCCTGTCCCATCATCTGCTTGGAACATTGCTCCGCGATCCACATTGGCGCTGTGAAGACATTGTAGCCCACTCCTAACAAAGGGCACCGGTATTCAAATCATCTCGAGCCTTCCCATCACTTACGCTCCTCCAATACCACCAAATCACCTCCCCGACAAAACATCATCCGCAATTTTCTCCGCGAGCACATCTGCACACAAAAACATTAGCCAATAAACCCTACAGACATCTTCCCTCTCAAAACTCACAAACAGTACTCTGAGGATGCCCCGGCGGCAAGACCGCAAACGCCGCAGCATCCACAACCCTCAACCCCCTCACGCCCAAAACCCTCGCGTGCGAATCAACAACCGCCATCGGATCCTCCGCCTTCCCCATCCGGCACGTACACGAGGCATGCCAGTTCTGATACGCCGTCTTCATGATGTACGCGAGGATGGCGTCGTCGCTCGTGACGTTGGCGCCCGGCATGTACTCGTCGCCGATGAGGATGGGCTTCATGGCGTCTGTGTGGAAGAAGCTGCGCGCGCGCTTGAAGGCTTGCACGGCGAGCTCGCGGTCCGTGGGGTGTGAGAGCTGGTTGGGGTTCACGAGGGGGAGGTCCCGGGTGCTGTTGGAGGTGATTTTGACGTAGCCGCGGGAGAGGGGCGTTACGGGGATCGCTAGGATTGTTCCAAAACGTTTGCTGGGATCGGTGCCGGAGAGTGAGGCTGCGGTGACTTCGTATTCGATCTGTTGCAAAATACCCTGGTCAGTTCGCTGCGCTGCATGGAAACTAGGACAATACTGGAGATAACTTACCTCTGGCCAATCCGCCGGAAACTTGGCAAGATCCGCGGCGGCAGAAGCGCTGAGATTGCTACGGTATGGCTGGGGAAGCTTCTCCCAGCCTATGTAGTCCACGCCCGCGTTAGTCAAAGGTCCAGTCCGATTGACTCTATACTCCTCGATCAAAGGAACATTTGCTGAAGGATCAGCAATCGCACCAACGCCATTCTCGACATTGATCTCGTAGATCGGCGAGAAGTCCAGATGATCTTGCATGCCGGCTCCCACTCCAGGCCGATTTGCCAACACCGGGATATCATGTTTCTCGAGCTGTTCCCTAGGCCCGATGCCACTCACCATGAGCAGCTGAGGCGACTGGAAAGCGCCGGCGGAGAGAATCACCTCCTTGGTGGCATTCAGGACGTACGTGTTGGTATTCTGGTACGAGGAAGCTTCGACTTCCACGCCCGTGGCAGCTCTGCTCTCGTTGAAGACAATCCTTCTCGCGAGCGTATTTGGATAAATGACCAGATTCTCCCAGCCGCTCTGCAACGCAGCACGGAGATACGAAGCCTGCGAAGAACTCCGCTCTTCCTCGGGGTACGAAATGGTCAGAGGCGCATACTGCCTTCCCAGCAGATGACCACTAGAGAAGTCCTGCTGCGTCGGTATGCCCGCCTCCGCCATGGCACCATCCACATAGCTCGCAAAGATCTGAGCAAAGTTCGGATTCGACACATGAAGCGGCCCAGATCCATTGAACGCCAGAGGATTCGCTGGCGGAGGCACACTCGCATTTGCAGCGCGCAGCTGAGGATCTCCAGGGCTGTAAGTGATGCCGCGAGAGAAATACGGAAGCAGATTATCGAACGTCCACGCATCATCCCCGACCAGTTTAGCCCAGCGCTGTTGCGAGCCATACGTCCCGCGATTGTAAATCATAGCATTCGTGGCAGAACTGAACGTCTCTCCATCAGCACAACTCTCCCAGCCTTCAACTTCAACTACTCTTCAAACTCACCTCCCACCCAAAGTCTTCCCACGCCCATAATGCAACCTCCGTCCTCCAAGACCCCGTTGCGCTTCCGTAACGAATCCCCAATCAACGAGCGAATACTGCGCAGCGGACTCAATCGTCGTAGCACCGTACCGAGGACAATAAGCCGGGACGACCGAAGTGTTGCCATTATCCTGCTCGTAGAAACCACCTGCTTCGATGACAGCGACGCTGTTCTTGCCGTCTTCGGCTAATCGGTAGGCAATGGTTAGGCCGGCGGTTCCTTTTTAGGTTGTGAGTGAGCTATGCAACGTCCAAGAAGTTTGTATCAATGAGGTGAATTAGACTCACCTCCGCCAACGACGACGTAGTCATAGGAGGCATTTTGTGGCAGACCGAAATTGTTTCCTGGGACAGAACCGAATCGAGGCTGGGTCCAGGCCAGAGTTGGCGTTATGGCCAATGAATATAAGAAAAGGTATCCCTGCATAAACATTTTCCCAAAAACGAGTAGTGAAAGGAATGTAGTCTAATGTTGAACGAAATTCAAGACATATATACAAATTATGGCCATTCGCCACGTTAATGGATGATGTCAAGTTCCTCATTAGCATGGAGTTTGTAGACCACTAGTAAGGCTTGACTTCGACTTCGATTTGACATCGCCAATGCTCATGACAACCCAATAAATCTATAACAATGCCCTTTTACTGTATGCTCATCCCAATAAGCTATAAACCACCAGCGGAACATCATGACGACACTCCCCCATAACGACCACCATCACCAACGTAACCAAATACACAGCAAAAACCTCCAGACTCAATGGTCTCCCTATCGCCGCAGCAGACGGCACGACATCCGGCGTACTCACCGGTGGCCGCGGCGGTGGATCAGGAGAAGTCTTCTCAATATCCACCGTGAAGAAATGTGTATGCCCCGTAGCATTCCCCTCAATCCCCATCGGGTCCGGCGGGTACCATTGGTTGGGGATATAGCAAGTGCTGTTAGGCAACTCGCGCGGTTGACAGATCTCCAAGGACTTCGCTGTAGCTTCAGGATTCGAGGAGTTGAAGTACGCTTTGATGTAGCTGATCGTCATCACGGCGTCTTTGACAGGAGGTCCAGCGCTCCAGCCGGGGTTTCCATTAGACCAGTGCGAGACGTGGATCGCACCGGGAGACTTGGGGACGTTGGTGCGGATCGTGGACATCCATTTGCTGTCGGCGTAGAAGTCGACGCGATCGGGGAGCCAGTCGAAGCGGTATTCGTGGTACATCTCGGAAGGGGCGAAGGACATGGAGTGGTTGTCGAAATCGTTCGAGCCCGGTTGGACGTATCCCACATCCGCACTCTCAGGCGATTGAATGACCAAATTGACAAGGCCGTGGTTGCTTAAGGGTTGTTGGTGGGAGGAGAGGAACTCCATATCGATTTCATTCGAATCATTCTTGTAGAAGAAGAAGGCCCCACACGTCCCAGCGACAGCTGTAGTCTTCATCCCGATGCGAAAGCTTCCGTAGAGGATGTCGTCTCTCGCGGACACGATCTCGGCCATTGGAACGGCTTTTCCTCCATCGACATCCACCAAGTCCTTCCTCACCCAAAGCTGCAGTCCAGGATCCTCGCCGTTCACTCCAGGTCCACTCCAATCGTACACGCTCTCAATCGGATTCGTGACGACATTCTCAACCAGCGACGCTTTGCCGTACGTCCCCCTCCCGTCCCCCGGCGTGACATTGTATGCCTGTGGTATCCAAGTATCGTCATCGTCATCCTTCAAATCGTGTGCATGGAGGAAGTCACTCTCAAAGAATTCAGTAAAAAGCGCCCAGCCATCTTCCCACCCAGTGGCGTTGACAGTATGACCGCACGGACAGAGCGCGTGTTCAGTGGAGGGATATTGTTGTTGCGCGGCAGCGAGTGTCGACAGCATCGAAATGCCGGAAAGCGCCACACGCATGGTGGGCAGCAGAGTGATGGTCTTGTGATTGCGATTGAATGAATGGTGCTTCGATCAGATGCTTCGCGAATGTGCTGATTGGCGAATCGATCGTGAGAGACAGGTTGTGTTATGTGTCACAAGGAGCGGGACTTTGCATCGTTCGTTGAGGGTGGATGCAGGTTGTTGTTGCAGTCACTTTGCCGTCGTTTGCAGAGAAGTGGCAATGAGTTCTCACTCTGATACTCGCGACTTCCAAACCTCACACGACGCGAATACAGACAGCACGACCTGATCAGCACGGGACAATGTCGAAATCACAACCAGACGACACTCACCAAAACGCCGGTATCCGCTATCTCAACGTCGCGCAGACTGCTGTGAAACATCACGTGCGTTGGAGAAAAATAGCATTAGCTACGCTACACCGCAGCAGCAGCAGCAGCGGCTCCGAAGAATAGAGAAGCGGGTGCAATTTCACATGTCACCCCATCCCCATGCATTCGAGACTCCTGTTCTCCCACACGCCCAGCGCCTGCCTCTGTCCCAGCCAGCCATTAGGAAAATGCCCGTTTCCTTTTGTGAACAAATGTCTGCCGCAACTAGCGAGAAGTCAAACAGAAGGCATCCATGTGCCAACAAGATCATTGTGACGGCGGTCTTCGCGCTCTCTCATCCGGCGCCGCTGTCTTTCATTACATTCGTCCCGTCGTGATTCTTTCTCCATCTTCCATTCCGCTCTTCATCATCTCGCTTACCTGCCTGTGAGATCATCCAAATTGGCGATATTGACAGACTCCGTCCGCTGTTTCGAAGCTTTTGTAACTTCCCAGAAGTTGGATGGTAGACTTAGCCATCTTGGTCCAATTGTCTCGTTTCGAGAAGGAGGATGGGCTCTCGGATTTGATCTCTTCGAGCTCCCGAGGAGAAAGTAGGAGTGAGTCAGTGCTCAGGTCCTTGGACTACAAGAATCCGGATTCTGACAACAACCTGGAAAGACGGTCAACACAGTCATTAGAACTAAAGAGGCTAACCTCTTACCTTGCGATCTTCTCGTCCTCCCTTTCGCGAGGTTCAACTTGCAAACTTCGCTCGTACATCTCATGCACATCGCCCGCGCTTTGCATATTTCGAAGAATGTATTCCTGCAGCTCAGGCACCGGTTGCAGTCCGTAAGGCACATTCTGATATTGCTGGATGTCGCGAATCACTTCTGCTGTCTTGGCTCGTTTCGCAAAGTTGATTAATTGTGTCTTCTTGATGATGCTGGGGATTCCGTCTTCGATGAACGTCAAGTCCGTCAGGTATATTCCGAAGAATGGGATGCATGGAGGGTTGGCCTTGTGTAGAGACTCGCGGTACTCCAAGAAGTTCTTTGTCGATCCCATCAGCTTGCGCATCGATTCCAAAGTCTGTGTTGTCCGAGCATTGACCTGCGCCCACGTCCTGTTAAGTCTGTGGATAGGTGCTGAGCCCAGCGCCGAGATTATCGAGGTCAAACATGAGAAGTTATTCAAGGTTCGACACTTGTCTGCGATCGAGACAAAGTGCTTGATGACCACAACACGCCTTTTGACGTCTGCTTGAGTCAAGATCATCTGAGCGACCCAGTTCGTCAACTGATTCGAGTGAAGAATCAGGGCTTTGACGTTCTCAGCTGGATCAGGTTCGCCGTTGGCCAACTTCTTCTGCCATGTCTTATTCAAGCATTCGGTCGGCCTGATCTTGCCATACAGCTTCGACTCGATGATGGTGAGTTGGCGAGCGAACTCAAGAGCGTCGATATCGAGGAACTTGAGCTTCTTCATGTTCTTGGGGATGATGGGCGGAGGTGCTTGTGAATTGAGGGTCAGCACCAGTCGCTTACTCGAAGCATCTTGGCCGCGCATTCTTTGCTCGATCGCTGTCATCAAAGGTCCAGCTCCCGGGGTGCTTGTCGACTGCACGGCGTCCTTTGCGAAGGTATACACGCGCTGCATAAGTTGTTGACTCGCTTCATCGTTGCCCTCCATCCAGTAGTTGTCAAACCACGACTTCAAGATGTTGACCACACGGAATCTGATTGGCTTCTGCTTCTTGTCGGTCCACGTCTGTAGGTCGTTGCCAGATAATCCAGGCGGCGGTTGTATTGTCCAGCGCTTGACCAGCATCTCAAAGAGTTCAGGGCCGGTGGTGAACGACCGATACGTCAGCAAGAACGTGTTGTTAAAGGGCGAATCTAACCGATCGTGCCGGGTCAGCTGCTCCACCAGTCCTGTCAAAGTTCCACCCCGGAGTTGCGGAGGTTCAACCTTGAAGTCGTAGGCGATCTCGCCCTCGTGATCAAGTCGTAGGTAGTCAGGCATCTCTTCTGAATCTCGGCCAGGAACGGTCTGCGCCGGTACTTCCCCAAAGAAGCGCTTCACCTTTGAGCTCTCCCCTGCGCGAGCTTCCTGTGGTTGGCTAGGGGTGCCGACACTCGGTGAGGTTCCCTCGGTGAATGACTTCGAGTGCCCTACATCTGCGAGTGTAGGTCGCAACGTCTTCGAGTTGCTCTTCATGTGCTGTTCGTACGGCGCTCCGCCGTCAGTCAAGCGATGTGGATCACGACTTGATGCGTCGTGAGGCATCAACTCAGAGAGAAGCTGCAGGGAGAAGAAGATCTGGTTGGTGGCAGTGTCAAGTTCCCTTCCAACCGACTTGACCCGGTTCAATCGCTCCTCTAGTGAAGGGCCTCTAACCTCAGCCCATTCATCACCCAAGGGGCTTGCAACTGCTTGGCATGCTGCGATGAGGTCCGATGTAGAGTCGTATAGCTCTTGTTTATGTTCGGAGAAGTCGTTTAGCTGAGGCGTTTCCAATGCGGACTGTAACGAGGCGAGATTCACTGATTCGATTGTTGACAGATAAGGCCGGCAAACTTCGATCACCTGAGTGCCAGATCTGCAGACTGCATCACCGATCTGTCGATGTTTGTGATGCGTTATAAGTTTGTCGCGGAGCACCAGGTGCTCGTCTAGCCGCCGGATGCTCGACACAATCAGTCGCTTCAGGTCATCCAAGCGTTGCAATAGGGCCGGGTCCAACGCCGCCGACGGCTCGCTGAGGGCTTCGTGCTCGTCGTCCATGAATGACATTGACGCCAACGGATCTTTGGCATCGAGGCCATTGCTTTGCCAGTTGCCCGCCTTCTTGCTCCCATTGACGAACCCTGGTGTCAGCCTTGGTATTTCTTCACCACGTTGTTGTCGAGCCACCTCCACAAAGCCATAGACGCCATGCAGGACGCCTTCGGCTTCCTGCAGACATTTGGCTGCCGAGTCTGGCGCAGGGAAGTCCGCTGCGGCGATGTGAGAAGACAGGACTAGCTTGGAGAATCTGGACATCATCTCTCTGAAGTGAGGGTAGAGAGCCTTGTTCGTTGAGATGATTGAGGGGTTTCCGCTGTGGTTGTCGGTAGTGCCTGAGCCGGCGGCAAGCAACAAGCGCAAATGGTCTGAAATGTCTTCGGCTTTGCGAACGAACTCTGAGCGATCGCCGGCGTTGATGACTTCACGATATCTCTGGACAGCGCGGCGCATGTCTTCGACCATAGTATTCCACGTCAATGGAACGGCATGCGCGTCGTCAAAGAATCTCCGAGGTATTAACGAAGTGCTCGATCCGCCGGGCTGCGCATTAGCGAACGAGGTCATGGTGGTACCAACGGGTGGGATTCCCTGCTGCATCGCCGAAAGCGACACGTTGCTTGCTTCAGTAAGATTGGTGCGAGAGCGGCTCAACGGAGAAGCAGCGCTCAAAGAATCCATGGACGTCGCTGGTGACACACCGTCGGACAGATACGAACGCCTGCGTCGATGCTGACAGATAGACAATGTTAGTGGGTGTCACGTAGATTGCGGGTGAGCATACACGTGGAAAGGTGTGACTTACGCTCGAGGCCTTTGAGCCCTGTGCCACGGACGCGTCCTCAGCCTCCGACGCAGAAGCATAGTCGGTGTCCTCATCTCGCTCGTATCCGGCCGCCATGAACTCGGCCGGCGGTCTGGTCTGATCGGGAATGTAGATGTTGGTGCGGTCTCGCGGGCCAGTCTCGTTGGCGGAGGTGGGTGCTTCGAGAGGGAGTTCCATTGTGCTCTCGCCCGTGAGCGTATTGAAGTAGAACAGCCTCCCATCGGGTGTGGCCTGGGGTATCCAGAATGCCGCTTCTTCTTGGGTGGTTGTAGCCGCATTCTCGTGATAAGTGGAGGTGCCATTGGTCATGTGGGTGTGCTCCTGCTCGCCGTATTCCTCCTCCGACTCTTCAGCCTCCGAATCGCCTGCCCGAAGCCCATTGCCCATGCCATCTTCATACGGAGGCGCCACGACAGCGCAGTAGTTGCTGGGGAACCACCCTCGCACACCGCGAATCACCCCATCCCACCATCCACTCTCCAACTGCGTGATGACCTGTATGATGTCGCCCTGGTGAAAGCTCAAGCTCGTGCGGTCGTCGGCATCGTAGTCGTAAAGCGCGCGGACGTACAACTGGCCAGCGGTCGACACGCTGCCAGCCAAGCCGTTCATCTTGCGCCGGAGAGGAGGGTAGGTCGGCGACGGCCCAGAAGCTGCCTGGCCGACGCGGTGGTGAGGGTCAATGCGGTAGAGTCAAGGTCCGGGGCAGGCCAAGCGGGCGTCTTTCAAAGAGCGGCGGCGGTGTCAAAGCGAGCGAGGCCAGCAGACAGAGGGCGCTGCAGCGTGATTGATGCAGTGCAGAGCGCAGGACTGGAATGTGGTGCCGGCCGCGACCTCACCTCGGGACGCTCTGTCTCCCTTGCTCGCAGCAGCAGCAGACGGAGAGCAGACACAGCCGTCGTCGGACCCTTCTCTGCGCTGGCCTGGCGGGAGTGGGAGCGCGTCTGCTGGTCGTCGCACTTGGCGGCCTCGCTGTCGCGATTTGCTGGTAGACGGCCGGTGGTTCACAGCAATGAGCGCCCGCAGAAGCTGAATTCCACTACGATTGGATGGAAGCGAATGTCTGAAGCGGCGGCAAGCAAAGCAAGCTGTGTTCCTCGCCAAGCGTCGAGGCGAGCTGTCACGTGCCGACGGACATCTCAGTCCAAAAAGCGATGCAGCAATGACGAGGTCTTCAAACTGGCAATGGTTGCGTTGGTGGTGGTGAGAAACGCATGGCAGAGAACGCGTCGGGCATTTGTGAGCCAGCACGCCCCTCTGCCCCGCTGAGAAGGGAATCTTGTCATCGTGACTGAAGTGTGATTTGATTCGGGAAGGTTTGTCTACTCCTGCTATAGCAACATTGGCGACCACATATCCTGTCCGGTCAGCGCCAGGAATAGCGTCTCGCGACTGCTATAGTGGAGAGGCAATAGAGTCTGCCTATAGGACAGGCTCGAGCACGACATCTGCTTTCTGCTCTTTGCAGCCAGACACCCCCAGCATCGAGAAACAACCAGAGCCTTGCGAGCGGGCAACTATGCAGAAGCTTCAGCAAGGCATCCCAGCTTTAATGAACAACCAAGGCGGCATCCTCGAGCATCGAGGCCAGACGCTGACCGGGCGCCTTGCAGTTCTTACCCGCATCCTTTGAGCCTGCATGTGGTTGTTAGCTGCAGTGTGAGGCCATATTCTAGCATGACTCTTGGTCGATGAGGCAGTCAGACTATATTAGGCGACATATATCCGCTACGCCTCTGGCAGTCGCACTCGAACGGTAGAGTGACTTTTCAACCGTTGGCATGGTCAACCATCGCGTGTTGTGGTTTGCCTGGTGATATGTTGTTGCCTCTTTCGAACGTATGCTCCCCGGTCAAAGTGGAACGTATCGAACAGCCATCTCTCCGATTCTCCGCCAGCGGCTGCGCTGCTAATTGCACTCCAAGCTGCTTAGCTGGGCTGGGGATGAATGCTCCACATTGAGCAGAACACCGAGGGTAGGCCCTCGAGGGATATATGACTGGCGTCAGTGGTCAGCTCATTTGCAGAAGTATTGGCAATGAAGAAGCTGGCAAGACGTCGGGATCGTGGATTCGAAGCCGCCGGCGCGTGACCTGCTAACATCGGGGTTTGGCCAGCCTTTGTATGCATCGAGATGGTTGTTTCTTGAGTCGACTTCAGAGGGCTGGCTTGCACCGTCGGCACATTTGACTCGCGCAACGCTACCATGCACGCCTTCAACGGGGAGAAGGATGCCGCGAAGTAGCTTTCACCCTAAACACCCTCTAAAGCAAGCTAAAAAGGCCGTGCCGGCGGAAAAGCTGCCGAGTACCGTCTCCCGTAAAAGTCAGGAATCCCGGATCGAACGACGCCGTATCGGATTATCCTGGTGAAAATTGGACAACGGGAAACGTCGGGTGGCTGGCGAAGCAGAAATCAAGTTTACGAGCCGTCCGAAGTTGTTTGCTGTTCCGAGAAAGGGATCCCAGTCGCATGTCAGGAGAACGGTTGCAAGGGCGCGAAAGTGTATCTGGGTTGGCACGCCTTCTGTGCATGTTGAGAATTCTTGCTGATTTTTACCCCTCGCCGAAGGTGGGATGGAGGGGTGCATTGAAAGGCATTGACTCAGACTGCGTCAACAAAAATGAGAGAAGAACAACCAACCTGAAGAATAATGCGCGAGAAAGAGAAACGTCATGTCTCTTCATCAAACGCCTTTTTCCAAGTCACCCAGTCCGCGGCGTGACATATCTGGCCACCAGAACAAGGCGAGATGAAGTAAACCAAGCAGTCCGAAACTTCATCGATCCCATCAAACCAAGTGTTCGCGAGGACCCCATTTGTTCATCACGCCGAGGTGGGGTGGTGGAATATTACAAACAGATCAGGGGGAAAAGGATGCCTCGTGAGGCGCGGGCCCGTATTGGTGTGATGAAGAGCCGAGATTTGATCGATCGCAAACAGTCGCCATGTGCTTTCTGATGCGATCGCTGTTTGATGTGATACGTCTATGCCAACGAGTTGATGGCACGCAGTGCAAGGCGACCCGTTCATTCATGCGATGTGGTCTTTGTCGCATTGATTGAAGAACTGCTGAATCACCGCCATGTGGTCATGAGCAGCCACATCAAATGAGCATCAAAATTCATTTGAACCGGTTGATTCGCTTATTACTATTAGCCAGCACACCACGTATATGGTTCCGGCCTGTTTTCTTTTGGTTTGGTGCGGCAGGCGAAGTGGCCCGGTGCCGACGGGGAGCATTCCCCAGGACGACCGTTGACATAGTTGACCCGAGGACGAGGGCATGGGCACTGATCCGCGGCACTTTCGAACGATGAGACAAGCTGCTCGTCTGGCTGCGATCAAGATGCGCAATAAGGCGTCGAAAGCCCCTGAAGGTGTTGCGAAGCGTTTGCAGACAGCGTCGCAGAAAGGTGGAAGGACGCACGACGCAGGAACCGACCGCGACAAGCCTTTGCCGTCATGCAGAGGGCAGAGAAATTCTGTTTGAGAAGGTGGGCTGGTCAAGGAGGGGATGTGGGAGAGGCTGGGAGAAAGAGGGGCGAGATGACGGAAGCGGCTCTGGAAAAGTCTCCTTTTGCGACGGGAGGCCTTCTTGAACAAGTCGTGCGCCAACAATCAATAACGGTGGTGAAGTCGAATCATGTCTTGTCCTGTGCTGTAGTGCTGGGCGGCTGCAAGGTAAAGGGCATATAGTCAGCGACAGCGCAGCGCAACCATCACAAAATCGCCAGCCCCAGCTCACGGCACACGAATCATTTCTCGGCGACTCGCCACATCTCGTTGGTGGCACTCCCACGCTGCTTCCTGCCAACCCGCGCGGCCGCAGCTGGGAGTGTTCGCAGCGGCCGCGGACGTATCGCGAGTGACGAGGCTGAGTGCGGGCTCCCATTGCTCGCATGGTGCTGCATTAGTAGAAAAGTGTATGTACAGCGTGTGCAGCATCAGCAGGCAGGCGTGGAGAAGTAGGTCGGTCTGTGGTGGAAGGAGCGATGGAGTGGGAGTGGTTGCCGATTTTAGCCCCGCAAGTCTGGGCGGCCAGAAGTTGAGACAACGTGCTGCGCTTTCCTCGCCCAAGTCAATCTTCCAACACCCATCCCCCTCCCCACTCCTCGCCGCCATCTGCAACCTCATCGACCGCGCCGTCCACCATCCACCGCTGGGACTGAATAGCAGGGCTGTTCGCTTCTGCTCCTCTTGGCGACCCGACTCCCACCGCTTCCATGCTCATCGCCGCCCACATGCTCTCACATCCGTCGTTGCAACAGGCCATCAAGCATTAACCCATCGGCGTCGCTGGCTGCGCTGGCTCCTTTCAACACCGCCCTCGAGCGCCCGCATCACCAGCGATCATAACACGACCCCGCTGCCATGTCTGCCGTCGCAGGCCCCATCGCGCCCACCGCTTCGCCGACGGCGAGTCGCAAAGCCTCCACGAGCACCGACACCAAGGAGAAGGAGAAGAGATACAAGTGCCAGTTCTGCAACCGCGCATTCTCGCGCTCAGAGCACCGTTCGCGCCATGAGAGATCTCGTAAGTTGATACCTGTCGTTCATCTGGAGCAGCGTGTTTTTGGCGGGGTGTCGAGCAAAGCTGTCTACGCGACGACCGACACCGCGAAGTGGGATGGGCGGGGCAGACAACCAGCAAGAGCAACCACAGCTGACCTTTGATACCATCTAGACACCAAGGAACGCCCGTTCAAGTGCATGAAATGTCGCAGCACCTTCGTCCGTCGCGACCTGCTACTGCGTCACGACCGCACCGTCCACGCAAAGGATGGCGGCGTCCCACTGCAGAGCGAGGCCAAACGCCGCAATACCGGCAACAAGTCATCGCAAATTGACGATGCTCCATCAAACAAGCTACCTGAGCTCGACGACACTTCCCTCGAGCAGTTCACCGACGGCGCCAACCCCTTCGACGTCGAGCAGGCTGCCATGTTGATGACCAACTTCCAGCAAAAGGCCGCCCTCTCTGGCCAGGACCAGGCCAGCATCACTGCAGAGCCGCTCATCTCACCGCATGGCCCTCAGATGATGGAGCCATCGATTCCGTCGTATCCCGGCTCGATGACTCTCCCTCAAATGCACGGTTGGGATCAAATGCTGCCGCAGAATGTGTCGCAGCCTAAGGCATCGTCGACCTCGTCCAACGGCGGCGATCATCACGACATGATGCCGTATTCGAATGGAAACCCATTGGCGGCCGTCAGCAGCACACTGCCGCCATTGATGGAGCGTGGTCAAAGCCAGCAAGATGGTCTACCCTCGTTTGGTTCATCATCCATAATGGGAGGCCTGGCCACTCCCGGTGCCTTGTCGCCTTTCCCTTCGATGATTGGACCTGTCTCACCTGTCGACTACAGACGCTCGCCCGGTCCAGCGCAACAGTGTACGATGGCGAGAGCACCACAAGTCGAAACTGAAGACCAAGTCAACCGCATCATGGACAACATTCGCCACTGCGATAGTGAAGGTGCCCTGGTCGAGACATTCCGTCTACCGCAGACGTCTGTCCTCAACCGATACTTGTCGACCTACTTCAACTTCTTCCACCATCACCTGCCCTTCCTGCATCCAGCATCTTTTGACCCAGCGGGCGTCTCTGCGCCTCTGCTGCTGTCTGTCCTGTCCATCGGCGCATTGTACACGTTTGAACAGGATCAGGCCTACATGCTTCACATCGGATCCAAGGTGCTCGTCACGCAGTTCCTGCAGAAGAAGGACAACTTCAGCTCGCGCAAGTGTCCTCTCTGGATGATGCAAAGCTCGCTCCTGAACATGAGCTTCGCCAGCTGGAGCGGTGATCCCAAGGGTCTCGAGTGGGCGTGCTCAATCAAGTCACTCCTCGCGAACATGGTTGCAGGCAACAGATACGAGCTGAAGCTACGTAGCGAAGCTAGAGAAGGACGGCAGCCAACGCACGATGAGTGGATCGAGGATGAAGGTTGTCGTCGAACGTACTATGCAGTGTACATCTTCTTCGGCTTGCTGACTCTGACCTACAACCACACTCCTGCCATCAGCTTCAACGAATTCGACACATTGGAGTTGCCGTCATCAGAAACTCTCTGGAACTTGGAAGCATCCGACAATGACAGCTGGATCGAAAGCTTGACCGCGTCAACGATCATCACCTTCCGCGAGGCACACGATGCCCTCTTCTCCGGCGAGAACGCACGCTACAGCGCCTTTGCTACCAGAGTCATGATCAACGCACTCTTCCTCGAAGTTTGGTACCACAAGCGCAGCCCTGAGGCATTGCAAGACGTCGTCACCGAGTATAAGCTTCGTCTGGCGCTCGACACTTGGGAGAAGTCGCTTGAGCTGTGCGAGCCTGAGACAGTCGTGGTGCAGCTCAGTGCTCCTCACAAGGGTCACCCCCTCATTTTCAACGCCATGGCGATGTATCGCAACACCCGAGCGAGACTACTGGTCGACCTCAAGGCTGTTCAAGAAGCGTTGCGCTACCATGACTCCTACGAAGTCGCTGCTGCAATGACACATGCTCGCGACAAGGTCAAGAGATCGCAGGAAATGCTCAACGTCATCCAGGCATGCTTCGACTGCATTGAAGTGGCGGCCTTGCAAGGAATTAGATGGGTGGCCCGAACTTCAGCAACCAACTGGAGTATCGAGCACCCACTTTGCGGTTTGGACTTGATCGTGATCCTCAGCCTGTGGTTGTGGCGCGTCGAGCATGACGATGAGCCTGCCACAGAGGAAGAGACCGCCATGTACCAGAAGTTGCGCAGCCTCTTCGACGATGATACCGTGGACGGCTTTGGGTCCAAACTCAGCTCCACGGTGGCTCGTCTATGGGGAAGCATGATCGACGAAGTCGTCGTCTGGGGGTAAGTTTTAATATTAAAGCGTGCTCATTGAATATGCTAACATCTTCACAGCATCACCAAGCTGATGGGCGAATCCTTCAAACTCCACTCCCAGGCACTGATCGGTTACGAAGACGCTCTCATGGCCGAACAGAACAACGGCACACCACCCACCATCGCTCCCCACGCCACCGAAGTCACGGCCTACTAAAACACTCGCGACTTGATGAAATCTCATCACCCCCTGTAATAGAGTGATACCCCACGCACGCGCGGCGAACCACCACCACCACCACCACCACCACCACCACCACCACCCTTCTGTACTATTCTCCTCTCCTTGTCCGGCGTTAACAGGATCGCCGGAAGCCATGTACCAGATATCCTTGCTGCAGAACAATGGCAAACAGCGCGTTCAGTAATCAGAGGCCGGGCTGTTCTTTTTCGATCTTTTTTTCGGGCTGAGGAAAACTGGAACTCTCGGACTACTACTTTACCTACCTAATCATTCGGACTCGCTTGAGCATCGCCATCCACAGAGATGGTAGGATGTTCGAGCTGGTTCGAGTCGGCTGGACCGCGCAACATGTCGACAACAGGGTATCTCCTTTCTCCCTCTCTAATCCACGCGTTTTGAGGTTTACTGGTTTCCGCGTTATATACCATGTGCTAGTGTATCGGCATTCCTTTTTTCTGTGGCTTTCTGCTCTGTCGTGTTTCCCTTGTGTTTTTGGCTTGCGCTTTTCACAGCGGCGCGAGAAACATGAGTGTGTTGTTTTTGATGGGAGCATAGCGTGGGGGTTTGCGGTTTTTCCATTTTGGAGGTCTTGAAGAAAGAGAGAGTGAGAGACAGTGTACAGTACAATTATTCGAGCAGCAGTATGCAAAGATTGAGCTGACTATACCTCGGTTTTCCCCTCTTCTTTACTTAAGTGTGTCTCTTGGTATCACCGTTGAGGGGTGTGCGGGCTGATGGAGGGTCACACGACAGCTCCTGATGTTGCTCCTCATTCGGTTGATGATATCCTGAAGGAGGCGGAGGTGGAGTAAAGTCGACATGTATACTCTTCCTACCGTCGTACATCCTCCGCCTCTTAACACATACCGTTTACGAATGATTTACTCCAACCACAACCAAAATCACAGTCGAAACCCTCACCATGCCAACCCCTTCCCAGCACCAGACCATAGAAAACAAATCCATCTTCCACGGCCTGCCCACCTACTCCGCCGAAGACCCCTCGAACCAAAACCTCACAGCGCTCATCACCGGCGCCAACGGTATCTCGGGCTATCACATGGTCAAAGTCCTCTCCGCGGCTCCTGCTTCGCGATGGAAGAAGATTTGTTGTTTGAGTCGGAGTCCGCCGCAGGATTATTTCTGGGAGGGCCTGGATAGGGAGAGGGTGGAGTTTTTGGCTGGCGTGGATTTTTTGCATGATGCGGGTGGGGAGGGCGTGAGGGGGGTTTTGGTGGAGGGTGGGGTGGAGAGGGTGTAGGTTTCACTTTCAACATGTTTTCGCCCCTTCTGTGTGAGGTTTTTGAGTATGACGATGGTGGAGGGGCTGATGTGTTGGTGCTGTGATTAGGGATTGTGTGTTCTTTTTCAGTTATGTGCAGCCGAAGCAGAAGGGGGGTGTTGGGGGGATGTGGAAGGAGGCGGATGAGTTGGCGGAGGTTAATGGTATGTCTCTCTTGGTCTGTTCTCTAGGCCATGGAGGTGTCTATGCTGATTTGGTTGGGTGACAGCTAGGTTATTGAGAAACTTCATGGAGGGACTGAGACTGGCGAATCTGAAGCCCAAGAGGTTTCTGTTGCAGACTGGGGCGAAGCATTACGGTCAGTTGCTTGAGCATCCTCGTAAGAGCTGCGTTGACGGCGTGGATAGGTTTCCATATCGGACCGGCCACAAATCCGTCTTTTGAGAGTGATCCGAGAGTGACGCTCGAGAATAGCTTTTACTATCCTCAGGAGGACCTTCTCTTCAACTTCTGCAAGGCAACTGGAGCTCAGTGGAGTGTCGTGAGACCATCTTGTATCATCGGGGCTGTGAGGGATAACACCTTGAACTTCTGGCCTGGCATTGCGGTGTATGCGGCAGTGCAAAAGTATCTGGGCCGACCGTTGCAGTTTCCCGGGGGCTTCACGGCTTGGGATAAGGAGAGTTGTCGTGAGTGAATTCCAGACCTCGTCTCGCCGGTGAGCTGATTCCAGTTAGAAAGCACGGCAATGCTGAATGCGTACTTCGAAGAGTGGTGTGTCCTGACAGAGCAGGCGGCGAATGAAGCGTTTAATATCCAGGATGGATTGAACTTCACATTCTCTCGTCTTTGGCCGTACCTTGCCGATTGGTATGATATGCCGTGGGAGCCGCCGTCGTTGAACGAGTCGAAGTACAGAGTCTCGGAGACGAGACATCAGGCTACTCCAAGAGGGCGAGCAGTAACATAATAATCTTGATCACAGGATGCTGACATCGTACAGATACGGCTGGGCCGCCAGCCGCACAACGTTCAGCCTGCAAGAATGGTCCGAGTCCCAGGAAGTCGTCGATGCCTGGGAAGTCCTTTCGAAAAGACACGGGCTACGTTTCGATCCCTTCAAGGATCGGGCGCAGGTATTTGGAATCACTGATTCTGCCCTTCTGGGTGGTTGGCCGCTGTCGTTGAGTATGAGGAAGGCGAGGAAGTTCGGGTTTCATGGGACTGTGGATTCCTATGAGTCTGCTTTTGAGACAATCAAGGCGTTGGCGAGGATGGGGGTGGCGGTGCCGATGGTGAGGGGGGAGTTTAGGGAGGATGTCTGAGGATTTTCTGTATTGCAGAACCTGTTCAAGCCGTGATTACGCTCTCATCTTGGAGAGATATTGACATGAAGTTGTTGAAAGACTTCAACGAGGCGAGTGAATGTTTGGGGCTTGCGCAGGGTTCAAGGAAGGTTGAGCGGCCGGGCCCGAAGCGTAGTCATTTGATTGGCTCTCACGCAGGAACGAGAGCTCCACCGCCCAATATTAACCTGGCCAGAGGCGAACAACCTCCTTGATCAGGGTGCCTCTGGAGCTTGCGCGTCTTCCACTCTCGCCCTCACCAGCAGGAAACGATATCACCAGCTCACCAAGTCTGTCGCTTCCACGAAACAATAGGATCGAATACATCAAACGCGTGTGTCACCTTCCGCGCGACCAAGTAATCGCGGTTGTCCCAGAGACAGAGCCACGGTTGGGACTTGCCTCCATCCCAACTGTCTTACCTACGACTTCGACTTCGCTATACCACAAACAAAACACTTCTCGTACTTGGATACTACGAATCATACGAGCCTGCATCTTCCAGTACCGCATCGTTGCGCTTGACAAAGCCACCACACCACTGCACGACCGACTACGCGACCGCACAGCCCCACTCTGCATCCAGCAAACATGAAGTTCTCAAACACAGCCTACCTACTGGCAGCCTTGTCCGCGGCGACACAAGTCCTTGCAGATGACGGTGACTTGGAGCCTACGCCGGTATTGCGAGAATTCGTCCTTCCTGAGGCTGGACAAGTCGATCTGGTTGATCTATACGGCAACCACTTGGAGTGAGCATACAACAATCACTACAACAATGAGAGTCAGACTAACGCCCCCGTGTAGCCTTCGACAGGCCACCGATATCAACCAGGGCGCCACTCAAGCCGCCACGCAAGCCCCCGCCGTCACCACGTTCATGATGAACAAGGCCGTTGGCGCGACCGTCACATACGCCGCCTGGGTTTATACACAAACATTTGCAGAGGTGCCCGATCAGTTGCCTACACCGATCGCAGGGAAGATCGGTCTGGGAAATTTGGTGAAGCAGGGCAATGGCAAGAGAGACGCACAACCGGCAGCTGGTATTGCTGGAAGAATTGGGCGATAGAGGAATAGCAGGTCTAAGTACCTGCTGCCTCTTCGTCCGCAGATATTTTGTCAATGGCTGTTTGGCTGATGCGTCTTCTGCGTGTTCAGGGTCTCCTGTGGTTCTGGCGCAAGAGCAGGTCGGCGTCACTTTCTGGCAGCAGCCCATGAAACGCGTTACGGAGAGGGTGATCATTCCTGTAACTGCCACGGAGGCTTCGTCGACCGGAGAGCCACCAGCGGTCACACCAAACGGCAGTCCCGCATGGAGCCCACCCTACGTCTGGAATACAATGATGGGGAATCAGACCAACGCGACAATGACTGGCACCGCATCTGGAACAGCGACAGCTGGCACCGCGAGGTCCATCTTTCCGAGTCAGATGAACCCCGCCCAACACTTGCCTCCTTACGACGACTACGGGACCTAATTTGACATCAACTTTTCTTTGTAGATCATGCGTTCGAGCGACAATTGCATGGACTTGAGGCGTTTTGGAGTTTTCAGGCGATCGTCAACAGAACTTTCAATGCATGAATACAGTCGTAGTGTACTGTACAGATATCTACAGATCTGAGATATGAAGAAGAATTACAGAGTGCCTTTGATCGGCGAATTCAACCGGCTCAAGAATCAACAATTGCTCTTCGTCTTGCCTCGAAGTGCGTGGAGGATGCAACTCGGGTGCTCGTCAGGGTGATATTCTTTTGCCTCTGACTTTGGCAGACCCAGAAGCTTAGAGAACATGTCGATATCTCTCGTCGAGCTGCCAAGCACTTCTCCCATGTGTGGTCCTTGGTCACTCCATTCGACTCTCTGCAACCGGCACTTTCTCCCCTGATTGCCATCAGTATCACTATCCGTAGCATGGAACAGCGCCACCGTCTCCCCGCCAAAGTTCAAGAAGCAGCCATGACCCGGACCAAACGGCCCTTGACCATCATCAGAATCCTGGAGAAGAGGTTCGGTCGATTTCTTCCACGATGCTGGATCCAACGGGTTGCCTCCTAGATACTCCAGCGTCGCCATCTTGTAGTGTTTCGTCCAGCTGGCCGCACAGCTGTACACCAGCCCTCTCCACGATCCATCAGGAGCTTCCAGCCATTGCGGTCCCTCGCAGATTCCGATGTGTCCGAGATGTTCCCATGGCTGGTGTGGGCGACAGATCTCGACGGGTTCTGAAGCCGCCGTGGTTGGGTCTGATAGCCTCAGAATATACAGCAACTGCAAGTCCTCCCTGAAATCATTCCACTCCCTCTGCGGGCGCATGGGCCAGCCAGAATACACAAAGTACAACTCCCCATCCAGCTCGAAAACCGTCCCATCGATCGCCCACTGTCGTTGATCCATGCCTTGAATCGGACCCAGGAATTCCCATCGACTCGCATCATGAGGATCTTCTGACGCCGGAGGTCCCCCAAGAACATACATCCTATGCGACCTGTTCCCCTGGGCAGGATCCGCCGCCGCGTAATAGATATACCATCTCCCTTGCAGGGCGTGGAGTTCGGGCGCCCAGAGACGGGAGGAGTGTGGTGTGTTTGGTGGTGGACGCCTTTGTTCGATATCAAGTCAACCAAGAGAACACGTTTGTGGTGTTGAGGGGAGGGTTTCGACGTACCATACGGGTCCTATCTTGGGCTTCTCCCAGAAGTCTAGCAGGTTTGGGGCTTCCCAGAGAGGGATTCGGTCGTTGGCTGTGAAGGTTAGGTAGAATTTGCCGTGGACGTGGGTGAAGTGAGGGTCCGGGGTTGGGGTGGAGGTGATGTTAAGGCAGGGTTGTGGTGGCATGGTCGTTTCGTTTCTTTTTGGAGCGGTGTTGCTGATCTGAAAGACAGGCGCATTTTGGCATTCATGTTGTGTGTTGGCAATGTCACGTTGACGTCGCGAGACGCGACTTCCACCTGATTGGACAAACAAACCATTCAACAATTGAACCCCCTGCAAACGAACGAGCAAAGGATAGCTGCCTTAGGCAGCACACATGGGAGTTGGCCTGTGCCCGCGCGGCTGAAGTGCAAGTTAATATAAATGGACCTCGCGTAGACTATATTCCACACTATGGAATCCTTCGACTAGGGTATGGAGGGCTGAACAAACGACCCATCACGCTGTTAATATTCTCCGATTGTCGCGTGCATTGGAGACACGAAGTCACAACCTGGACATTGTTCCTCCCTTGCAAGTCTTTCACCACCATCACGAGATGGCGTACATGTACTCCTTCTCCGTGAAGTACCTCTTACTAGCAACACTCACGACGAGAATAGCGTCCGCCGATTATACCAACTTCTACTTCAACTCTTCCAATGGATGTCCGGGTCTTGGAATCGGCTGTACTGCGCCGGAGTCCATGTGCGCGTACGACAGTGTGAACGACAAGTACTACTGTTGCTCCGGGTCAAACTACGACATCTGTCGAGCGTTCGCGGCGACGTGTGGTGGCAGCGACGGGGGACCGAGCAGCAGCCAGCAGACGTGTACCTCTGGCAGTGACAGCTGGTGCTGTTTGAGCGCGAACAATGAAAGATGTACGAGTCGGACAGGTCAGTATCGAGACGTTCTTATGGAGAGTCTAGCCGCGCGGGGTTGTTGACGTGTTCTTCTTTTACCCAGGGCAAGTCAATGTGTGTGTCGCGACTCAGGACAACCCGATTGCGGCGGTGCCCGAGCTGCTGATGAACGAGACGTTCTCCTCTCTGTCCTCAGCGGACCCTTCGGCCACATCGTACTCGGTCGATGTCAACTCCCTCGCGGCGAGAGCGACGGCCTCTTCGACTTCGTCGTCGAGTCTTCAATCCACATCAACCACAACTTCTCCTTCCGCCACGACGACACAAAGTCCAGCACCAGACGACTCGGACTCGATCTCGGGAGGTGCAATCGCAGGCATCGTCGTAGGATGCGTCGTCGGCCTAGCAGCCATTGCCGGGCTCATCTGGTTCCTCCTTCGGCGTCGACGAAGTCAGAAGAAGAGTGCCTCCGAGATTCCACCGGCAGCATTCCCCTTGGGACACTCGGCCGAGAAGCACGATCACCCAATGGGCTCGCCATTACCGGGCACCAAGACGCCTGCGCCGCAATATCAGATCGCCGAGATGGACGGGAGACGCGAGGTCAGTGAGGTAGCCGGGTGGGACCCTCACACGGGCTTGCTGAGTAACAACGAAGAGCCCACCGAGTTACCTGCTGGGCCCCTGGGACCGAGAGAGCTTCAGGGATGAAGTAGGCGGTTCGATTGATTGGATGGTTTCGTGGTCCGGCAGACTATGGGGAGGAGAATACCCATCTCAAAGACCTCGGATTCTCCTTGTCATACTGCTACTGGCGTGGCATCGACTGGATGGGGCTTCACGGCTTCGATGTCCGCCAGGGCATGCATTGTGGGTGCGTCAATCGAAGTGTGCTACGTTTCGTTTCAGGCGAACGATGGCCATCTGTTGACTTCAATTCTCGAATCACTCCGACCTTCATACACCCTTTACTTTGGATTACTTCATTTCCACTGCGTTAGTAGATACCAGACCAGCGCAGTCATTGGAGATACCGAAGGGCACACACCGAGTTGCATCGGAAGGGCGGTCATTCTGATTCTGACCATGAGAACCTCAGCCACAGGAGCGGATATCAACTTGGCTATGCAGTGGAGACGTAGTTAAGAATTGGCTGACTGTGTCATGGAGGACGAGTGATAGCAAAGCAAAAGGAAGATAATAGCGCATCCAAGGAGCCCCCGCATTCCCGACGAGGGGCCGGGGCCGGCTGCGAGGGGCGGGGTATATCCAAAGTCACTTCCCAAAGTTTCTCTCAACTTCACCTCCCATGCTTCACAACTCTCTGCCCAATTCACACTCGGGCCAGCTGCTTCTCAATTCAGACACATATCAATGCATCAATCTCTTGATTCCTCGCGATGGCGGCAAGGCTTCCAGCCCTTATCTACATGATTTCCGCCAATGCACGCCTCAGCCTTTGGCGTGGGCGATCGCGCGCTCTCGAAGTTTTGGGCCACGGGACGATGCATCAATCGTTGCGTCTTTTGTGCAACAATCCTTTCCTTGAAATTTGATCTTAGACGTAGATCTATGACTGCAAAAAAATGTTGTTTCCGAGGCGCGAGAACAATGAGCACCCCCATTAGCACGACCTTCTCGCCTACTTTTATCAAACTTGTGCAACGGATCGTCTTGGGATCGGGTGGCTGGCTGTGTGTATCTCGCGTCTTCAACAGCAAGCCACCGAACCAAGGAGTATGCCTTGATGTCGTTAGTCTTGACGCATCTGGTTGCTTCTACTGGCAAAACTCTCCGGAGGTACGTTTTAGTTTGTTGGTACTTTTTACCCTCAGTCATGACCGTAAACGCCGCTAATCCGGCCGCACAATCGAGTCAGCCTGCACCCGCGAGCTCCTCGCGGAGTGGCGGTACAAATGCCGCAGCTGCGTCGTCAAAGGGCGAGGCCGGGATTTTGGTGTGGCTCGTTGCGAGTGTTGTGAGCGGTTGGGTGTATGGAGGATAGCGGTTTGTATGAGCTGGATGATGATGGGGAGAATGGCCTCAGTTTGAGGTGGGAAGAGGATTTAGTTGTGTGTATGGACCAAGGTCCTCTTGAGACGGGAAAGGGGACAGAAGTGGACGGAAACGCCCTACATAGTAAATGACGTGGAAGGAATAGAAATGAGAAATCACATACTTGGACCACCCATTCAACGTCAGTCAAGGCATGGGAGGACTTTTGGCCTCCTAGAGACAAAGTCTGTCAAGCCCATGCTGATGACATTGGGGGTGAATAGAAAAGATCATACTCCACCTTGCGTCCATCCAAGCGATCCTTTGGTAACGCTCCATCGGATATATTAAGGCCAGCTCCATGTCACCAGCGTCGAAGCCTTCCGCTATGGCTATGGCAATGACTGAACTTCAATGCGTTGCCGAAGCGCTCTCAAAGCGCTGTCCTGGAACGACGGGCGAGATCAATTGATTGGCCAGAAGTAACGACCCGTGCACGGAAGCTAAGGGATGTCCAAAATTGAAGTGCTCTCTCCGACGCGTGCTTCACTTCGACGCGCTCTTTTTCTGCCATTTGTGCTTTCCCGACGTGTTTTCTTGACGCGCTAGTGCAGACGCTTTCATTGGTTAAATTTAGCGGCCCGTAGACGGACGCTAATGGATGTTCAAATTTCGAGTTTCTTTCCGTCGCGTCGTTCGACTTCGACGCGCTCCTTGGAGGCGCTCACCGACGCGTTCGATGCTTGAGACAGTACTATTGGCCGAGATCAGCGGCCCGTCAACGGAGGCTAAGTTACGTTCAAACTCTAATGCGCTCACGCTGCGCTCTGTGGCTGCGCAGTGGGCGACTTTTGTACACACGCTGTGACGTGCGAAGGCGTAGAAGCTGTCGCAAGCATGCATGAGCATCAAGTGTGGTTGCCCCGACGCACGCCGAATCGAGCACAACGACCACAATGCCCAGCACCAGTACCTGAGGCCGCCTCGGTCATGCCGCCGTCGTACAATCCAGGGAAGACTTCAGTCCTGATGCTGACGGGCTCACGAACTACCGTGTTCCATCCAGGAGCTGCCGGCAACGACCTCTCACTCGATATAGCGACGAGCACCAGTCATACGCCCTCTGACGATCCAACATTGCAGGAGACGTATCTTTCCCAGAGCAGATGACCGCCTCTTGATGAACCCATCGACGCCCGGATGACGACGCACAGAAATATCGGCCCAATGGCCAAGGTGTCGGTCTCCTCGGCGGCCAGTATGCTTCGTTGTCTTGTCGCTCGGTACAGCTGCATTGCGAAGTGTTTGCCTGTCAGCTGCAACACGCGTCCGTCGAACCTGTCAAGGCCTGAGGATACCATCAGCTGCGCCGATGTGGACGCCAGATGTGTCTTGCTCTTGCAACATCCTTCTTGCTAACGCATGGCGTGCAGGACCTGCCAGCGCACAAGCGGGGCTTCTGCATGCTCATGGCTGCGCTGCGCCCCTCGAACCTCTCGGTTGCCTCCCAGTTGACTCGCATCGTCTTGAAGCACAGAACAGTTTGGCGGCCATGCTGGTGATGCAGGAAATCTGCTCCACCGCGGTGGAATTGGTTGAAGGAGAGAGACGGCGCAGAAGCATCGTATCTTTCACTTATAAGGAGTGCGCCGGTTCGGCAGGCAATGCACACCCTATTTCAACGTACCCTGATGTTTGCCTGGATCACAAGAGCACCTGATCGACCACGTACCTCGCCCTGATGCGCCATCTGAGACAAACATACTCTGCGGCACCACAGCTCGAAAGCGAACAAAGGGTGTGAACGGGGCGTAGCGATCCCGCTGCCTTCAGCCGGAGGACGGCCTTATCTGACGGAGACACTGGCCTTCCGGCCAGGAGCTGCAAGTCGGATCGATTATTCATTGGCCTCCCGAATCAATGGTGGAAGTCTTCCAACCCGGCTACCTGCATCTTGAGAGCAGCTGGCGATGTATGACAGGCACTTCTGTACCACGCCCTCCCAACTATGAATCGCACAGGCTGTGAAAAACACCGCCATCATCTGCGGGGTCGTACAAGCTCTGGGCTCGACACAATGAACAAAGATCGCCAGCTGTCGAAGCTGAACTCGGCTGCATGTCTGGTTGCCTTCATACCCTGGTTGCCTTGTGGTTCGCATTGGCCTTGGGAATGCCCCAGGCCTTCGACGCCGAACGCCCCATGCACCTCATCCGGGCGGCCTCTTCATACTACATGCAATAATCGCATCGATTGCAGTCCGCGAAGCTTGCTTTCAAATCGTAGTGGTGGCACGGGCTGTGAAGGGCGATAGCTCCACCATGCAACGGGGCGGAGGTTGCACTCCTCGACAAGGCAACTTCAGTTCTTCTTGTGAGTCCAGGCAAAGCATTCATCTACCCTGACCTTCCTTCCCCCCGCCACTCGCAAACTCTCTTTCCACTCTCATCACTCCGGCTGCCTTGACTCACTTACTTGAGCCGCATCGCGCTTAAGAAAGGCAACCAGCCGCCTCGTTCTATCGGCAACCCGAGTCACGTCTGTGCCTTTGATCACATCTTCGAAGATCTTGTCTCATTCCCAGCCATTTGAGTGTCTAGCTAGCAAATCAACAATGGCACAAATGCCACCCCCTCCTGGCTTCCCCCAAGGGCAGGGATTTGATCCTTTCCCGCAGTTTGACACGGGTGGTCTTGACTCTGATGATTTCGGCGGGGACTGTGGCCATGGACCACAGCGGAGCAATAGCACCAAGAAGAACAAAGACGGCAAGAAGAAGAATGCCCCTGTTGAGGTTCAGTATGAGGGCTTTATGCTCGAGAAAGCTCCTCCGGACCAAGTGGGAGAGAAGCCCAGCTGGTCCAGAGTTGGTCGTCGTCCTCTTCCATTCGCAGACTCCAAACTAGCTAGGATTTGCCAGAAAGTCCGCATTGAGGACAGGATGGGACCGATGACCGCGTTGTCAAGGCTGTCTGGAAGCCAGCAAGGCGTCATCACTCGACTCATCGCCAAACGTCAACTGGAGGAGAAGAACAAAGATGCCGAGTGGGTGCTGGAAGGCTTGTGGAAGGAGACTAAGAAAGTCTGGCGAACACGGACTATAGAGGTTGTCAAGATCATGGTTATCCTCAAGCGCCAGGATCGGAATGCTACGACTTCTGGTCAGAGGGTTGCCACTACTGCTACGGGGGCGAGTCTGTATCAGCAGAGTGAGATTATTGATCTCGCGGAGCCGGTAAAGGAGAAGAAGAAGGAGAAGAAAAAGAAGGACCGTGATGAGGAGGATGACCTGTGGGATGGACCGCCTGGAGGTTTTATGCCAGGTCCCTTTCCTGACGCTGGGCACGGTCATCATCATCAGGATGTGCCAATCGTTGAGGTTCCGCCACCGCCTCATGGCCACCAGCAGCATCACCAAGGTCATCATGATCAGCAACATATGCCACCAGGCGCAATCCCTGTCGGTGCATGGCCACCTCCACCCGGCCAACAGCAACAACATCACGGCCCTCTCCCTCACGATGGCAACCCCTTCCAACCCAACCCGCAATTCAACTCCCCCGGCGCCTTCGACATACCCCCAAGCATGGCCGACCAACGCCAAAACCACTTCCAAACCCGCGCAATGACGCCCAACGGCCGACACTCTCGCTCCAGGTCCCGCGAAGAGCAAGAACGTCGCCGACGCTACTCCTCGGAACGTCGTCAACAGCTCGACTCGCAACGACTCGAGCGTAAGCTTGACGATATCCAAGACCGTCTTGAGGATCGCGAGGAGAGGATCAATGATATTATCAATAAAGTCGAAGACTGGAATCTCCGCGACACACCTCCTTCCTCGGCGGACTCCTTCCGCGATGGGGATGATCTCTGGAGTGCACCGTCCGGAGGGTCGTTCACGCCGCCGTCCTCACCACCTCTCAGTGCTGTCATGATGGAGGGACCGAACGGGTCTTTGGGGAGAAGAGCATCTCACAAACAGTATCACTCCCGTCGCGACTCCGGCTACAACGCCTACCCAAGAGAATACCACCGCCGCAGCGCAGCCCAAGTCGTCCTCGAACCGCACATCAACAACCCCCGCCACCAACGCATCGACTACGGCCCCCAACCCCTCCGTCGACGCAGCGACGCAACAGGTCTCGGACTGCGCTACCCCAACTCCCCGAACGGCGGCTCATCGCCGCGCCGACATGGTGGTTCGCGACCTTTGCTCCACCATGGGAATACCTGGAATGGGAATGCCAGAGATGACTATCTTGGGACTCCATATGCGGAGCGGGAGAGGCCGAGGGCGATTGCGCAGTATCCTGCTGGGGAGGAGTATGGGGTGGCGGATTTTAACGGGGGGAGGAGGAGGAGGTATTATGGGGAGAGGAGGGAGAGGGAGAGGGAGAGGGAGAGGGGTTATGTTGTTGATGAGAGGAGGGGTGGACGGAGGGATAGGGAGAGAGAAAGGGAGAGGGAGAGGGAACGAGGGTATTTTTGAGTGGGGAGTGTGAGGTGGAGGGAAGTGATGGGGTTATGACTTGTATGAGTAATGCTTCTCACTACTTCTTTCTTTCTTGGGATTATAGCTCGTGGGTCGGCGTGGCTATGACTACCTTATTCTTTGATATCAGAGATGTCAAGACTGAACGAACTGTTCGAAAGGCACCATGGAAGCTTTGAATACTTGCCTCAGTGAATCTCACTAACTCACCTCGCCTTGTAGCACATTGCAATGCATTGCGAAGGGCGTCGTACACGACCTGCGCCTTGTGCACTCAACTCGCGTCTGGATGCTGATGTGCGCATGGCGTCGTGCGACGTGGCGACCATGTTGCTGTGCGCGAACGGTTGTGCGAGGTTGTACGACATTTTTATTGCAGGACGACAGCCGTGTTTGGCGATACTTGAGAGGGGGTGGGTATGGTTGGTATTGTTCTGGCAGGATGAGAATGGCTGGATACCAAACGCAAAGGAGTCGCTGTATTGCTGAAGGTAGCCATTGTTATGATACTAAACACGATACTTCTTCATCGTGATTATTGATAATTGCCCTGTGGTAGTGAAGCCAGGGTCCGAATGGTCGAGCCTCGGTGTCCGCTCAATGTTGGTGTAATGCATTTTTCTTCCTTCGCCACTCAATTCCTTTGCAGAAGATCGTCGGGCGTCGGTGGAAACTTGACATGTCGATGGTGCACAAGGCGTTCACGTCGCGCACAAATCCTTCATAATAAAAACAAACCAACATCAACCCTTGCCATGCAGCCCTACGTTCAGTGCAGGTGCTCGCTTGGGAGGCGCACACGCCAGAGGGGAGCCCCTGAGATTTGAGTAGAAAATGGGAGGGCCAGTGGAGAAGAGGTTGGGTCCCTAATCAAGTGTCGGAAATTGCTGTTGGGCCAAGAGGCAGACAGCCGTTTGGGCTAGCGAGCAACGAGGTAGTGCGCTTTTCTTGATGACCTTCCGATCCTAGTCCCTCCTCTCAATGCCTCTTTCTTGAATCGATACATCCAACTCTGCGATTGTGAACTTGGTCGTTGTCTTGTTTCGGTGTCGCGGGAATTGAGTTTGAGGAAGGGAAAGGGAGTCGGGGAAGCTTGTTGCCAGTCTTGCTGCGTCATTATTTTCTACGAAGACCGGAGCGGACGAGAGCTGACTGAGCGGCTGGGCATCTTGGGCAGCGCGCGTCGAGCAACGAGCCACGAGGAACATCACGCGACAGTCAGCATTTCTGGAGAGGGAAGAGTGCGAGGAATTTCTGGCGGAGCACGGCGCTGGGGAATGCGGTCGTAGAGGTACGTCTTGACAGTCAGCGCAAAGCTGAGCCCCCTTGTTCGTTGCACCCTCTCGTCAAACTCCCGAGCCCAAGGAACCAGCAGCACGGCAGCCACGTTCACCGCCAGCGCGAGCGAGTGGTAGCGACAAACACAATATCAACGACCGCAACAGCAGCATTGGACCGGACTGGACATCATCGAGGATCCCGTGCAGGACTCGTTCGGGCGGCGGCACGTCAGCGATACACCAGCTGAGATTCGTCGGATGCGGCGGAACAGGGCACGTCGTTGACCTAGCCGCAGCGTCCGGAGCTGCACGCAAACAAGACGCCAAAGCCTCTTTTGACATCACCGCCGCCAGACACAGCGCTGCATTTGAACCGCCGGCCTGCCTGTACCGCTGCTGCTGCTGCTGCTGCTACTGCTCGACCTACGACCTACCGACGACCGCTCCCTACCTGCTGCCACTCCTCGCCTCGCTTGCACGTGGCCATTCGCTCCTTGCCACGCCTGCACCACACACACCACTACACTCCCACCACACCTCAGCGCTGCCATTTGCTTACGCCACCTCGTCGCGGCCCTCTTCATACCGCCTGCATGATACAACCGCCAGCTCGAGCTGCGCTGCTATAAACCTCCAAAACTAATCATAATCTCCCTCCACACAGACGCCATGCCTGCCATCCGCGCCCTCAACCCCTTCGCCTCGTCACCCACATCCTCCCCGGACACCGCCATCCTGTCCGAAAAGGAGCCCATTCGCATCGAAACTCGCGAGACCACTCCGAACAAGCAGGGAATCCGCATCCCGCGGCCCAAGTTCTCTCTGCCCTTTACCAACAGCAATCCCAAGACTGCCAAGATCCTCTTGACACCCGAACCGCAACAACAGCAGTTCAAGCTAGAACCGCCGCAAATACCAAACTTCCGACCACCGAGCCCGCAGATCCCCACCCTCAGCCTGCCGACGATCAACCTGACGACCGCAACGGGTGAGAAGAGCAAGATGGAGAAGGCCGAGCCATTGACGCTCTTCTCCCCACCCACACCTGCAGAGGCGCGGCGGATTGCGAAGCAACATGCGGCATTCGGACCTCTGGGCTCGAAGCAACATCTATACTCTTCCAGATTTGTGGGCGATGAGTTCCCCGAACCCATTGAAGACGAGCCGCCATACTACTACCTCATCACAACCTACATCTCCTACTTGATCCTGATCATCTTCGGGCATGTGCGAGATTTCTTCGGGAAGAGGTTCAAGCCGGATCATTACAAGCAGCTGCGAGAGCAAGACGGCTACGCTCCATTGAACTCTGATTTTGACAACTTCTATATCAGACGACTGCAGCTGCGAATCAACGATGTCTTCAGGAGGCCAGTGACAGGTGTGCCAGGTCGTTTCATCACGCTTTTGGACCGCCAGAGCGACGACTTCAACCTGTCTTTCAGACTTACAGGCACCACCACCCAAACCCTCAACATGTCGTCATACAATTACCTTGGTTTTGCGCAATCAGAGGGCGAGTGCGCCGAGGCAGCGGAAGCCAGCGTCAAGAAGTACGGCATCTCGTTTTGCTCACCTCGCGCGGATTCTGGAACGTCAGAGCTGCACCGCGAGGTTGAAAGCCAGGTCGCGGAATTCGTCGGCAAGGAAGCGGCCTCGATCTACTCCATGGGCTTCGTTACCAATGCCACCATCTTCCCTGCACTTGTCGGCAAGGGCTGCCTCTTGATCTCCGATCAGCTCAATCATTCTTCGATCCGATTCGGTGCACGGTTGAGCGGTGCTGTCATTGACATGTTCAAACACAACGACATGGTCGCCCTGGAAAAGCTGCTTCGCGAGAGGATCTCGCAAGGCCAGCCAAGAACTCACCGACCGTGGAGGAAGATTCTTGTCGCAGTTGAAGGTCTTTACAGTATGGAGGGTACCATGTGCAACCTGCCAGGTCTGATCGCGCTGAAGAAGAAGTACAAGTTTGGACTTTACGTTGACGAGGCGCACTCGATCGGTGCTCTTGGGCCTCGTGGCCGTGGTGTCTGCGACTACTTCGGCATCAACCCGTCAGAGATTGACATCCTCATGGGTACCTTCACCAAGTCTTTCGGTGCAAACGGTGGCTACATTGCTAGCAGCAAGGCTTTGATCGACAAGATTCGCATCAACAACGCTGGTACCATCTTTGGCGAATGTCCAACCCCAGCCGTCCTCAGCCAGATCAGCTCATCTCTCCGCATCATTGCTGGCGAGCTGGCTCCAGGCCAGGGTGAGGAGCGTTTGCAGCGTCTTGCATTCAACAGCCGATACTTGCGACTCGGATTGAAGCGACTCGGATTCATTGTCTACGGCCATGACGACAGTCCCATCATTCCACTTCTGCTCTACCATCCAGCCAAGATCCCAGCCTTCTCCCACGAGATGCTCAAGCGCAAGATTGCCGTGGTCGTTGTCGGGTACCCTGCCACGCCTCTCATCTCCTCACGAGCACGGTTCTGCGTCAGCGCAGCACATACCAAAGACGACCTGGATAGATTACTGGCCGCTTGCGATCAAGCTGGAGACGTTTTGCAGTTGAAGTTCAGCTCTGGTATCGCCGGTGGACAAGAACCTCTCCACGACGGTTTGACCAACGAGAAGGAGGTCGAGATCCGCTCTTGTCTCGAAGCCGGTGGCAATCCGGCAATTATTCCGCCACGATGGAGGCTGGAAGACGTCGTTCGACGTGGTGTCCAGGACGTCAAGCAGCCATTGACATAGATCGCATGCACGCACGCAAGCCAGAGCTCTCACGAGCCATGTTACATGACGAATTCAACGCAAACACAGAAAACACCAGGGGCATGACATGCATGACCAAAGAAGAAGAAGAACCAAGCAACCACATACCACACGTTTCCCAGCAGCAGCGACGGGCTTCGCGCGCGGGAAGAGTCACGGCCCATTGAGGCAATTGCATTTGCATTAAAAACCAAGCGCAGACGATGGAATTGATTGATTGTTTTTTTGTGAAGGAGAGATCGCCCGAAGGTCCTCCCAGCAAAATCACCCCTATTATTAATGTTTATAGATTCTGTTCTATTAGAGATTGGTGATGGGGCGAACAATGGGGATCACATTCATCGTGGATGGGGTGTCATGGGATGGGATGATGGTAGGGATGGGATGGGAAGGAAGTGTAGTGTAGATGATGGATAAGATCAATTTTGAGGAGATGATGAAAGATTTCTAAATCTTGTTTTCTGTTCTCTCTGGTGGGTGATTATTGAGGGTCAGGCCTCCCGAGTTGCCTCTTGTCGGCGACCTTGGATTGGAACTACAGTCTTTGAAGATGTGGCATTTCTTTCGAGGATAACATCCCGCTCATCTGCACATTACCACTCACTCTCCTATGGAACATGTGTCCTCCTTCTCTTTCCATCATCGTCGAACATATATGGCTCTATCAGATTTGTGACTGCCTAAAAAGAACATGACGCTTTTCCTCCAAATGGCGGAAGGATTCTCACGATGTCACCTCACCTCACGCCCTATTCATCCCCGCACCTCTCTCTCTCACCTCTCCACGGCACTCCGCAATTGCTGATCACCCACCACCCGCATCTCACTACTACTCTACCTTACCTGCTTGCCTGCTCCAGTAAGCCGCCTCCTCCCGTCGTGCTAGAGCAGTGGACCCATCTCTCTTCTCTGAGATAAAAGGCGTCCCGAAAATATGGGAACATGGCTCCCTGCCTCCTCTCCCACTCCACGACCCAACGCCTCCTCACCCTCTCCCTCACAATGGGCGTTTTTCTCCTCGTAGGATCCTGGCTCGTCGTCGCTGGTGGGTTTGGAGAGGTTTTTGCTTGGGATTGGAATGGTGGTGGTGGATCGGGATGGGGTTGGGGCTGGGGAGTAAAGAATGGGAGTGCGAGTGCGAGTGGGGGTGGGAGTGCAAATTGGCATGATAATGTGGGTGTCTTGGAGTTTGTGAATCCGAAGATTGGCACGTATGGGATCACGCCGAATGGGAATGGGGGTATGGTGCCTAGTGTGGGCATGCCGTTTGGGATGACGAGGTGGACGGCTCAGACACGAGAGGTGAGTTCATGAGAAATGTCTTTGTGGCAAGAAGAAGAGAAGAAGAAGTGGGGTTTTGATTAATGTCGTCTTAGAACTTCATCTCCCAAGCGCCCTACAACGACCTGGACACATCCATCCACGGCTTCCAAGCGACGCACCAGCCGGCGATTTGGATGGGGGAGAGCGGACAGGTGGTGGTGAATCCGGGGGTTGGGGAGGTTAAAGCGCTATTTGAGGAGCGGGCGCATAGGTTCGGGAAGGCGGAGGAGAGGAGTGAGGCGTATGTTTATGAGGTGAGGATGGAGGCGGAGACGACGGAGGCCGGGGCGAATTTGACGGAGAGTATTTATTCTCCGGTTCCTGGGGGCGCGCAGCCTGTGCCGGAGGTGGTGATGGAGGGGGCGAATGGACGGGATAGGAGGAGGTGGGATGGGGGTGTGGGTGTGCGTTCGAGTGGTAAGGCTGAGGAGGAGGAGGATGAATTCTCGATCTTGCCTGTACACGACGTCCAGAAGGCCGTGAGCAAGAATGAGATCACGGTGGCTATGACGGCCAGCTCCCACGTCGGACATATGCGGTTCGATTTCGACGATTCGAGGGATCCTTACGTCTTGATCCAGGCGACGAGGAAGAATTGGACGGGACATATTGAGATTGATCCTTCGAGGAGGGAGATCTCTGGGAGTAATAATCAACGACAGGATTATCTGCTCGGTCCGTTGAAAGCGCCTGGGTTCTCGGGGTACTTCGTCTCGAGGTTCTCGGAGCCGTTCGAGTCGTTTGGTGTTGCTAATGGAGGAGAATTGAAGAAAGGGGCGAAGACTGGGAAAGGCGAGGAACTGAGTGCGTACGTGACGTTCTCAAATGCCCGAAGAGTAGAGATGAGGACTGGAGTCTCGTTCGTGAGCGTGGAGCAGGCGCGGAAGAATCTGGACATCGAAGCCCCCCAATCCCTATCCTTCGACCAAGCCGTCGAAAATTTGAAGCAAGCATGGCTGGAAAAGCTGGGCAGAGTCACGATCGAAGGCTACAATCAGACGGACGCAGACCACGACCCACGCACAATCTGGTACACAGGCCTCTTCCACGCCCTGCAATATCCCTCAGATTTCTCAGAACCCACGTCGAAGAACCCCAATTCGCCACGGACGTTTTACTCGGGATACACGGATAGCGTGCACGTCTCTCCAGATGTGTATTATCAATCCTGGTCGATCTGGGATACGTTCCGGGCGGAGCATAGCTTGTTGACGCTCTTCGCCCCGGAGCGCGTCAATGGTATGATGCGTTCGCTGGTGCAGATTTATGAATGGGCGGGACGATTGCCCATGTGGGCGAACGTCGTGGAGACGAATATCATGATTGGGACGCATGTTGATGCTGTGATTGCGAATGCTCTTGCGAGGGGGTTTAAGTCTTTTGATGTGGGCAAGGCGTGGGAGGGGGTCAGGAAGAATGCGTACGTTCCTCCTATCAATGATACGGAATTGCTGTATTATGACCGTGAGGGCGAGACACCGGATGAAGTAAGAGCTGGTTTGACGACGTATCTGGAGAAGGGGTACGTAGCGAATGATCGGTGGAGCGAGAGTGGAAGTCGAACGCTGGACTACGCCTTCGACGACCACGCCGCAGCCGTCGTAGCAGAGCACGCAGGCGACAATGCCACCGCCCAGGAACTTTACAACCGCAGCATGAACTACGACAAAATCTACAACCACGACACAGGCTTCATGGAAGCGAAGAACGACAACGGCACCTGGGCGGGCTCCGAACAAGGCTGGGCCGAGGGCGACGACTGGATCTACACCTTCAACGTCATGCACGACCCGCTCGGCCTCGCGAACCTCATGGGCGGGAAAGACAAGATGAAGGCGAAGCTGGACGAGTACTTCCAAGGCGGCCATAACGACCACTCGAACGAACCCTCGCATCACGCTCCGTACTTGTACTCTGTGATCGGATATCCCGCCTCGACGCAGAACTTGACGAGGGAGATTGCGTATGCGAATTATAATGCTACGTCGGCGGGACTGAGTGGGAATGAAGATCTCGGACAGATGAGTGCGTGGTATGTCTTCTCTGCGCTGGGGTTCTACCCCGTCAATCCGGCGGGTGATGAGTATGTCGTGGGGAGTCCGTGGTTTGAGAAGGTCGTGTTGAGGTTTCCCAAGGGCGTGGCGACGGGGGGTGTTGGGGGAGAGGAGCATACGTTGACTATTGAGGCGCCTGGAGCAGTGGAGAAGCCTTATGTGAAGGGGTTGTCGGTTGATGGAAGGGAGGTGAGGAGTCCGGTGTTGAGGCATGGGGAGATTGTGGGGAGTGCGAGGATTGTGTTTGAGATGAGTGGGACGCCGAGTAGTTGGGGCGAGTAGAGATAGGCTGTTGATGAGAAGATGTTGTTTCTTTGGCCGTGCTCGGGTTTGTGCTTCTTCTTGGCCTTCATCACATGCTCGGCTCGCAACCAAGCTTCACATGCATGCAGCATGCGCCAACGGCGAGTTCGATCAGACAAACAAGCAACAAGATCGAATCGATGCGACGCTGTCGCGTGAGCAACCACATACGATCTCGTCGATCACATGGAAGCCACAACCAAAAAATGCAAAACTCAATCTATCTTTCCTTCCCATTCACTCCAACGTGCCCCGCGATGACGTACAGCGGGGATGCAAGGATTGCTGGGTCTGGCGCGTCACGTTCTCGCCAGGAACCGGTATTCGTAAACCAGATTTCTGTCGTGTGCTCCAGGGACGTTTCCATTTCCGTTTTCTCCGACTGCTGACCTTGTTTGTTCTCACACACTCTCTCTTACTTACTGCATGAACGACGTGAAACCGCCAGGATGGTCATTGGAAAGACGTCGGACGTGGGCAGTCCGGATGGGCAACACAAGGACGCCGAGAAAGACGGCAAGATGCTCGGCGGGCTGAGAGAGAAACTGAAGAACACGAAGCTGTACGACTTCAAAGTCGGCGCCGTGCATCTGAAGCATCGCCTGGGCAAGTTCGAGAATCTGGTCAACCAGAACCATCGCCATGACGAGGAGCACGAGCAGAAGACCGACGCCAAGCGGACTCGCATCGCGGAGGGCCATCGCTTCCAGTCGTTCGCGCCGGAGCGGGATGGGAATAAGATTAAATGGTATATCGACGGACGGGACTACTTCCACGCGGTCTCGGTGGCGCTGGAGCGGGCGAAGGAGACGATTTATATCGAGGACTGGTGGCTTTCGCCGGAGCTGTTCTTGCGGAGACCGCCGTACCACAACCAGGAGTGGAGATTGGATTATACGTTGAAGAGGGCTGCGGAGCGGGGCGTCAAGATCTATGTCATTGTCTACCGCGAGGTCGAGCATGCTCTCACGTGCAATTCGCAGCATACCAAGAAGGCCCTGACGGCGTTGTGTCCCGAGGGGACGCCGGGCCATGGCAATATCAAGGTCATGAGGCATCCGGATCATAATGTTCTGGAGAATGCGTCGGATATGACGTTTTACTGGGCGCATCATGAGAAGTTTATTGTCATTGACTATGATCTGGCGTTCATCGGGGGTCTGGATCTCTGCTTTGGCCGATGGGATAATCGACAGCATCCCTTGGCCGACGCCCATCCTCGCGGTGTGCAGAATGAGATTTTCCCCGGCCAGGATTTCAACAATAACCGGATCATGGATTTCCAGAGCGTGCAGGATTGGAAGAGCAATGAGGTTTCCAAGGCGGAGTATGGACGTATGCCGTGGCATGATGTGGCGATGGGGGTTATTGGGCCGTGTGTCTATGATATTGCGGAGCACTTTGTGCTGAGGTGGAATTTCTGCAAGAGGGATAAGTATAAGCGGGATGATCGATATGACTGGCTTACTTTGACGGGACGGACTGGTGACGATGAGGATCTTATTGGTGTTCAGAGACCGAAGCATCCGGTGGGTGACTACATTCATCATCCACTCTCGCCTTTGGACGGAAAGCGTGCGAATCCGAGACAGGGCAAGACCAAGCAGCATCCTCATGGAGAAGCTGAGCCTGTGGACGATGACGAGTTTCATGATGCACAGGAGACCGTCGACGAGCACGGATACACTCGCCATCAGCACGAGTTCGGGCATGGCTTCCAGAAGGACCTGCGAGAACGAGGCATTCATCGGCCACACGTCCATAAGGACCACACGGCCCGCGAGGAAGGCGTCAGCCATCAAGAGAACTCCGGCGTCACGGGCAACGACCCCAAGAACGAGGGATTCGCCTCAGCCTCAGGTGGTATCCGCGAGAAGAGGAAGGGGTACCCATCGGATAAGGTCGATGGGGATATCATCACTTCGCAAGGAACGGTGCACGCTCAGATCGTTCGTTCGTCCGCCGATTGGTCTTCGGGAATTTTGGCAGAGTGTTCGATTCAGAATGCGTATTGCCAGGTCATTCGAGAGGCGAAGCACTTTGTGTATATTGAGAATCAGTTCTTTATTACCGCGACTGGTGAGGAGCAGGCGCCGATTCATAATCAGATTGGTGCGGCGATTGTGGATGCTGTTGTGGCTGCTGCTAAGGAGAATCGGAAGTTTAGGGTGAGTATACACCGATACACCCCTTTGTGATTTGAGCATATGCTAACATCCTGCAGGTAATGATTCTCATTCCTTGTATCCCAGGCTTTGCTGGTGATCTCCGAGATGACGCCGCTACAGGAACTAGAGCGATCATGGACTACCAATACAAGTCCATCTGCCGAGGAGACCACAGTATCTACGGCAGGATCAAGGCTGCCGGTGTCGACCCCACGGAGTACATCTACTGCTTCAACCTTCGATCATACGACAGAATCAACAAAACACCGCTGCTCAAAGAGCAAGAGGAAAAGTCAGGCGTGAAGTATCAAGAAGTCCAGCGAGCAGAAGCCGAGGAGATCATGCCAGAAGGCGTGCACGCTAGTGAAGGGCTCGAAGGTTCAGGCACCACCGGTTTCAGAAAGACGGCGAAGGAGGGCGGGATCAAGGGACTTTTCAACAAAGGCAAGAGGACCAGTATGGATCTCGATGAGGAGGATAAGGTGCATCCTGAGAATGAGAATGAGGACCAGCAGGTGCTGGCGGAGAAGAAGAAGAAGTTTGAGGAGCATCGACATGAAAGGTATGAGGAGTTTGAGGGGAGTGAGGACTCGATTGCGAAGAACGCGCTGCTGGGCGAGAAGAAGCCGAGTGAAGAGGCTTGGGCGGGACGGACGTCGGATGGGAAGAAGGATGGGGATGAGGAGCATGATCAGGAGATCAGGCAGCAGGAGCTTGAGAACTTCATTCAGGAGGAGCTCTACATTCATGGCAAGGTGAGTGAAACGGTCCACGATCGGCTGAATGTTCACTAACGATTCCAAAAGCTCCTAATCGTCGACGACAGAATCGTAATCTGCGGCTCCAGCAACATCAACGACCGCAGCCAACTCGGCTTTCACGACTCGGAGCTCAGCATCGTCATGGAAGACACGCTCCCCCTCCAATCCAAAATGAACGGCCAAGACTTCCGCGCCGGCCACCACGCTGCCACCCTCCGCCGCATGCTCTGGCGCGAACACCTCGGCCTCCTCCCCGCGCAACCCCTCGACTCCTCCCAAGACCCCAACGCCCAACCCCCGGACGACGCCGAAAACGCCTGGTACGCGCACGACGAACACGACGCCCTCGTCGAGGACCCCCTCTCCGACGACCTCTGGGACCTCTGGACCAAGCGCGCCACGACCAACACGGCCGTCTTCCGGCACCTCTTCCACGCGGACCCGGACGACAACGTCAAGACGTTCGAGGACTATGATCGTTTCTTGGGAGCGAAGGGGTCGCGGAAGGCGGGGCATATCTATGATGAGTTCCAGCCGGTGGATATTGTGCGCCAGGAGCTGGATAAGATCCGGGGGCATTTGGTTTGGATGCCGTTGAGGTTTTTGGAGGAGGCGGAGATGGCGGAGAAGGGGTTGCAGGTTAATAGTTTTACGGAGAGTGTGTATACTTAGTCTAGGAAGGGCTGTGGTTTTGGTGCGATTTGGGATGGTTTGAATGGGGCGGATTCTGAGAAGCACTTGAAGGTGTAGGGGGTAGTTCGATGGGGCATAGATGCTGTTGTATGACCTGAGAAATGGGAACGAAGCTTTCTATCGGCATATCTTGATCTCTTCAATCATTGTGAGGAGTCATCCATGGTTTCCGATCCTATGATGTTTATAGTGACAGGAAGTATACAACTTCACCCTTCACATTGTCAAAACCACCCCCTAAACCAACCACAGACATACCTCTATCATCCAGTGCAAAGGACAAAGGGGTCAAGACCAAGTCCACCTCATGTCCACAAAACTGCCACCCACAAAACCCAGCTCGAGAAGGCCTGCCGGGATACGGGCGAGGTGTCGTGGACTGACTGAGGGAAGAATCTCGTCATGATCTTCGAGTTCGAGGATCTATTCGACGCTCAAAGTTTTGATTTGATAGACATGTGCAGTTCCCTAAGACCGGTCGTTCCGATGGTTGTGCGCTTTTATAAGGCATATGGTAGTCTTCTCGTTATACGTTTGTGTGGAGGATTTTCATGGCCTTGCTCTGCGTGGATAAGGAAGAGGTCGTAGATCTGCTTGTCCTACTTGCCCTGCGCTCATATGATATTTGCTGTGCTTTTCAATCTGATGTTGTCATCGGCTATTGAATCCACCTAAAACGAGGAGCTGGTTCATGACTTGATACCCCGTGAGAGGTAAAGGCTCGTTGGGCCGGTCGTGCGCGATCAGATTATCGCTAGACGGAAGCCGCGGTGCTGGTGTTCATTCAATCGCTAGGGGCGGCTGTTCGAGGCACCCGGCACAGCCTCCTCCTCATCGGGACTGCGACGCTTTCCCCCGGGCTCCGAGTTTTCGTTCTCTTTCTTCGCGGCCTTTCCCTTGCGTGCCAACATCCCTTCCACCTTCGCCGCGACCTGATTGAAGCCAAAACGTCGTTTGATCGAATCCCACCTGAGAGCCGCAAGAGACACCACTACCACAAGCGCCGTCACGACCAGAGAGACAACCTCCGCGATGGCTTTCCACGATGTTAGTAAATGAACGGCCTGACTTGAGAATTACCGAAAACTCACAGAACCATTTCCCAACGTAGCTCGTTTCGAAATACGCATCCTCTCCCTCGCCCTTCTGATGATCCTTGAAACCCTCGAGGGGCAACGCGAAGAGACTCGCCATGAATGCAAGGGGCGTGAAGATGATGGTAATGACTGCGAATCCGATGGCGGCCGTGCTCAGGAGCAGACTGTTCTGTGTGTCTTGTATGTTGGCTTGCGTTCGTTTGAGCTCTAGTTGGGTCTTGATCATCTGCTCGATTCGCTCTGCGTCGGCGCTGATTTTGGTGACGGCCTTGGTGTAATCCTCGACTAGACCTTTCGTAATGTTGAATCTTTTCTTGTAGTAAGGTAAAGCACCAGGTGGTAGCTCTTTCATGGCTTCCGAATCGTAAGCCTCCGCCATGTTCTTAATAATCTTCATCTGCTGGTCCAGAACGTGTTGGATTAGGGCAAGCTCATGTTTGATGTCCGCGATATCATGAAGAAACTCTCTTTCTTTTGTGATATTCGGGATTTGGTTTGTGGAATCTCGTACGTATTCTTCCACTTCCGCAAAGATTCTAACGACCCCAATCTCGAAATAGCCCAGAGCAGGTTCCCAATCGCCGCCACCTCGGGTAGTACGTTTGCCAAATTGTTCGATGAATTCGGCGACGAGATGTATTACTTGCTCAGAAGGATGCTTAAATAGCATTTGATTTTCTAACGTCCCGGTGACCTCCCTTGACCCGCCGCCCTGGGTCTCAGCGTCTGGCATCGCAAAGCTGGAAATGAGCCAATTTTTGGAAGACCAGAGCCAGACTTGCGAAACCATTAAGATCGGGATGTTCTTGACGTCGATCTCCTCTTTGCTTTTGTTCTTCTTGAACTCCCTGGATACCACCTGTTTCCTGTTCTGCTGATCAAAGAAAAGGTGACCCAGTCCTGGAAAGTGCGCTTCGTCCAATGTGCGTTCAATTTGCATCATCCAACGGGCTCTGTTGGCCGGTACTTGCGATCTCATCATTTCGAAGTCCTCCCGCATACGATCTTTGGCCTGCGAACTGCGAAGAACAAAGCAAGGAAGCTGTTTCATCAGTAAGCACCAGTAGAGGATAGTGACATGATATTTACCACTATGCAGCAGCCGTCATCCTGATTTAACAAGAAACGCCACTCGAATGAGGACATTGGAGTCCTGTAATCCAGTGACGGATCACCAGGCGTTACGGAAGGTAGCCTGAAGGTGCCCAAGATCTCGGATGTTAACTTCATTCCTTCGGCTGTCTCGTGTTCTCGAAGAATATTGCCACTCAGCGCCCATTTTATCACCGCCTATGGAAGTCAGCACCAAAATATCTCATGACCAACGGAATATCCTCACAAGGAGGAAGAGACCCTATCAACACTGTGTAAGTCATTCGTCTCACGTATCATTGCTGCTTAGAAGTGCTCACATTATTCTCAGGGACGTGGAGCCACGTGAAGCCGCTTGACTGCTCTCTGATCCACGGCGTTACAGCCTCTAAATCTCCTGCGCTCATCAAGGTCAAGTCTGAACCCTTTGAGCAGTAGAAAGACCGTTCAGGGTGACGCCGAGGGAACTTTTCGAATTCTTGCTCCACCTCATAGGAAAACTCGACCCGCTCTCCCCAGTTCATAGTGTCTGTTACAGACGGTGAGAGGGGACACCACATCCAACCCTAAAATCGATGATCCCGTCTACACTTTTGTCGTAAAGCGCTACAGATTCAGAGAATATTTTGGTCGTCTTTTGCGATGAAGAAGAAGGGGGAGAAGGCCAGATTTGCGGGAGCAAGGAGGGAAGGGAGCAGAGCGTCCGGTAAAAATAGGCGCAAGAGCAGTCAGTGGACCAATCGCGAACCACCCAGTCGATGAACCGACGCAGAGTAACACATACGCCACACAGAACGACTGGAGCAGCTATCCCATGTCTCTCGCGTAGGCACGCGTAGCCGCTGACCCACATCCGAAAAGAGAGCGAATACGTAGCTTTAAGCGCGCCTTGCTGAGCCTTGTTATAATGGAGTGGCATGTTCAAATTTCTGCCGATTGATGAAAGGATGAAGCTGTGCCGTGCTGTTGCAGGAGTGTCGTTCCTGCACCAATTCCGGAATTGTGGGTCCCTTTCGGAGCAGCCAATCACAACACTTCCGGAGACCCATCGATGAACTTCACCTCTTCCACGGTAACATATACAACATACATGGGCATGGGCATGTATTCAATGAATCCTCTTCCAATCGCTCCTTAACAGCAACCTTCCAAAGAGTAGTGCAAATGCTGAAAAAGGTCGTTGCAACGATGTCTCTTCATTTAGAGTTTCACTTTGACCACTCAGGGGTCCCGGCTGGGGAAGTTTGTCTGACTTCACTTCATCGCCCCTTCTTTTTGGAGCAATTGCATTTCATCAATATCTCTAATCTTTTCTATGTATTTTATTCCCTAAATTTTCCATGATGTATCATGGGTTCGCAAACAAACGGCTTTCCATTCGCGAATGGAATTTGGGCGTTTTGGAAGAAGGTCTTCTGGGGAGATGAGGAGGCTACGGAAAGTCCACGACGGGAAAACATGGCGAATGCTGCGAATACATCTCGGCTGCGAAGAGCGACATGCCACTACGAGTACATGATGTCCACACTCCAGGACAAGGCCGAAAACAACCCCAGTCTCAAACTTCTGGACGTAGGTTGTGGATCCGGATCCATCACCATCGAGCTGGCGAAACTTATTCCCAACGGCCCAGTCACAGGTCTAGACATCTCCGGTGCGATTCTGGGGTCGGCGAAAGTACATGCAGAAAGACAAGGTGTTGCGAATATCAGCTTCGTCAAAGGCGATGTTCACGAACTACCTTTTCCGGATGGATCTTTCGATGTGGTGTGTACGCATCAAGCTGTCGCACACTTCCACGACCATAGTAAGGCTATACAAGAACTTACTCGAGTCACGAGAAAGGGTGGAGTGGTATGTTTGAGGGAAGGCGATCTTCGCACGGGGAAGTTTTCGCTTGGATACGAACTCCTGGATGAGTGTTTTCAGATTATCATCAAAGTCCACGAAGGACAAGGCGGTACTTCCGACGCCGGTCGAAGGTTGACACAATGGGTTCAGGATGCTGGTATTTCTATGCAGAGGGTTACGGCGACGCAGAGTGTTTGGATTTATGATACCCCGGAAGGCAGGAGGGATTATGGTGGGCATTGGCCTGCGAGGTGTACGCAGGGGGTCTTTGCTGAGAGGGCGGTTGAAATGGGTGTGACGATGTGAGTTATCGTGTAAAGGGGAGATGTAAGCGTTCTGCTGACCAATGTGATGTAGTGAGAGGTTGGAGCAGTACGCCGTTGCTTGGAAGCGGTGGATTGAGGATGAGAATGCTTCGTTCTCAATGGTACATGGAGAAGTGATTGCCGTTATTTGAAGACTCGAAGAAAGATATGCCCTTTCTTTTCATACCGCATTGCTACCTTCATGGACCGCCTAATCCTAGCGGCCTTCGCATTGGGTGCGAAGTATTGCAGTCGCTCTCCCCATTTCGACAACTGAAAGTAAGCTCGCACGCCGTTGGCAAACGCCATGATCCAACCTCTCTGTCCGGGGAGATTGAAGCCAACGACCACTGTCCTAAGCATAAGAGATAGCCGAACCCTCTCTGGTGCATTGCAATGCATCAGGTTGACCATTCCCAATCTCACTCGAAGTCCATCAAGAATGACTCAAGCGCAAGCCTCCGCACATCTTGGTCGAACTTCTGACATTCTTCCAACGAACGGTTGCGACGTCCCCAGAACGTGGGAGAGTTCAACACTCGTTAGGAACTTTGCTGAAGTGCCGTTGAGCTTGAGGAATTGATCCAGCGCCGCAGGATACACAAAGTGAAAGGTGTGGGATCGGTAGAGAACCTCGAAAGCCTCACCAGAGACTTGCTTGTTGACTAGGAGGAGGCTCATTGTCGCGCGTTCATCCGGCTTGATCCACTTTCCCTCCTGGCCGATCCACTTCTCAAATTTGCGGCCCTCTTGCCAGCGCTTCGTCGCAGGGAAGCGATAGTCTACGCCCACGACCTTGGGATCCTTCTTGTCGCGATTCTCGCGGATGGCCAGTCGCAAATCAGTCTTGCCTGGGGCTATTGACAGCTCATAAATCATGTAGCGAATCTCGGTAGGTAAGTCCAAGAATCTGAAGCCACACGTAGGAACCAGTACGAGAGCATAATATCCCTTCATCGGTCCCTCGGTGATTGTGATCTATACATTTTGTCAGGTGGAATTGGATTCAAGACCATCACCATGGTATGGAGGGGCTCACCGGGCAGACACGAAAGTTGGTGTCATTCTTGACAGTGAGTGTGCGAACGTGAGCTTCTTCGTTCTCGTCGTAGGGAGTCTGCGCTCCCAGCAGAACGTTGAAGGCCAGCGATAAGTCTCCAGCGTATGACGTGAAACGACCGTCATCGCAGATTGTCTGAGTATGATTAGCATGCTGTCTTCATTTGAACCCTCACTGTCCCGGTCAAAGTGAGTTGCATGGAGCTGTCATCCCCCTGCTTTGTTTAGAGACCAAGCTCTCAATTGTAGTTCACAATGCTTGGATAGATCGAGAGCATTGAGGATAGACGTTCCACTTTGAGCGTGACGAGAAGAGAGGGAAGGTGGCTTCGGTAGAACATACGTCAACTTCGAGTGGCTCCATGACGAGCCGGCACTTGCTTTTGGAGCAAGTGCTTGTCGCGGTGGATGGTGAGAAGTGGAAGAAGGAAAGAATTCAAAGGGAAGGATATCATTGAGAATGATAAGTGGAAAGAGCCGCAACGTCATAGGTGAGGTTTTGTGAGTGAATGTGAGGTTTTGCTTCACTTCCTCACTGCTGCCTAGACGCAGTATAGAATACAGACACTATGTTACAACAGCTTCATAGCTCCTGGTCGATGCTCCGCTTCTCATGTTACCCCTGACTTCCTATTCTGTGCCACAGCCTCCTTTCTCGCCCCGGCCTGTACTCATGGGGTACTCCTCCTTGATCAACTTCGGAAGCTGCTCATCAAACTCCTGGCACTTCGCGTCGGGCGGGCAGTGGCGATGGCGGACCCTCAACAGCTCGTCGATGCCAGCAGTGATTCCCTTCCTCTGGCGGGCGAGATAGACCGCATCGAACAACTGGGTGAATGTCTTGAACAGGAGGGCTACCTGCTTCTCCATAGGCTCGGTAATGGTGTCCAAGAATGCCCAGTGGTCGATCTCGAGTCTCTGTAACGACTTTGGCCGTGCTTTGGCGAGTGCTTCCATGCTTCGTTGGTTATTGCTTGAGGAACGAAGCACGATGTGTGTGATGTGCTGGGCGCACTTTTCGTTCAATTCGAAGAACCGAGACAGCGTGCCGTCGCATTCAAAGCTAAAGCGAAAGCGACGCGAGCGGTAGAGGACCTTGAAGGCTTCATTGTAAACCTGCTTGCTGACCTGAAGCAGACTGAGCGCCGTCCGTCGTTCCTTGTCGATCCACTTCTTCAGCTCCTCGTCCCACTTGCGCTTCTCCTTCCAGGTCTTAGAGCGGAGCTCGTATTCCGCGCCGACAACCTTACTCCCGCCAGGAGCCTTGCGCCTGTACAGCTTCAGCTTGGTGGTGCCTTCGGCGCCTACTGTCTCGTAGATCATGTCGCGGACTTCAGTGGGAAGGTCCAGCAACCTAAAGAAGCCAGAGGGCACGAGGACCAATGCTTGGAATCCTTTCATTGGACCTTCGGTGATGGTGTACTGTACTGAGTACTGTTGTTGTCTGTGGTGCCGAGCGCCGCCTACCGGTTTGATGTGATAGCTCGTGTCTTTGCCGATGGCAATGGTACGAACATGGCAGTCATACTTCTCACTGTATGGTACCGCGGACCCGAGCAAAGATTTCGAGGAGAGTAGCAGACCTTTGGCCGTCGCCTCGTAATGCTGGTCGTAGTTCTCGACCTGTTCAATGTAAGTATATCAACGACAATGGTGAGGTGTTGAAAGCAAAGATACCACAACATCGATTGGTTCCATGACGCGCTCGAATGGTTGCAGGTTTGGAAAGGAGTTGTTGATGTAGAGAGTAATTTTAACAGAGGCAGAAAGAAAAGTCATTTATGCTATAGTGTCTAATACGCTAGTCTCGTTCCGCCTTCAGCACGTGCAAAGCAAACACATGCAAATTAAGTGAATCGCGTAGCTTCTGATTTGTCCTACTAACCCTCACAAGCACAATTGCCGCTCTTAACACCAGCCCACAAGCACACTCATATGATTGCGCTTTTTATGCAGTTCACTTGCCCTGATCTCCCTTGTCCTCCGAGATGCGCAGCACCTTGGCAATCCTCGAGCGTATGCTAGCGCACAAGCTCTCGTGAATCTTGTCCGCGTCGGCGCACACGCAGTTACAGTCGCCTTGGCTTCCGTATCGATCATAGCCGCGCGGATCCGTAAAATATTTAGGGCTGCAGACACGGCAGGGAGTGTTGCCAGCGATGGACACCAAATTAAGCACGCTACCCGACAACTTCCGTGACTTGTAGACGGCGTGCAGGGTCTTCAGCAATCCCGTGCAGTCCAAGATGAGTCTGATGGGTGTCGTGATTGGCTTGCTAGCGTTCGAAGTGGTGCAGAAGTCTTTGTGAGCGAACTCGAGCTTCTTCAGCCCCTTTGCCTGCTGCAAGTAGCCAAGGGCGGCGCGGATGCTGGAGAAGACGTAGCCGCCGGCGTCGATGCTGATGTAGCGGAGGTGTCTGGCGCGCTGGCCGAGGTGTTCGAGGAAGTCTTTTAGCGCCGTCGTCGAGGAGAACTGGAACGCATTGTTGCCATAAAGGATTTCGGTAGCCTCGGTGTAGACCTAATACAAAGAAATAAGCACACTGCTTTGTTCGCTTCGAGGACCACAACATACCTGGCGATTGACGAAGATGAGGGCAGTGTATGTGGGCGGTGCTGCGACCCAGATCCGGTCTTCCCTGTTCCAGATCAATCCGCGATGATGCTTGTCGCGCTGGTTGGCACGGCGAGCGACTTCGCGGGGAGCGCCATGACGTCTGATGATCGTGAGTGCGATTGGCGAATGCTCCTCGAGGATGTAGCCGTAGATCTGCAGGCGTGTCTCGACAGGTAGGTCGAAGAAGGTGGCCTTCGCCCCTGGCTTGAAGACGCTAGCTGGATGGCGCGGTGGGGTGGTGTTGGACGGGCTGATGACACGGCCGCCCATCTTGACCTGCATGGTCGAGCTGGCGGACATCTTGGGTGATGGTGACAATGCCAGTGTCGAGGTCAATGTCGAGGCGGACGCCGATGTCGAAGTCGAGGTGATGTCTAAAATGACGGAGGTGACGGAAGAGCAAACGGAGGAAGTATGTCAACAAACCGGGCGGGCTGCTAGCGCGTGGTCCGAGCTTCTAAAACATTCACTTTTGCCATGTGATTTCACGTGTCCGAAAGTCAGCCACGTGTTTCGGGGAAAGCCACTCCTGGTGCTCTCTTGCCGAGACCGACATTCCCTGCACAACATGGCATTGGCCTTGTCCTTGCCTTGCTGCAACGTCTCACTTTTGACGCCGGATATCGACACCGTCGGCCAGCAATTCTTCCAATGAGATCCAGTCATACAACGAAATTCCAGACCCAGTGGACAACAACACGGCGCTCTTTTGATACACGTAGCTATCAAGAACACTAGGAAAGAGAGATGATAAGATTTCGATGATGCCATGCCATGTCTTTCCACACACTCCAGTCCATGTCCCAGCCTAATAAAACCCGCTAGACTCCTGCTCTGCATTTGATCAAGAAGGAACATTGTAGCGGGTTCTCCCAAGTAAGACATGATGTCGAAGAGACATTTCGCACGCCACGCTGCTTGGGATTGGAAAGGATTCGCTCGCTCGCTCACTGTACATGTGCAAAATTTGGGGCTGCCGAAGCTGTGCATACTGTTAGCTCTTAAGCACCTTCTCGAGTATGTACTTCACTTACGTTCTATAGCCTGTCGTTTAAAGCAGCATCTCCAATGGGTTCTCAATGACCTTCTTGAGTTCCCGCATGAACTCACCACCAACTGCGCCATCCACGACCTTGTGGTCGAAAGAGCCAGTCATCACGATCTGCTCGTCCCATTCAACACCCTCAGAGCCATCTTCCGTCTCTTTTGGCACTGCAACCTTCTTGACGGCGCCAACTGCAAGGATAGTCGCTTGTGGTGGGTTGATAACAGCGGTGAATCGGTCAATCGCGTCGTTCATGCCCATGTTCGAGATGGTGATGGTTCCACCCTGGTATTCCTCTGGCTTGAGCTTTCCATCTCTTGCCCGCTTGCCAAGATCCTTGATCTGAGACGAGATAGCTTCGAGGCCGGTACCGGTGACATTCTTGACAATCGGGGTCATGAGACCAACGGGGGTAGCGACGGCGACGGAGACATCAACAACGTTGTTTTGTCTGATGATGACCTTGCCGCTCTCCTCACGCCACGAGCTGTTGGCTGCTGGAACCTTGCGGGCTGCGAGAGCAAGGGCCTTGATGAGGAAGTCGTTGACCGAGAGCTTGTACTTGCCATCGGCGGAGGCGTTGAGGGCCGCACGGAGCTTCAGGAGCTTGGTGACGGAGATGCTGGAGGCGACGAAGTAGTGGGGGTTCTGTTGGAACGATTGAGTGAGGCGGGAGGCGATGGTCTTGCGCATGCTCGTGGCTTCGATGTCCTCGTACGCGGCGGCAGCACCGGCACCTGCGACTGCTGGAGCAGCACCACCGGCTGGCTTAGCCTTTTCGACGTCCTGCTTGGTTATCCGGCCACCTGGACCAGAGCCCTTGATCGAGGAGAGAGCAACGCCCTTCTCGAGAGCAAGCTTCTTGATCGCAGGAGCAACGAGGGCTTCGCGCTCGATCGCGGGTTGTAATCTCTCGCCGCTTGACTCTGACTCTTGTGCCTTTAGTGCCTCCTCCTTTGGCGCTGGAGGTGCGGTGCCGGAGCCAGATTTGGGTGCCTCTGAAGCTTCAGCGGCCTCTTGACCACCCTCCTTCTTCTCAGCACCAGAAGACTTCTCACCGCCAGCATCCTCGATGGTGAAGTCGTTGAATGCTTCGACATCACCGGCATCCTCGACCATGACAGCGATTGGGTTGCCAACGGCGATATCCTTCTCTCCCGAGTCCTTCAGAATCTTTGCCAACACACCCTCATCCTGGAACTCAAAGTCCATCTGTGCTTTGTCCGTCTCGATCTCTACCAGTACGTCACCAGGCGCAAGAGTGTCTCCGGGCTTCTTCTGCCATGCGCCAATGTTTCCGGCCTGCATCGTCGGGGAAAGGGCGGGCATCTGGATGATGGTGTGCGAAGGGAAAGCTACGGGAGATGATTAGAGCTCCAGCATTGAGCGGATGATGATGGGAAATACGCACATTTGGAGGCATAGTATCGGGCCAGCGATGAGAGGGCAGGTATTCTTGCGTGTGCCCGAATTCCCCATGCGCCCCTCGAGGCTCTCACCAACATAGCTGACATTGTCTCTCCTTGCTAGGGGCCGGTATGGGATGGGAGGAGAGGCCGCGAGCTTCGGCGGTGGTGCAGAGGTATGGAGAGATGCCAATTGGCAGAGGCGAGGATGGAGCTGGGGGTGAGGGTGAGGAGGAGGGCGGGTGGTTTGTCGCTGTTGCTACGAACTCTTTTCGCGTTGGGCGGAGCTCATTGAGAATGTCCGATGCTTCGGCCCGTTTTGCGTAGCGCGAGCCGCATCAATGCTGGGCCATCGCGTGGTCCCTGAAAGACTAATAATAAAACTATAAAGTCCAACCTTCTTCTCTGCACCATCGTCGAACTACAAGAATATCTCATGTGATAAACCCTGATCTACTGAACACAAACTGGGCGTCGAAAGACCATTGAAAGACAAGAGAGGTCATTGCAAACATCCCGCGAAGCTGGCGACCGTTGAATGAGATCGGAGACCTACGGAACACGCGTCAACGACGAGAATATATACAATTTACAGTCGTATAACAACAAAAGCTCGCTGCCCATCTTGTATTTGCAGTCGGACTCAGAGCAGCGATCCGCATGTTTGATGATGCAGTATCATTCTGAAGGACGGAGCGGTATATCGGCCTTCAGAGATCCGGTAGTTATTGTCCGCTCACAGTAACGATGAGACTCAGACTACAAAATGTATCGATACTCTGCTTTGCTTCTTAATCTAACCGAAATCATCTCATTCGGCTCCAAAGGACTTACATCGCGTTGTCGAGCTATTGACGCTGTCAAGCATCAGGATCCATCTGAAAGCTGGCAGACTGCAGTTCATGTGCACATGTGTCCCGTTCCAATCCTACCATCACTCCACGTATGTCCTGCCTATTGCCTACAATCGTAATTCATGCCAGTGACTGCATTTAAGATACTCGTACTCGAAGAGAATTAATCGTATCCATTGAAGGCTTGGCGTATAGAGTTTCACGCTACAGCCCCAAAGAGGAACCTTAGCACCACCATTTGGGTGCTGGATGCGCAGCTGGCGACACCTTTGGTATCTTTGTATCGACACAACGTCAGCACCACAACACACGCCTTCCACTGGGCCAAGGCGCATCTGGAGTAATATGCTTGCACTGCTCGACATTCCCCTCTCTCGCCGCACACTCTAGGTCTACCAAGCGCTGGAATGGCCGAGGATCAGCAGGCAGCGGTTTCCCCGGAGGAGCTGCCAACAGCACGCGAGGATGAAGCAGCATCAGCGACAGAACGAGCGCAAGAGGAGATGGAGGACGACGCAGAATCAGAACCGATCGCTGCAGTAGTCGAACAGAACGGCGATGCTGTTGCACATAATTCGCACACACTTCAGGAGGCAGAACAGGACCATGAATTTGAGATAAAGGAGGGGGCCCAGCAGCATATCGACAATGAGAATGGACCACAAGATGAGACGAACGAGCGCCCTACCGATTCCATTGCTGAGCCGTCGACGGATTCCACAGCATCGCCCGCCCCAACGTCGCAGCCCGTCACCGAAGCCTCAACTCCTGCGCCCGATACGCCTCGGCATCGAACAGATTCTACGTCCACGACGGCCACGAGATCGTCTGCGCGATCAACGAGAAGTAGCATGGTGTTTGTGGTGTCTGCGCTGGAGAGCATTGCAGCCTCGAAAGATGCGAGGAAGAAGAAGCCGCTCCTGGACTCGACCCAGCGGGCATTGTCAGCGATCAGGAGCGCACAAGGAGATGCGTCGCAAATAAATCCAGAGATCATGTTCGAGCCCTTGAACCTGGCTACAGAGGCCTCGACGGTGTCAGTGGTCGTGACAGCTCTGGATTGCATTGGGAAACTGATCAGCTATTCCTACTTCTCGGCGCCTCCTGTGACTGAGTCGCAGAACGGAGTGCCAGAACAGCAGAAGGTGCCTTTGATTGAAAGAGCTATTGACACAATATGCGATTGTTTTCAAGGGGAGGCAACGCCAGCGGACGTGCAAATGCAGATCATTAAGAGCTTGTTGGCAGCCATCTTGAATGACAAGATTGTGGTGCATGGTGCTGGCTTGCTTAAGAGCGTACGGCAGACATACAACATCTTCTTGTTGAGCAAGCACAATTCCAACCAGCAGATCGCACAGGGCACGTTGATGCAGATGGTTGGTACTGTATTCGAAAGAGTTAAGACGAGGCTCGCAAGCAAGACAGCTAGGCTAGGCGCTTCTGCATCTGCCTTGACGAATGGCGCAACAGACATTCACTCGGATGTGTCATCCAATGCACCCGGTGACGAGACGCCATCTGTGCCGGAGGTATCTACGCCGTCTGAAGAGAAGGATGCCCAGCCGAAGATGACACTGCAGACGTTCGAGACACGCCGCTCTTTCGACGATGCCAGAATCACTGACAGTGCCCCAACCACTGTGTCGCGAGCAAAGAAACACAATAAGAGGCCCTCGCGATCAGGGTCAGGGAATGAGATCCCCTCTATCACTGTCCAAGGAGAAGGCAGCGAAGCCGTCACGGAGGACGACGAAGAAGACGAGATATACATCAAAGATGCATTCCTGATTTTCCGAGCCATGTGCAAGCTGTCGACGAAAGCGCTTCGCCCAGAGGACGCTGTCGACATCAAATCGCAGGGCATGCGTTCGAAGTTGCTCAGCTTGCACATCATTCATACGATCTTGTTCAACCATCATATTGTGTTCACATCGCCCTTTGCTACAATACGGAGTTCGTCCAATGGAGACCCAACGGGCTTCACTCAGGCTATCAAGCAATACCTCTGCCTGAGTCTAAGCAGAAACGGCGCGAGCAATGTCAACAAGGTCTTTGAAGTCTCAGCCGAGATCTTCTTCCTGATGGTGAAGCACCTTCGATCACCCCTGAAACGAGAACTGGAGGTGTTCTTGAAGGAGATCTACATCACGATCCTCGACAAGCGGGCTGCGCCTGGGTGGCAGAAGAGTTACATCATCCAACGCATCTTTTCAAAGATCGGGTCTGATCCGAAGGCGCTGGTTGAGATATATCTCAACTATGACTGCGACAGACAGGCATTGGATAACATGTATCAACGCATGATCGAACACGTCTCTAGGGTAGCCAGTCAACCGGTCGCGGTGAATGGCCTACAACAACAAGCATATCTCGACACTCTCGCGAAGCAGAACGGCCCTTCCAATGACTGGCGGGAGAGAGGAACGTTTCCGCCTAGCCTAGCGACCGCGAACGTGAGTCAGCCGAATGAAGGAGAGCAACTTTTCCCTCCAGAGTATGCCATGAAAATGCAGGGTCTGGAATGCTTGGTGGATACGTTGAGGAGCATGGTGAACTGGAGTCGACAAAGCACAGCAGAGACGCCTACAATAGCAGCCGACGCTGATGGACGATACTCCGTAGATGACATGCGCGAGAGCCTAGATACTCGAGGCGAGGCTGGAGCCAGCGGCGCATCAATTGATGGAGTCCCGCCTGCAACTCCTGGATTAGGACCAAGCGACACGCCACTTGCTGAAGATGATCCAGCAGAGTTGGAGAAGATCAAAGCGAGGAAGACTGCACTAAACAATGCCATCCGAGCTTTCAACTTCAAGCCAAAGCGTGGCATCAAGTTGCTGATATCTGATGGTTTCATTCCTTCGTCGGAACCTGCAAGCATTGCTGCGTTCATGCTCAACAACGATCGCATCAACAAGAAGTCTCTGGGAGAATATCTGGGTGAGGGTGACGAAGAGAACATCAAGATCATGCACGCTTTCGTCGACGGCATCGACTTCAATCGCATGCGATTCGTCGATGCAGTGCGAAGATTCCTTCAGTCATTCCGCCTTCCGGGCGAGGCGCAAAAAATCGATCGACTCATGTTGAAGTTCGCGGAAAGATATACAACCTGCAATCCTAATGCATTCGCGAATGCGGACACGGCGTACGTCTTGGCCTTCAGCGTAATCATGCTGAACACCGATCAGCATTCTGGCCAGGTCAAGCAACGAATGACGATCGAAGACTTCATCAAGAACAACCGTGGTATCAACGACGGGCAGAGTTTGCCAGACGAGTACCTTCAGGGCATCTTTGACGAGATTGCTCACAATGAGATCGTCTTGGATTCTGAACGCGAGAATGCTGCCAACATGGGCATGTTGCCTCAACAGCCGAACGGAATAGTAAACGCTCTCGCTAACGTGGGACGCGACCTCCAGAGAGAAGCATATGCTCAAGCCAGCGAGGAGATGAGCAACAGAACCGAGCAGCTTTTCAAGAGCCTCCTCAAGGCGCAGAAGAAAGCAGGCGGTCCAGCTGCGATGGCCGCCAGCAAAGGCAGATTCCTTACGGCAAGCTCGTCGAGACACGTCGGTCCAATGTTCGACGTCACGTGGATGAGTTTTTTGACCGCACTTTCTGGCTCGGCCCAGGAGACGCAGAATCTCGAGACTATCCGTCTCTGCATGGAAGGCCAGAAGTTCGCCATTCGCATCGCTTGCACCTTCAACCTTGAGGACCCACGGCAAGCTTTCGTCTCAAGTCTGGGAACAGGCACGAATCTTTACAATCTCTCAGAGATGAAGGCCAAGAATGTCGAAGCGTTACGAACGCTCCTTGACGTTGCCTACACCGAAGGCAACTACCTCAAGGAAAGCTGGCGTGACATCCTGACCTGCATTTCTCAACTCGATCGCTTTCAACTCATCTCCAGCGGCGTCGAAGAGGGGGCAATCCCTGACATGCTCAAATCACAAGCTGTCCCACAAAGTCCATCTGTGAACGGTGGAGGCCGTAGGAGCGTGCAACTGGCACGAAGGCCAACAAATCGCCCAGGAAATAGCAGGACTTACCAAGCTGAGATTGCCGAAGAATCCAGGAGCGCGGATATGATACGTGGTGTGGATCGCATATTCACAAACACGGCAAACCTATCTGGTGAAGCCATTGTTGACTTCGTACGAGCGCTCACGAAAGTCAGCTGGCAGGAGATCCAATCGTCAGGGCTTTCAGAGTCGCCGCGAACTTACAGTCTTCAAAAGTTGGTGGAGATCTCCGGTTACAACATGCTTCGTGTGAGATTCGAATGGACGAACATCTGGCAAGTGCTTGGACAACATTTCATCGAAGTCGGCTGCCACAACAACACTCATGTGGTCTTCTTCGCGCTCAACAGTCTCAGGCAGTTGAGTATGCGCTTCATGGAGATTGGAGAGCTGCCTGGCTTCAACTTCCAGAAAGATTTCCTCAAGCCATTCGAGTTGATCTTGAGCAATGCTTCGCAAGTTGCTGTGAAGGACATGGTGCTGCGCTGCCTCATCCAGATGATCCAAGCTCGTGGCGACATGATCCGTTCGGGATGGAGGACCATGTTCGGCGTGTTCACTGTCGCAGCGAAGGAGCCTTACGAGGCCATTGTCAATCTCGCGTTCGACAACGTAACACAGGTATACAACGAGCGCTTCGGTGTGGTCATCTCGCAGGGCGCCTTCGCTGACTTAGTGGTTTGCCTGACTGAGTTCAGCAAGAACATGAAGTTCCAGAAGAAGAGCTTGCAGGCTATCGAGACACTCAAGTCGACGGTACCCAAGATGCTTCGCACACCCGAGTGTCCCCTGTCGCAAAAGGCAGCGGGAGCAAAGGACGCACCTCAAGCGGACGGCATCCCCAAGCAGCCGACTCGACAGACCCAGGAAGAACAATACTGGTTCCCAGTGCTCTTCGCGTTCCACGATGTGCTCATGACGGGAGAAGATCTTGAAGTACGATCTCGGGCATTGAACTACCTCTTTGATACCCTCACCAAGTATGGTGGAGACTTCCCACGAGATTTCTGGGATACCCTGTGGCGACAGTTGCTCTACCCGATCTTCATGGTGCTCAAGGACCGAAAAGCGATCAATCATGAGGCCGTCAACCACGAAGAGCTCTCAGTCTGGCTGTCCACGACGCTCATTCAGGCTCTCAGGAACATGATCAGCTTGTTCACGCATTTCTTCGACAGCTTGGAGTACATGCTTGATCGTTTCTTGGACCTGCTTGCTTTATGTATCTGCCAGGAGAACGATACTTTGGCACGGATCGGCAGCAACTGTCTACAACAACTGATCTTGCAAAACGTCAAGAAGTTCACGCCTGATCACTGGGAGAAGATCGTCGGTGCCTTTGTGGATCTTTTCGCGAGGACAGAGGCGAAGGAGCTCTTTTCGGCGGCGACGTCCTCGTCATACCAGAAGGACAGCTCATACTCCAACGGACACGAGACACCCAAGACTCCTTCAGCACTCGATGATGGTTCGATGATGTCTGCAAATGCACTGAAGATCAATGGCCTCGACAGTGACAGCGCCACTTTGAACGGAGATGGTTCATCAATGCTGCGAACGGACACCTCTACCACATTGTCGTTATCTGACGGAGATGAGCGCAGTCCCTCGCCTGCACCAAGGAAGCAATCCGAGCTGGAAGACTTCGCAGCACCGCCGCCGAAACAGCAAGCCCCAATTGTCGTCACCGCCGCGAGAAGACGCTACTTCAACCAAATCATCACGAAGTGCGTGCTTCAGCTGCTGATGATCGAGACAGTCTCAGAGCTGTTCAACAACGACGCCGTGTACGCCTCCATCCCCTCTCACCTCCTCCTACGTCTGATGGCACTCCTCAAGAAGTCGTACCACTTCGCCAAACGCTTTAACGAAGACCGCGACCTCCGAACAAGACTTTTCCGAGAAGGCTTCATGAAACAGCCCCCGAACCTGCTCAAGCAAGAATCCGGCAGTGCTAGCGTCTACGTCCTCATCTTGCTGCGCATGTACGCCGACCAATCCGACGAGCGCGCCGCCTCGCGGCCGCAGACCGAAGCCGCACTGATCCCGCTCTGCAGCGACATCATCGCGTCGTACATCGCCCTGGACGAGGAGACGCAGCAACGCAACATCGTCACGTGGCGGCCGGTGGTGATTGATGTTTTGGAGGGGTACACGTCGTTCGCGGACGCGGAATTCGACAAGCATATCGAGACGTTTGCGCCGCTGGCGGTGGGGCTGATGAACCGCGACATGGGGCCGGAGTTGCAGAGGGCGGTGCAGGGGCTGTGGCAGAGGGTTTGCGAGGTGAAGTTGGGGATGGAGAAGTTGCCGGATGTGCCGATGGTTACGCCGACGAGTCCCAGGGCGACGGTGTTTGGGCCGCGGAGGGGGAGTAAGCATAGTCGGTGAATGGATGTGATTTGAAGTATGATGAGTCTGTTCCGGGGGTTTTTTTGGGAAAGAAAAAAGCGAGGACGACGGGGTGGTCTTTGCGTTGGAGATTTCTTCCTGGTTTGAGAAGGGATGAGGGGACACGACGACGGGTGCACGCATTCTTCTCAAACGTGTGCGAGGCATATGGCGCTGGAGGTATTGGCAACGTGTGCCGGAGGGGTTGTGTCTTGATAGGAGCCGGCAACTTGAGCATGCATGCATGCATATGCATATGATGATTGAGCGGTGGTGCATATGATCCTCACCATAACCCGGTCGTTGTTGTTGTGTGAGAGAGAGCACAGACATCGCGCCATGTCGACACACGGCTGATAATCCGATTGATCACATTTACTTCGAACAAGAATCCAGCGAGCACTCAGCAAGCGTGTATCATTTCCAGTAGTTTGGGAGCGTTGCACAGCAGGAATTGGGGCTTTTGTGTGATCGAGCACAAAATTCAATGGCTTTGGAGCACAGGTTGCGTCGGCATGGGGATGGGAATGGGGCAGACATGCATTGCATTGGTGATGCGTTGGCTTTGTTGTTGGAAATAGTGTAGAAATGGAAAGGAAGGTTTGTCCTGAGTGATAATGGAAATTCCAATATGCATTGATTTCCACTGCAGGGTCGAAGCTTCCTTCGATACAGATCCACGCGCGTTTCAGATACTGCCTTTATTGTGAGGAGAAAGGGTGTGGCGTTGCTGCTGGTCTGTGTGTTGCAATGAGTGACATGTCAATTCGGCATTGGCGAGTGAGTGATTTCCGTAGGGTTGTTGCATTGCATTGCATGCTGATTGTGGAGGGTGTGCCGAGATGGGCAATGCAATGCGATGAGATGGGGACCTATATGCGATTGAGTGTTATCACCATTCATCATTATTGCAGTAGCGCTGCTGCTGCTGCTGGTGGTGGTGGTGGTGGTGAGTTTCCTAGTTGTTAACGACATTCTTGGTCCAGGCTGGACCCATCTTGCGAAAGTTGGTACGTAGTGGGCATCGGCCATTGATGTAGGATAGCGAGCGAACAGATTATTGGCTGAAATGACTTGATAGAACGCCTAGGGGACATTCATCTCATCATTAATTAAGATCATGGCAATCATGTAGGCGGTGGCGTGCGGTGTAGGAAATTGACTTTGGCTTTCTGACGCGATGTTCCTAGCAGGACGAAGCACTCGCTGCTGGGATCCCTTCCCTTAATATTCAACTATTAAGGCGCCGTTCCAGATCCTGGGTGGATGGCCTATCTTTCCTTCGAATACACGTACCCGGTCTGTGTCGTTAGGTTTGGCTGCACCCGAGCGCCTCGTGGGCAGACACAGACCGCCAGTTTCAGTGGGAAAAGTGAATGGGCTAAAGATATGTCTTAATTGACGATGATGATGGAAGGAAGAGGGACGATTTGCTCCTCCTTGGATGCTTTGATACGAAGGAGTGACGCCGTAGATAGGAACAGGCAATCGACGCCAGGACGCCAGCACGGCTTAGTGCACGGCGTGTACATGGAGATGGTAACCAGTCGACGTGAAGAGCGCGCTTGGAGGAGGTGAAGGACGCACGGATAGAGTTCTCACGACGTCCACTAAATTTTGAACGGGCCAATCAAAGTGGTTGACGGGCTATTTCAACGGGGCGCCACAACCGCACCTGGTAACCTGCGAGCTGCCACTCTCTGCGCTCTCTTCCCACCACCAGCCTGGCCTACCGCTGCGGGCGTCTACCAACGAACGCATGCCACGCACTGAGCTACGGCGTCAGGGCCTTCTGATTTGCCCGCGCACGAATGAACAGGGCCCGGCACACCTGAAACATCCCATGTCGCTTTGCGCCTGCGTCTGCGCTACCTATTGCTGGTGGTGGGATCAGCCTTTCCTCGATGCCTCTCTTTCGCCGGCGAGATGAGATGGTGCTGCTGGCTTTGGCTCTGGGCTCGTTTGGCTCGGTTCTACTGCCATTGGAAGCGTGCGGGATTGCTCTCTCTCGCCCTGGATCGATGCTCACTTGGAACTGCCTTTTGGGAACCCCGTGGGCGCCAGCGCAGAGCTGCATACACTTCCTTCTTCCTCACCACTAATTCCCTGTTTCTCTCCATACCCTTCTAACCACCACCACTACTTCCGTTCTTTGCTGCGAGTTTCTCCGTCTTGTTCTTCTGCTCGTGCGCTGTGTTACATCTACATCTACTCCTTCCTTCCCCACGGCGGCGCGATTGATTTGGCATTCCATAGCATTCATGAAACCCTTGCATTGAGGTCAATGGGCCTCTTCGTCTCCGACGATGGCCATTACCAGGGCTGGCTGGCCGCCTTGTTATGCTGCTGGGCAGCTCTATCCGAAGACGAACACCCCATTGAGAAAAAGAAGATTTCTAGACGTAAGCCTATACTACTGCGCTATAGTGGCGCTGACTTGACTTGCTTGATTGCGTGCATGCGCATGCAGTCGCGGTTATTTTGGGCCATTGTTGTACTGATTCGTGGTTGCAGCGACGACCGCCCGAAACACCATATGGAACGAGCAGCCAACGCCACTGAGGCCCATGCCCTCAACACCTTCGAGGACGTTGACTGCGACCACTGATAAAGGGATCGAAGCTGCTTTCAACGACGATGATCTGGTTCGACCTATTTCTGAACGCCCTCCTTCGATCAAGCCCTTGGACTTTGGGGGCGAGAGTCCGCTGCTTGGAAAGATGTCGTTACATGCCCGTCAGAAGAGCTCTACCACTCTCCCGAAACGGATCAGTATTAGTCGACCGACCGACTTCAGACGCTTGGAGTACACCGAAAAGCAGCGCCGTTCGCTGGTGCCGCTGCAACTCAGTCCAGTGGTGTTGAGGGAACATACGCCGGAACCTCTTAGTCACGACCCAACTGGCAATCGTTTGTCAAGGTCAGCCGATGGGCTCATGGAGGACACGACAAACATTCGAAACTCGTATCGCGCTTCTCGTGGAACACCATTCGAGCGATGCCAGCAATTGAGCTCGACAGCTCGTTTGAGCGAGCCTGCCGCGGGCGTGAATGAAAGAGGGCAAATTATCCTGGATACAAAAGTTAATACACCTACGAGGCCGCCACTCTCTACACAATCCTCATCAAGCTCCATGCATTCCCTGCGACGACAAGCTCTTGAATCTAGCTCCTCGGCATCGACCACACCATCGAGGCCATCAAGTGAAAGGATACGTCTAAAGCGGAAACGATCAAATCAGAAGAACTCTGGCGGCAGCGCGGAATTGAATGTCGACAAGGAGATTCTGGAACTCAACACTATTGTGGAGGAGAGAAGAGCCGAGTCCACACGACCACAAAGCCCCACTGGAGACGGCCATGTACCTGCAGTGGCCCCGTTGATGCCTGTGAGGGCCAGGTCTGAGACGTTGACTGACATCGGCTCTGCTTTCTCCAGGCCGTTGATCTCGGTCACGACGTCAATGTCACAACCTGAGGAGAACACAATATCCCCAGTAGAGAAGACCTTCTCCCCAGTGACGCCGATCAAATCTCGACTCTCTCGACCTTTCGTGTCAATGCCAGACCCAAGCGTCGATCAGACAGGACGAGTGCCAATTCGAAGACCAAGCTCACGAGTGACCGGCTGGCTGACAAGTTTGCTATCATCCTCGTCGACTCCAGCGCCAAACACATCGAACCCCACGCAGGAGCCATTCTACACCTGCGCACCACCTGTACGCCGTCGCCCGGTTTCAGAAGCATCACTGTGCACAAGCAACACCGACTTGGAATCACCCGCATTCACAGCGACCTCATCCCCAATGTCAAAAAGCCACAGTCGATCCTTGACTGCCGAATCAAGGATGACGCCCATCTCGCCACCATCGACAGTCGATGAGAACGTCGAACCTGGCTCGGCAATAACTAAACCGGATGACCCGTGGCCTCTGGTGGTGGAACATCCCAGTCAGGTGGGATTGGCATTGTAATGGAACGTATACGACAACACACATCAATTTCCTCATATAAAGATACCCTGGACGAACGGCAGTGGAGATATTGCCGGGACTGGAGACTCGCTCGACCTTGTAACAGTAGTATATGTATAGAGCCGAAATGAGATACAGCGTGCATTTCTATTTGGTTGAGGGTGCCCACTTTGGTGTGACGATGTTGGCGGGACGACGCAGTGACGGTGACGGCAGCGACGGGATGCAGTGTAAGCTTGTACACAATTTCGCAGATGGAGTGGAATCCGATGGGAGCTGACTTGGAATCGTGGTGTTTCTAGGCCAGAGTAATCATGGTTCCGGTAATAGCCTACCGTCATACGATGTCAAATACAGAAACATCGTTGCACAGCGATCCAATGTTGTTGTTCTCGAGAGCAAGAGCAAAACTCCCCACAACTAGAGCACGAACGCCTCTTGCTATCCATCTTCCTAAACCCCAAGCACCACTCGATCAGCCACAGCACCCAACATGCTCTTCCGCTTGCTCCTGGTCGCCCTCACAGCCGCCTCCCCCATTCACCACCTCCCAACCAACACCACACAAACCACCACCTCCACCCTCCGCCTCCTCCTCACAATCACCACCCTCGAAGCATTCCTCTACGCCCAAGGCTGCACTGAACTCGACCCCTTCGCCTTCGCCTCCGCGGGTTACGACAGCACCGTCTACGAAAACATCTGCGGGATCGCTCTCGAGAAGGCCGCAATCGTGATGGACTTCGAGGGATTGCTTAAGGCGCTTGGACAGCCTTCGGGAGGTGTGGAGTGTGAGTATAGGTTTGGGCATGGGAGTGTGCAAGGTTTGGTTGAAACGGCGAGGGAGGTGGGTGCGGTGGGCGTTGGGGCGTTTTTGGGGGGTGTGCAGGTTTGTTGTCGTGACGTCTGTTCTGGAAGGTGATTGTGTGGGCTGACGGGGTTCGCAGGCCACGCAAAGCGTTCCTCTCCTCCAAACATGGATCGCCAGTCTCGCTACGACTGAGGCTCGCCATGATGCCTTCCTTCGTGCGGAGACTGGTGCTCTCCCAGCGCCTTCCATTCACGATGTCTCTCTGCCCCCGACGTGGGCGTATAACCTCATCCAGAAATGGATCCACGCATGCCCCAAACCTCTACCATATCCAATCTTCCCTCAATTGAACTCCACAACCTCCTGGCAGCCCGGTCATAACCAAACCGACGACGCAATCGATACAAACCTCACAATCAGTCTCTCCTGGCGACCGAGCGAGTTCGCCGTCGAGGTATCGCCACGGCAACCACTATACCTCGCGGTGGTCGACAACCTCCCCGGCGCCAAGCCCATGATCCTGGACGTGCAGAGGAAGACAATGAATGGCACCGTCCACGCAGGAGACGCGGTCATTCCAGGGCAGTTTGCGGGAGGCGTTGCGTTCGCGGCGTTGACGACGTTCGTGGAGCTGAACAGTGTGGACGATCTGGTGCAGTATGGAACGCTCGCCGGGCCGGTCGAGTTTGTGTGGTCGTAGAAAGAAGAATGGCAGTGAATAGAATCATTTCTATGCTTGATTGTCCAGTGCTTTCCTATTCGGGCGAGCTCTGCGCTTTTCACGTGGCTTTTTGATAGATCCCTGCCAGGAATGGAAAGCTTACCGCGATACAGCCTCATACAGCTTTTAAGTAAGTCGTCTCCTGGGGCATTGATTGTCGTAGGGCTATGTTCAGCTTCGGTGGCGATAGGGACTCATAGCCACGGGAAGGGGGTATATAAGTAGATGGTGGTGTAACCTCGTCGTCTTGGTCCTGTTCACATCAATCAACGCTTTCCCATCGTTACAACAACCAACATCAAGAGCATAAGACATTGGAATCTGAACACCCAGCACAATGGCAGGTCGAATCGCAAGAGGCATCAGCGGCATCGTCGGCCTCGGCCAAGAAGCCTATCAACATAACAAGGAGAAGAAAGCAGCAGCTGCAGAAACAACAACAGCAGCAGGCTCGTCCTCCGCCCAACCACAACCCCCAAACCAGCCCCTTGCCCCACCACCACCCTCCTACACCAACATAGTCGACAAAGAGAAAGGCGAAACTGACATCTCCGTCTCGTCCTCCGACGAAGAAGACGACGATGAAGACCTTTGGCTTGAAGACGACGCCCAAACCGCTATCCTTCCCCAAACAGAAGAGCAACCTCGCCCCAAAATCCACAACGCAGAGAAATGGACCACCGCTTTCCTCCAGCGTCACCCACCACCCCCTTCGCAACCAGTCCCATTACCCGCAGCGGTCGTCATCCCCCAGCGCCGACCAGGAAGTCGGACACGAGGGTTCGTCCGGGCGTACGCGCCTGCATTGGCGGACAGTGGAATCGACGAGAAGGCGTGGTTGGAGTTCATGGATGGCTTCCATGAGCAGACGGAGCAGCAGGGGTATTTCAACGTGACGAACATCGCGGTGGCGTTGAGTGTCATGTCGTATACGATCTCTTGTGGGGTGAGTCGACCACCCCCTTTCCCCTCCATCTCCTCCCTCCATCGAATACTGACGATGCTCTTCATCTTACAGCCCAGCATCATCGTCCACCTCTCGGCCCTGGCTGTCCACACCTCCATCGAAGCCGGCCGCCGTCTTTACATCACCAAAAAAACAAACTCCTACCTCGACCACCTCAACGCCCACTACTTCCAACCCCGCGGCCTCTACGCCCTCATCATGCAATACGACCCCTCCTCCTCCCAGCCCTCCTGGACCCTAGACGCCGCCTCCCTCTCCTCCACCGCCGTCGCCAAACACACCAGCGACGACCACAACAACAAACCCAGCACACTCTCCACCTTCAAAGCCTCCTCCGCCAAAACCCTCGAATCCCAAATCCCCCCCGTCTGTCCCCTAACCTTCCCCACCCTCGCCTCCGCCTCCGCAGAAGACCAGCGTAACGCCTTCCGCAAAGCCATAGCCTTCTCGCGGGACTACTACGACCGCCGGGAACGCGCGACGTTCGCGGCGCATAACCAAGACTCCAAGTTGAATATTGAGGAGAAGCCTTTTGCGGGCCGGTATGCGGATCCGACGACGTTTGAGAAGAGCGGGTTGATTGGGGTTTTGACGGGTGGGGCGGTGGATCCGCGGAGGAGGAGGAGGGAGAGGAGGGCGGAGATGGGGAGGGGTGGGCATATTAGGGGAAGGAGAAGTGGTGGGAGTGGGAGTGGGGGGCAGAGGACGGGGATTGTGGGGGGTGTGAGGAAGGTTTTGGGGGAGAGGGTGCTGTATTTGATGGTTGTTAATATGGTGAGTCTTGTAGAGGATTTGCTCGGGTTGGAGCGTTTGCTAATTTGTTTTGGTGCAGCCTTCGAGAGAGGAAATGGAAGTCGCGGCGCAGATGGAGGCTCGGATGAAGGCGGAGGAGCCGAATTGGTTTGAGAAATGGCAGGCTTCTCGCAGGAGGTGATTGTCGAGTTCGATACGCTCCAAAACTCCTACTTTGGCCAGTGTCGAGCATGGAAGATCGAGGAGTTCCGGCGAGGCAGCGACATTCTTCCAATAAACCAAGACTTGCAATGGTATCTCCCGCGTCACTATCAAATCAAATCAGCTCCCTCAACCCTTCACTTCACTTCACCAACCCCTCCTCCCCCTCCGAATCATAATCATGCCCAGGAATCTCACTAATCGTCTTGACCAACCTCGTACTCTTCAACATAGAGTCCTCCTCAGGCTCATCATCATCCAACGGAATCCTCGAAATATGTCTCTCCAACCCCGGCTTCTTCATCGGCGACCGCGACTTGCCCTTGCCAGACTCGTTGCTGGTGATCCTCATCAGTCCGGAGACTTCAAAATCGGAGCCTGCGGTGCCGGAGTCTTGTTTTTCGATTTTGGCGGGAGGCTTGGGCTCGTCGTCCATGGCTTCTTCGCCTTCGCTGTCGAAGTCGTGGGTGGGAATGGTGGAGATGTGGCGTTTGAGGCGAGGGGGAAGGGTGTATCCCGATTCTTGCAATGCTTCATGAGTATCATCGTTCTGAGGAATGGAGGAGATGTGGCGCTCTAGAGATGGCTTTTCTTCGACCGGCGCGGTCTCTTCACCAGTGCGAGTGTTGCTCCTCATCAGGCCCAGGACCTCGAACGACTCAGGGTCCGCATTGGCAGAATCGTGCTTTTGGTGACCTTTGTCGTCCTTGTCGGACTTGCTGAAGCGTATGTTTGGCACCTTCTGCTTGATCTTCGACCTCAGGCTAAGACCCGTCAACGAAGACCTTTTATTAGGAGTCTCCTCTTCGTGATCTTTTTCAGGAATCGCAGAAATGTGATCATCAATCTCTGATCTCCTGCGGTTCGGTATAGAGCCTCGGCTCGTTCGGCTGGTGGTCCTCATCAGTCCTAGAACTTCGAACTCAGCGTCAGGCTGAGTGGAGCCTCGCTGCTCGACAGCCACTTCTTGTCCATCGTTCTGCAGCTGCACCTGCCAGGTTAAAGGCTCAGTAGCAGGCTTAACAGGTCCCAATCTTGCAGTCTTCCTCCTAAGGGCCTCCCACTCTTTACGCTCCCCTTCGTCCACCCAGTTCCCATGCAAGCCGATTTTGAGCTTGAAAGGCAAGTGCAACACCGCCACAGGGCCAGCAGACAGCTTCTGTGCATCGAAAATGGCGATATCATTGCGTAGGACGTCCAGTCGATTGATCAACGCGATCAGCCAACCTTCACCTTCACCAGCATCAGAGCTTAGCGGAATAAAAGCCGGCTCTTGCACAGTCGCTCGTGGACCAGCCCACCAGACATCCTCAGTCCCGTCATTCCAGTTGTAGTGACCTAAGCAGTTGAATAGACCACCAGCAGGCGAACCGCAGGCTTCAAAATAATACTCGCGTGATCCGTCGATCCGAGCTTGCCAGAAGTGATTGTAATGTTTCGTCACATACCGATCGTCAATCCGTGAAAACTCGCCGCTGGTGTTCCAGATCTTGGCCGGCTTGACTCGACTCTCGTTGGGTGCTTTGGGATCAAGAATCCAACGCTGGGTACTGGTTTCGACTTGAGGGCGCTTGAGTTGCGTTCCGGCAGGAGTGTCTTCAGGTGGGAAGAAGAAAAACACGTTGCCATCCGAAACGCCGAGATCGAAGACGATATGCCCCTGTTCGTTCTCGTAGGCACTGGCAACGTGGCCGTGGAATGCTGTTCAATTCATCAGCAAGAAGTCGAAGCAAAGGTACGTGCGGCCATTACCATTGTCAGACCTGAACCACTTAATATCCTCAGGCTTGCCATTCCGCCTCGGCACGACTCCATACCACTGGTCTTCGTTGGGGTCCCAAGCCCAATGATTACCACCCTGTTTGAGACGATCCAGCGAACACTTCAACGGCGTCAATGGCAGAATCACATAATTCTGCGTTATGCCACAATCATGAATCATGCCGCAGAACGGAGACTTATACCAGCACTCCTCCGTCTTCTTCCCGTTGGCATCAATAGTATAAACGACGATATCGCAACTGGCATCATTTCCGTTACCGACAGCTTCGTAGCCAAAGCAAATCATCTCACCAGTGACAGGGTCGAATTTCGGATGCGCAGTAAACGTCGGCGACTTGACCTGACCTTCGAAATCATACCGTCCAATGGTCTCGAGCGTGACAGGATCCAGGGCGAATGGAGGGCCATCCTGTCAGAACCTTAAGCTCAGTACAATGTCTTACTTTGATGGAAGGATCACTTAAGATGTTTAGCTTTCACGTACTTCTTTGATGGCCAGCAACGTCCCTCTCCAAAAGACGATGTTGGTGTTGGCTGCCGTGCGAATGACTCCTTTCACGGCCTCGTCGTCGGTGTAGACGTTCCGATACCTTCCGAAGAGTGCTTTGCCAGCCGCAGTCTCGTGGTGGTATCGATCGGTCTTGACATAGCGATGCTTGAAGTGCGCGTGGCCGTCTTGGATCCTGATAGCTGTGACCGCGCCATCGCCATTGAAGTGGATGTCGTCCTCGAAGATCGGAGGAAACCTCTGATCCGGCTGGATGCGATAGAACGTGCCATCAATCTCAGCAGGAATCTTTCCGTCTACCTCCAGGTCAAACACATCCCCTTCGAGTCGACATGGCGCATTGAACCCGGAAAAGACCTCAGTCTTGGGGAACTTGGCTTGGTCATTGACTCTGCGTCCTTCAGCGTAGTTGTCGGCAACCTGCGGAGCCAGATCGTGGATATGGGCCATAGTTGTCGAGCTCGAACAAGAGGTTTGACTGGAGCACGCGAGCTTGGAATAATAGGATAGCTGACATTGTGACTCGCATGCTTATGGAAGAAGAGAGCGCCATGCGGTCAGCGGCCGGGCGATACCTCCACTCCCTCTCTAATCTTCTGAGGTGGTCATGCCAAGAGCCTTACATATCGTGGCTGGGCCGGCGTCGATTCGTAGCGATGAGCATGGTGCATGTGTTGTAATCCCTGACAGGGAGCTCCTCGCCCGTCCGAGAGCTGTTCTGCCGTCGAAGCATGGGTCGCAAAGTGGAGAAGGGCCGTGGCGCGGAGAGGGGTGGAAAGGCTTCGAGGCGACTCTGGGCCAGTGACCGTCGCCGCGATCACGCGATCCGGCTCCATTTCACGATGAAGGTTCTACGCGAGAGACGCACAGCATGCGGTTGGTGCAGGACGATGAATCAGCGTTGGATGCACGTCGACTCGTGGTAGAACCGCCGGTGACGCAGGTACAGAGAAGACTGAGGGCAAAGGGCGGGGTCTCATCAGCGGCATTGGATCAAAGGTAAAGTCCGGCATGGTGATGGAGAGGTTCGTCTTGCGCCTCTTCTCAAAGGCCAAGAGTCTTTGCTATCAATCTTCTTCGAAAAGACACCACTCCATCCACGCTGAACGAATCCAAGCTTCGATTCGACCCCAACATGGGCGTCTTCGGCCGACGGGTCCGGGCGGTAGCTGCATGTGCAGATCAAAAGGCATTGGCACGCCAATGGAAACGATCAGGAGCGTCAACACTAATGCTGATGTCAATAGTAAAGTAGATGATTAAGAGATAGGATGCCACGCAATGAACAGAAAACTCATGGTATTTGTCATCACTCTAGGCGTATATTCAGGACTGGCGCCAACATCACCTGCCTCACGACTAAAAAAATACTCGACGAAGCACTCATCTGGGCAACTTTCGTATCTGCAATTTTGGCATTGGAAGCTAACTTCACATTCCGCCCTGCCGCTAATGTTCCTCCGTACACAAACATTCTGCATGTTCATTCACATACGATCAGGTCTCAACCTTTGCCGATAACTCCTCTAGAACTACCTGGAGCCCTTTGAAATATCCCTCACTCCGCGGACTTGTCGAGACCCTTCTATACTGCTCGACGCCCGAGACTTCGAACACAGCCTTGTCACGACTCCTTATGCTCATGACCGTCGCGAGGCCCTGCACAAATCGACTCACGTGTTCTTCCACGACGAGGAAATGGAAGCCGTTCATTCGCGAGTGTCCCCAGGCGATCTTCATCTCCTCGCTGGACCTTTCCGGGAGCGTGATGTCGAAGATGAACTTCTGTTGATGTTGTGTGTCGTCGAAGGACCATGAAGAACACGCGGTCCGCCAGCTTTTGAACAATGGCTCCAGGTCTAGCACTTCCTGCTTTTCGACGTTTAGGTCTTCTGACGAGTGATTGGGTCTTTGCACGGCTCTTTGTCGACAGACTTCGAGGACCTCCTTCGAAGCGAGAGGCATCAGAAGCTGGAGGCGATGTTCTGAAGGAAGAGTGAATGGTTATAAGTCAACCCAGAACGCATTACAGTGTCCCGGGGCACTGTACCTTTTGACCAATCACTCCCTCCTTTTCTTTCTGATGCTTTATTCAATGCTTCTTGTTCGACTGATCGCCGTTGGAAACGCAGCAGATCATCAGGGCTGTTGAAGTTTTCAAGCTGTTTGAGGCTGCTCATGTTGGTGTTGCTGACAGGACTGATCTGATGTCAAGTACCACGGATTCACGTTGGTTCATGTACCTGGAAATTGACTGATCAATATCATGACCTTCGCGCGATATTCTGCATGAACATGACGCATACTCCCCGCAGCTGCGTGTATGCGGCGTGAGTCTTCAATAACTTCGCCAGCGTATAGACTAGTCTCGAGCTAGACAGTCTGGAAAAGGGCTTAGATTGCCTTGTGCAACGATGCCGACGACAAGGTGGTAGAGGAAGAGCCTCTGAATGCGCTTGATTATATTGTCAAAACATACCTTCCCCTCGAACGCCTTTGGTCGTGAACACATTAACATCATCGCTAAAAAGACAATCTCCCTCCAAACGAACACTCTTCACATCAACAACCTCCCCAACCTCCCCCTCTGCGCCTCAACCACCACAGGCCCATACGTCGCCAAAACAACCCCAACCACAAACGCCACCACCACCATCAGCAGCACACTCCTAAGCTTCACCCTCGTCGTCTCCAGCTTCGTCAACTGATACCTTAGCTGATTGCTCAACTTATACGAGCGAGGACCAAAAGGCGCCGCGGGTGCCCAAGGCCCAATCATCTTGTTGATGGGCTCGACGTTCTCGCGCGCGCCCGCTTCGATCCCCTTCGTCATGCCCGGGAGTCCGTCGATGGACCATGCGTTCTTGTACGCCCAGTACCTACAGACAGACGTCAGTGATCGTACAGAAGCACCACTGCCTCACGACAACCTCGTATAGGTGACTGAGCCTGAACGTACCTTGGCATATCCTCCTTACTCCGCCCCGAGTCGAACGCCTTCTTCTTCTTCTCAAACACCTCGTTCAGCGTCGTGCGGTAATCCCGGAAGTCGTAAAACGGCACGCTATACCCGCACGAACTGCCGACTTGGTGGACATCCACCAAAATAATCGACCTCGTGGCGGGGATCGTCTGGACGGAGTTTGTCGTGACGAAGTCGTTGAACTCGAGAGACTCTCGTTCGATCACCCGTCCTAGAACACCACATCAGCACCCACCTACCCACCCATCCCTCCCACCACATCACAACAACAACATCAAGACTCACCAACCCCCCACAACCTCACAATCCTCGGCGCCCCCACAAACCCCGCAAACATAACCGTAATCCGTCCATTCTCCTTCAAATGGCTAATCGTCTCACACCCGCTGCCGCTGAGATCCATATACCAAAACGTCTTGTCGTCGATGAGGCCGAAATACTGTCCGCCTTTCGGCGAGACGTTGACGTGGCCGGACGCGGAGAGGGGCGCCGTGGACACGAAGAGCATCTTTTGCTCCAGGATCCAGGAGTAGATGTTGGGCGGGATGGTTTCGTAGAAGTGGCCCATTTTGGCGACGTGGGTATCGAGGGGGCGAGTTTTAGTGAGTGAATTGTTCAATTCTTGAGGATGAGATCAAGAACAACACATTGAATCCTGGATATCAAGACTCACCCACCCACTGGTGTGTCACCGGCCGACCTCGGCCAAGGGTTCGAGTCTATTCGCGCGCTTCACCTCTCAGCTGAGTAAATGCTCCCTGTACATACGAGCCTACCAGGACGTACATACGACTGTCAATGTCCATGGAGTAACCTTGTTCCCGGAACAATCCTCAAGATCTACTCAAAAGGGCGAACGACCATCCTCCTTGAAGCGATGACATTCAACGCTACTGTTCAATCCGCCCCAAGCTAGTAGGTACATGTAGGCACGGCCACGAGCCATTAGGCAGATGTCTATTTGTACACCATTCTGTCTAAGATTATAATTATGTGCAAGAGAAGAACTTCTTCACTTCTTATGATGCTCGCCCACCACCACATAGCGCGTTGTGTGTGTCGAACAACCATTGGCCGCGCCGATTGATGGGTAAGAATTGAAGCCCTCGTGAATGTTCGCCAGTGTGCCCACGTACTCCTTCCTCATGGTATGCCGCGCCGGTATAATAAAAAAAGTCAAATCCCTTCCCATTCGTTCCTTCATGGAATTCCGTGTATCATGAAGCCGTAATTCGAAGACACCGGGCCCGTTGATGCCTCTGCTCAAACCCCATGCCGTGTGAAACGCCGTTAGTAATGCGTGCTGTACGGTATGTACAATCCTTCTCTGTCACCGCCATCTTCCAATTGACCACTTTTGCTTTCCAAGACCCTGCTAAAGGACAAGGCTCAAACCGTGCGATGTTATGCTGAATTGCAGCCGTTCATGAGAGTGTTCTTCGGCCATTGGTAGCCGGAATCTTCCCAATGTGTCAGGTTGGGGTTGTTGTATGCCTCGGGATGATTGGCAATGTATTCGGTGGTCTCATAACCTGGTGGATCACAGGTCACCATCTCCTCGCCCGGCTTCTGGTACCAACGAACGTAGTCGACTCGCATGACAGTGGGAAACTTGAGATTAGCCAGGTCGATGTTGACCCAGCTATGCGAGAAACCCAAATTCAGGACCATTGACATGGGCTCTTCAGAAACCAGGCGCTGCCCGACATTGCCATTCGGTCCAACGGCACGGGCATCGAACTTCATCATCTCGTCGTCTCCAACGAACCACGTGATATGTGAATCTTCGGTGCCGCCCGGGACGTACTCAAATGCGTATTTCTGGTACTCCTTGCCATCATACCATTGATTGTTCAGCATCGTGGTGGTCGAGACGGCTTGTTGGAAAGGACCACCGGTGTAAGTGTTGACGAAGCTGAACTGGTAGTTGGGCGTCTCCATGAATGCGTAGTTCGGATAGTAAAAGATGTCGAAAGGTGCGACTTGGAACGATTGAGTGGCCACACTAAAGCCCTTCCCTCCCCAGTCCGCACTGACTTCGACAATATCGATCTCAGGCGCGCCGCGGCCAGTTCCAGGAGTTGGATGATCCTCGCCAACACAAACACAATTCGGCAGTCGCTGTCCAGGAAGGTAGCTCGTCCCGTCGGTCATTGACTGATTTGGGGTGATGCCAGCGTCGCAGCTGTCGTAGGTGTAGGGCCACATGCCGTCTGTGGTAGCGAGGTAGCCTGGACGTCCGAGGTTGCCCATCGTCCATACGCCAGGCCAAAGACCATGAACGCCGGCTGGACCTGGGAGACTCATAGAAACCTCAAATACGCCGCCTTTGAAACACAGTTGGTTCCACGACTGGAGCATGCCTGACCGATACATCAGACCGTGATTGTTGAACGCATCGAGCTGAAGCAGTAAAGTGCCACCACCTGTTGCGGATGTCAGTCAAATGGGAAAGGCTCGTCTGCTATGCAAACATACCTGTGTTGATAGCATCAGGGTCATACCACTCCAGATCCTGCGTAGCGCCATACCAGAGATCTGGCCCGAACCAAAAGGGATCATCACCTGGGTAAAAGGTCCGATTCTGTGCGTTGAACTCATCGCTAAACACCAACACCATCTCGTCGCCGTCGACGCTTGTGCGAGTCTTGGCACTATCAGGAGTGTCAGGGTCAATGAGGCCAGTGCGGATGTTCTGCAACAGCGGGTACACGTTGTCGTTCACATGTGCCCAAGGATTCTCTTTGTCGCCGTACCCAGGCATCTGATCCAGAGGTGTTTCGTATGAGTACGGAATCAAGCTTGTTCCAGTATAGGAGACTACTGGAAGCACAATGAAGATGGTGATCAGACCTGCCAACAGAAAGATCATACCAATCGTGTTGACAATGTTCTCTTTCGAAAACCGTTCCTTCAGCGTGGGCTTGTACTTTCGATCGTCATCCCACTGAGGCATGTGCATATCGTCGTCGTCCTCTTTATGATCCGAGTACAGCGGGAAAATGGATGGGGCACCCAGCCGGTCGTCCACCCAGGGGTAAAAAGGCACCTTCTCAGGATCAGCGTTACTGATAAAAGCAGGCGTCCCAGTCCTGACTGGCACAGCGGCCACGCCAACTGCCGGCGATTTCTTTTGCTGCCTTTCTTGACTCCCAACCAGCTGCGGCGTGCCGGGTGCAGTGTTGTTTGCCGATTCAAACGTACTCGAGGCGCGTTTATCATCTTTGAATGGATTCGACAGACGGTTGTGGAGATCGGCAGGTGAAATCGCATCACTGGGATGCAGCGCGGATGATGAATTGTTTCGTGGCAGGGGCGCAGATAAATCTTGCTGCGAATTGTTGTGCGTAGCGAATGGGTTGAAGTAGCGAGTGTAGTCTGATCCAAGATCTCGCACCGACCTAGGAGTGGAATGCTGGGTCAGGCTAGTAGTCGATCCGTGATGGGACATCTCTGGCTGCAGCAAGGGCTGTGTTGGAGTCTGTTGACCAGATGGTGCGATCGAAGCACTAGCAGGTGCTGCCGCCGCCAGTCCTGTACCCCTGCTCCTCGAGCTAGTTTGTTCTGAGCTACTGGCAACAGTGTCATCGCTGTTCTTCCTGCTCTCATTGCTGCTGCTCGTGTGCGAGGACGTTGGGTTCAGCGGCGAGGGTACGGTGGGGGCATACGGCGAGAGCGTTCCGGATTGCTGTGTGGGTGGTGATGGCGGTAGGTCTAATGTGCTTATCGAGATGTTGGTGGTGTCCAATGGCGATTGTGATGGGGCTTTGGAGGTCTTGTCCCGTGAGCCGGGCCGCGAGGCTTCCCGAAATGTCTGCGCTGAGGCCTGAGCATTCAGGTTAGTCGCTGATCGGCCGGCCTGTTGTATCTGGCGGTCATCGGCGCCATCGTAACGATCGGGTCCTCGCAGGGTGGGCCGTATGGTGTGTCGGTACGGTCTCTCGTGTGGGTGTTGTTGTGGGTGCGAGGGGGCCATTGTCTTGGGGGCCCGCGGCTCCTAGAAGACCATACAAGGAGGGTGTATGTGCAGACGAAGCGAGCGTGGTGGGCGTGGTGGAGCAGACGGCTACATTCGTGGCATGCGCGCGTGGGCGCCGTCCGTGTCGGCGGCAGCGACGGTGAGGTGATGTTTGGGCGGGTGGGCAGGAGTTCGCAGCGACAACGTGGAGAGGGCGGAGGCAGTTGCGGAGGTGGGCCAAGGCGGGCACGCCGTCGGTCGCGATGGTCAATGCAGCAGCAGGCAAGGACCAGGGGAATGCTGGGGCTTGTGGAGAAATCCTGGACTGCTGAAGTCGGTCGTAGTCGTACAGCAGAGGCACTGCTTTTCGCACGTTGATGAAGGCACCCAGCAAGCAAAGCGCACAAGCGAGCGGATGCGCCAGAGTTTTGAAACGCGCGGACGTCTTGGAGAGCGACGGGCACACAATGGGTGGGTGGGTGGATGCGAGTCTATCATGCAAAGAAACGGCGCACGGACGCTCGTCGCCTTTTTCACCTCGCAGCTGCTTGCATTTGGTTGGCCGCTTACGCAGGGGTATCAGAATAGCCCCGATAAGCTTTATCGCTGATACGAAGAAAACCTCTTCTGCTCTTCCCGGCCATATCTTCGCCACCCTCTCTTCAAACACGACAACGAAAGACTCCAACGCCATGCTAACACTTAAATACCCAAGATATCCATACCACACTCTCATCCAGCCCTCAGCCCAGATCGTCGCACCCGCGCCACGGACTTCTCATCCTCAACCTCCATCTTCTCCATCCCAAAGCTCGACAGATATACCGGCACCATGTCATGAGGACCACAAGGCCGACAGTCGCCGCTCGCCCGCCGCTTGTCGAAGAAGGTCTGCAGATTTGTGGTGAGGGCATCCTCGAGAGAAGTCCCGCTGGAATCCACATGCGCAGCTTTGATCGCAACAGCTTCCTCATCGGTGAAATATGGCGCGCTGATGTATAGCTCGTCGGTCGTCTGCAACAGTCGTCGCTCGCAGGTCTTGTCTTTCGCCATGTTGTGGAGCTGTGAAATGTCAATTCGCATCCCACGACGTTGAACGAGTACACCGCATACGTCGTAGACCAAGACACAGATCTTGTACCACAGCAGCCAATCCTCGCGAAGATCTGCTACGGTACGACGTGGCTTCGTAATCGTATCATCAAGAGACTTGCCAACTCTCTGCTTCTGGTTCTTGCTCTTCGCCTTGGACATATCCGCGCTGTATTTTCCGCTAATAATGTAAAGTAAAGTCTTCAGGATGGATCAAAGGATTCAAGACGCAGATCACAGCAATTCGAAGCCGTCGAAGCATATCCACAGCCCTACCAAACTCCCATTTCCCTCTTTCAACACAGCTAACTTCCTTAGCCTACCAGGAAATTCCTTTGAGTACCGAACTCACAATTCCAACATCTTTCTCCAACATTCCCCGCCTGACCACGGCATCGCCAACACCTCCATGCGATTTGACACGGCCCACATCGCGGAGAGGAATCCTTCGCACATGCACGACAGAATTAGCTTCCAAGACGTTACACGATGATCGATAGCGCCGTTGCCGGTAGACATCACCTCACGATACCGTAGCAACCTCATCCATCCGTGCCTTCCTTCACCACCACTCTTCTTCGACGAGCATCCCCCTCCGCGGCCATTATCACGCCTCGAGAACGTCGGTTCCTTCGGAGAGCTCTTCTGCAGCTGCTGCATGCAGCCAAGCTATTGAATTCGTGTTCCTGTCGATCCGCTGCAGCTATCAGCCGGCCGCCGATTGGTTCGTCAGATGTCTCAGCAACACTCTCAACACCTGGGCAGCTGGGCAACATATGCGAGCGAGAACTGGGCTATCTGGGCTGGAAGATGGCGCGGTCTGGATTCTGTGAGCATGACCGAGGACTGCCGGTAGGAACCGTAGAGGCTGAGAGGAATTTGATGAGTGAAGGGAACTTCTCATTCAAAGACGTGACGGCAACGCGAGTCATCATTGATATTGAAGTAACTCGCCTTAACTTATGAAACCGCCCCGTCAGCTCCAGAACCGCTCGTTCACCCAGACTCTGTCAAACATCATGCAGGCTCAACTCCCCGTTCTCGTCACAGTCATACCACGAGAGACGTCCCACTCTCATTCCTCCTTGCTCGAGGTCACTTCGATGCCCAACTCGTCCGCTACAGCCTTCCGAAAATCCACTTGAACTTCCTTTGTGTGCTGAAGGCGTTCGCGGCAGCTTGAGGGATCTCCCAGGTAAGTGCATGTACAGCTTCTCCCCATTTCTCCATCTTCGCAGAATCTTGGCCAGGTCTCTGGTGCGACGCAAATGATGTCTGGCACATTCACGGGGTCGTCCTTTGATTTCTGGGCCTTATGAAAGGCCTTGAGAAAGGGCTTGGTGTGCACTAGAACGTCCCGAATGGTGATAGACTTGCGTCCAAGTCGCTCTGGTCTACAATCTCCGCACACCATGTCGTGGGGGAAGGTCACCGACTGTAAGTCCTTGGCATCCTTCAATTTGTGAAAGGTTGTCGCTGCCACTGTGTGGTGATATGAGCCGTAGACGAGCCTGATCTGTCTGAGGAATTGACGCATCGTGCCAATCCCGCTCAAGAATGCCTTCAGCTCCGGCAGGCCGTTGAAGCTGAAGCGATTGCTGCCGTACGCCACAGGAGCAGCTTCTTCCTTGATCTGCTGGCAGGTCTTCAGAAGGGAATGCACGCTCGGGGTCTGATGTTCCCAGTTGCTCTTCTGCGGATTCCACGTGTCGCCTGGATGTTTCGATTGCCGCTTAAAGCCACGTCTCACCGCACGTTGACCGCTGAATTTCGACTTGAAAGTAACGATCTCGATATCCTCTGCTTCTTGAAAAAGCATGTCGTACACGATATTGCGAATCTCAGGAGGGAAATCCATGAAGCGGAAGAAGTCATTGATAGGCTCCAGCATGATCACATGTCGACCCTTGAGCGGTCCGTCGGCAACGGTGAGCTGGGGACTCTTGTCAGTAACTATCATAGCGTGCCGATGTAGTTGACTCACTGGCTTCAGCTTAAAAGCATCGGAGTCGTAGATCTTTGCGGAGTGCATGAACTGAGATTTTGTGGTGTTGAAGACAGACATCTTGTTGTCACCCGCATCGATGTCTAGCGTCGCATGCCAGGGATCGAAACCAGGATAGGCGTTCGTGGCGCTGCTTGAGGTGGTAGGCTCGGTTGGAGTCGTGAGATCGGTGGAGGTCGTGGGCGCGGCGGCTTTTGATGCAGACGCCTTGCGACGCTTCGCTGGCGGAGGCATCGCGGAGGTGTTGAGTGGGTTTGTCCTGTTTGCAATGTTGGAGAGACAGGTGAGAAGTTTGGAGGATTGACGTCGTCGCAAGGTCGCACATTTAGGCAGGAACCCCACGATCCGCCGCGTCGCGTCGCGCGTCATCTCGTGACCGTCCGTGCGCCTTCACATGACGCGCTTTCCCCGCGACTCATCAGAAGAAGTGAATGCTCCAGCTCAGCACAGCTTGAACTTGCGCCAAAGAAACTCATTCACTTGCGCATTACCACCCTTACCAACTCCCTCACCCAGACTTATCACTTTCAGTCCCTCCAGACTCCTCGCTCGGGAAAGAGCGACGTATTCTTGGCCTTCCTCGAAGCTCTTGCCTAGGTCCACGATCACTTTGTTGAGAGTCATGCCTTGACTCTTGTGGATCTGTGATGTCGTCAGTTTAGTTCCGCAAGATTCTTCAGCACTGCACTCACTGTCATAGCCCATGCGGCGATCAATGGAACCTGCGTCCTGGCCAGCAACGTGTACTCACGCTCATCTCCCAGCTCATTGACCTGGCAATCGGCATATATGGTCCTCTTTTGCCCGTTGTCGAACTCCACAATGGGCCACATCTTCGACTTGTTGCGAGGATTGCTAATGAATTGGCGAATCTGCCCTTCACGAAGAAACGCATACTCTCCTCGCAACTCGCCTTTGCTTCCGATCCCCTCAGGTTCCGCAGAGTCGTCTCGCTCCCGCCGCATGCGCTTCCTCTGAGACGAAGCAAGTCTGCTCGATATCGAGCTTCCCCCGGGCCCATTGCGATTCGCTTTCGGCAAGTTGGCCTCGTCATTTGGTTCGAAACCCACGATTCGCCCCTGGCTACCGTTGACCAGGCCAGCTCCAATATCCAGATTCACGAGTAGAACAACCAACATATCCTTCTTGTACTCTACAAATGTGTCGAGGCGATGTTCCCTCAACGCATCAAGCGAGCCATCGTATGGCGAGCGATTGCCCTTCGTCTCAAGATGGGGGTGCTTGTCTTTGTTCCACGAAAACATGTCTAGGCAGGTATACGAATGCTTGGCCGAAGTGAGCCTGTCGAACTCCGTCTGGTTGATGCGCTTTACTTCGTCACGCGTGGGAAACAGCTTCACCGCGTTGGTGATATCGCACGGGTGGTCGAGAAGCAGCCTCCGGTCTGTCTCTGTGAGCGCCGTGCCGATTCTCAACTTCTGCAGCACCTTGATGAAGACTTCATCGCTTTGCCGATGGATATTCGTGAGGTTGACATGCTTGAATCCGCATTCCTCCCACGCTGCGCTTCGAAATGCCCATTTGTCTTCATCGTTGCAGTCGCCGCGCATGGGACATCTGTAGACGATCTTCTCTTTATCCACAATACGCCGAGGCTGTTCACGGCCGCAATGGATGCAGTACTGGAAGGGCTTGACCGGTGGTAGCTGGCAGAAGTCGCCTGTCACAATCAGTTGAACTCCGCCAATGGCGCGAGGATCTCCTCGAGCTTCTTTCAAGATGTCGTTCAGCCGGGCAAACAGATGGTTCTCAACCATGCTGATCTCGTCGATAACAAGAACGTCTGTGCGTCGGAGCCTTGCGTTGACGAACTTGCCATGCGAGTCTTTGAGTAGTTGCTGGAGGGGTCGCTTCATGTGCAGAGGCGTCCATCCAGCAAATGCCCAGGTTGTGCTGCCGTTGATGTCGAGAGCTGCCTTCCCTGTGGGAGCAACAATCCTGACTATCTTGCCCTTGTCGCGCAGTAGAGGTACGAATGTCTTGAGAACGGTCGACTTGCCGCAGCCTGCAGATCCCGTATAGAAGACGTTGTGACCAGCCATGATGCAGTCCACCACTTCCTGTTGTTCCTTACACAAGACAGGCTGGTTCCTCGGGATTGGCGGATCAGCCGCAGCATCGTGGGTACGTTACGACTGGTTCGTATACATCACAGAGCGAGGGGTGGCAGCTGGTGTCAGGTCACCACGAGTAGTAGCACCATGCTGGAAGTTTCGTGGCTGGGCGGACGATGCAATTGTCTTCAAGATCTTTGCAGCCGGAGTCTGCTGCTTGGAGATCGGAATGGCATCTCCGGCCACTGGCCAAGTCGTCTGTGTCCTTTTGCTGGCAACGGTGGTAAGCAAAGGTTCCCTTAGTCGTCTCTGGTCTTCACGGGCGGACGCAACAACTGGCACTAGCATCTCATTGGCTTGAATTCCCGTAGCACTTGTATGAGTAGTGGGAGCGGAAGGTCTGTTCTGAGAGCTGGGAGGCGGTAGAAACGGATCCACTGGATTCGGAGGAGTCGTAGCAGCACTCTGCTGTTCAGCTACTCGAAGAACAGTCTTCACCGCTGGACCAGCTGTGGCAGTGGTGGTTGGAGCATTGCGTCCTGGAGCCACCGGCTTGCGAGTGCTCTGGGACTTCTTACTGGGCATGGTTCGATCCTCATGAGCAGTTCGTTGGCGAATTGCCGCAATCTTAGCCTGCAGAGCGTCGACCTGATTCTGAAGGGCATCTTCATCCTCGGACTCCTCAAGTAGGTCCACAACCTCAGACATCTTTTTGGGCGCAGCGTCCTGACGCTTCCTTTTGAGGGATGGTGCTGTTCGTTCCACTGGAGCATGTATTTGCACGTTTGCTGAGACTGGAGCCAAAGGCTGACGAGCCGCTGTCGGGACATTCTGCACTTGAGCCTGCGGAAGACTGTTCACATCCTCCTGAGTTGGCACGTCGATTCTGCAAAGTTCTGCAATCTTCGCGGCCTTGTCTTTGGGCAGAAGCGCGAAAACTCCGACCATGACATCCCGATCATGCTTCACCTGTTGTAGGTTGATCTCGAGCAATTTGCGAAGTGCCGCATCTTCGATCTCCCAAGTCCGTCCCGTGTGAGCATAAAGCCAGTCAGGTGCCGAGGCGTCATTGAAGTCAATTCTGTTGCAGTAGAACGTTGTCAAATGTCCCCGTCGCACCTCAGCATCATGTCTCAGCCAGAAGATCTGATCCTCGGCTCCGATCCGTGTGTAGTACGATAGCATGGAGGCCCCGATTCGCATTTTCTCCATGTCGACCTGAGGATGCTCGTTACCGCAGGCTTCGCTCAAGTATCTGAGCATGGCCTCTTTGAGCGTAGGAGATAGATTCTGTGCCGCGGCAAGGTCACGGATAGCGATCATGTCATGATATCGGATTCGACAGCAAGCTCCAGTGAACCATCCATATTGGCGCAAGCCGCCGGACACCTCGTCAGGTATGACAACCACGGCGGCGCTGTGAGCTGGGACCAGGAATGGTGGTATTTGGTATGCGACCACATCCGCGGGCGTCCTGTCATTGTAGACGCTATCGGCTTGTTGGCAGATATCCATACTTGTGTGCTGAGGCCAGGCCTTTACCGACTCATGATGATACGCTTCGAGTAGGTACTGTTGTCGGCATCCGTGGCAGTACCTCTTCTAGGATTTTCAAGTCGGTGGTCAATGCGATCCAGAATGTATGTCGATGCAATTAGGCCAATCCAATAATATCAAACGAGGTGTACAGGGCAGGAAAATTGGTTGGTCGACCAGACGCGTAGCAGCAAGAAGCGCGTCAGTTCGACCGCGCCAGATCAGATTCACTCAAGCCTCTTGGCGGGGCACGGCTCGTGCGTAGAGCGATATCACGTGGACGTGATTAAAGGACCGGCAGTATAAGAATAAGTTCTTGAATGCCAAATTTGCGCCGATGTATGCCTCCCAATGCACCGCGTCTGTTCCGTTGCTCCAGCGCTTTGTAGTACCCATCCTTTTTATGTACACAATATACACGAAACGCTCAAGTTGGCAGAACAGGGTATCCAAAGAAATGAAAAAAAGGCGAACCCAACGAGAGTCGTCCAAGTCGTTCAGTCGTAAGCCACGTTGAGGAAAGGTAGAAGCTGCGGGAAGTGCTCCTAGTAATCCAACCTGCAGCAAATGTTAGCCGGCACATCCGAATCACACTCATTGACTTGACACATTGCACTCACCGTAACTTCTCCACCACTCTCAACACTGAGATACTGAAACATAGTAGCCAGGCTATGAGAGCCACGACCAGGACGCCCGACAGGGCTGTCTGCTTGCTGCAAATAGCGGCATTGTTTGGACACGTCCGGGGTATCCGTATGGCATAATTTCCGACTTCCTGATAGGTTTCTTCGTAACATGCCCAGCTGTCGTCTAGAAGCGCACTGAATGCGAGGGAGAGATTCGAGGCCGAAAACACAATGAAATAGAGGTCGCAGAGTAGAAGGAGGGTTTTAGCGGCCACGGAACGGAGGCCGAGTCTGTATCTTGTCAGTATGCTATACACCAAACACAGTCCTGACGAGTACGCACGGTTTGCTCATGTATTCGTCCCATGTGACGTACGCGACGTAAGGTATCGCTATCGTGCTGACAATAATGCCCATATATGTCGACGCTCGGGGCGCACATTGATTGTCGGGGTTAGGATCTCTGTTGACCTTGTCCACCTTATGCAAAATAGATCCAGACACACCAAGGGCGGCACATGAGAATGCGAGGACCGTCAACCGGAAGATCAAGGGGACGAATGCGTTCTTCAGGAGGAGCCTCTGTGTCTGATGTTAGCTTGTATTTCCCATACTGTATCCCGAGAAGCGCTGCTGCGCCTGTAGTCGAACATACCCAGAATAACTTCACTGTCCTCTCTTGTCGTTCAGGGCTAATCAACCACTTCCCTCTGTACATGATCCCCTTGAATCCTGAGGGACCTTTGTGCGATGCCTCCGGATCTGCCTCATCCTCCTCTTCGAACTTCCGCGCGAACACTGGCATATTCTCCTCCATCCACTCTGGATCCATGACTCTTCCCTCGCCGCGATATTCCCTCGGGTTCGGCCCCGACTGCATGAAAGGTATCCATCTCGTCTGCTCGTCCGCAATAGGCGCCGACAACAGCCCCGGCTCCGCTGTCCTCAAATGGTCCAACTTCCTGCCAGGCTGGTATTTATTGGGCGGCGGCTTGTAGTGGCGCGTATTGGGTACTACCGGGTCTGGCGCGAGGAAAGGCGCCTTTTCATCGCTGTCGTTAACGTGCACCCAAGGCGGGATGCTATCCGGGACGTGTGGGTCGCCGTCATCTTGCGACTTGTCGGTGTTGGGGGCGCCGACGAGACTGGAGAACAGCGGGACTTGAGGCATATCCTCCACCGCCGTACGAGACGCCGCCGATTACGCGCGATGGCTTGCTGAAGCAATGTGTTACACGGGAGTTGGAGCTGGAGGAGAGAGCGGGCTGATCGTGAATTAAATTGGGCCAGGATGGCGGGATCGCCGGCCTGCTAATTTAGTGTGGAGAGAGCCTGCTGTGACGTCCCCGATTCTTGGTTGACGGCCAACCTTCCTGCACTCCACTCCCTCGCATATCCACTCATCACCTGGCGCTTCCGGATGACACGCTATGAGCGCTTGGCTTGATGGGAAATGCATGCGCTGTGGGAAAGACGTCAAGCACGGTAACGCCGGACAGGGCCGAGGACCAAAGATGCCACCGTAAGGAGACCGCATCACAAGATACATCTCGCAGTTGCACTGGAATAATACAAAGCTATAACAAGACTATGGACAGCTCGAAGAAATACAGCATCTATTCCACCTGTCGATCTCGAAATGGGACAGCATGATCACGAAGCACGCTCATTCCGTTCTAAAGTATGTGCGAGGAGTCGAGAAGAATATCACCGGGAACACAATTCATTTCTCCGCGAGGCGATCCAATATCCCCAACATCCTGAGGAAGACTATGGCCAGCACTGCTCCTGCTCTTGTCTGCCACCACCAAAATCCAGAGTCCGAACTGCATCACTTATCCATACCACAGCCAGCACCGACGTCTTCTGCCATTTCAATGTCAAACACTTTGGCTCTTCTGCACCTGATTCTCCCGTCATCTGAGCCCCCATTTTCCCAGTCTCCAAGAACATGTGGGATAATACTTTGTCTTCCAGAGGATCGAGATCTTGGTTGCTTGAGGTCGTCTCGTCGCCAGATTTGGTACTGGCGATTGAACTCGTTCGATTGTTGAAAGGCTATCTCTACGCCGCCTTCGTCTGAGGATCCTCAAAGACTTCCCAAGGACATGCACCGGCCATCTTGGTGTCGATTACACAGCTGAGTCGACGTGGAGAGGTAAGGTAGTCGTGCTTTCCGATTTGATGTTCTGAATGGCTTTTGATTCCCCAAGCTACTTCTGTCCAAGCACTTAACAGCATGGCAACGTCCTTCTTATATAACCTCCTCCCTCTGTAATCTACACAGACTATACGACTACAAAAAGACGCTCGCCACCAGCCACATGCACCTGTCAGCCGCGCTGAAGATGAACATAAGATGCCAAGGCCCGCTGTTTGACCGCCTCAGCCTCACCTCACGCCTCGACTTCACCTATCTTCACAGGCGGTCAGGGGTGGCAACAGACTCCACTACATCGGACTATCTTTGGCATGCCATCTCGTATACTGACCGCTTCCACAGCGGCTCTTCCTACCTCAACTGATTGCGAGATGAGAGCGGAACAAGCGAGCTGGGCCATGCAGAATAATCTTGCGCTGGGCGCTGCTGTACTCGTTATGCTATGCTATGAACAAGAGACACTATGACTACAACGCGAACCGATAACACCTGCGACCGATACACGCTCGAACGAGACGTCAACAAACATCACTCATGAATCCATCAAAACCCGATCTACCCAGGGACCTTTTTCGCCTTGAACGCCAAACAATTCGCCATTCGTGCCGTGTTTCCAAAACGACAATCCGTCATCTTCACATCTCAGCCTTCTCCGACTGACAACACTCGCCTACCGCCAAGTACCACCTCTACCCTCTTCGGCGATCTTCCCACTCACATCACGGCGGCCTCTCAACCCATACCCGCCACTCTGCTCCGACGCATAAAGTCCGACGTCCGTGATGTCCGCGCCAGTCCGACTGATGACACGGCCAGTCTTCTTGTCCACCGGCGCACCACCGCGGTCAAGCGCCGGGAACTGCGTCTGGGACAGCGGTACGGCTCCACGGATGTTGCGCGTTGCTGATGCGAGGTCGCCATAGTACTTGCCCTTTGGCGTGCCGTTGTTTGGACGGCCGTTCGACTTCAGCGACGGTGCAGACTCGGAGTAGACGGAGGAGTTCGCGGTGCCGTGAGATGCGACGGTGAGAGTGCGGGCAACGCCAGTCTCGATGGGCGAGTAGTTCTCATAGTGATTCTGGTGTTGAATGGCATACGGCGTGTTCTCTTTGTCGTCTTCTGGGTATTGAATCTGAGGCGGTGGAGTAGGAGGGTTCATCTTGAGCGGCTGATGCTCGAAAGAGTCGTGACGGTCGAGCTCATCCAGCTCGACGTTCGGAAGAGTTGGGTTTTGCGAGTACGGAGGTGCTGCGGTCTGCTGCTGGCGACGAGGACTTCCAAGGTCTGAGACGGCATCTTCATCGAGAACGTACCAGTTGTCGTTGAGGAGGCTTTGCTTCTGCTGAGACTTGACCACGTCCGTGGTTGGCGCGGTTGACATGCGATCAGGTGTTCCTCGGCTTGACACGAACGAGTCGTGGTGAGCGGTATTTGGTCGTGAATGGTTCTTGAAGGACGGGACTGGAGGAGTCTCTGCAAAGTCGACGACGGATGTGCTCTTCGCCGGATCCACAAGAGTACCGGCACGCGAACGATGGCCTGGTGCAACATCATGGCGAGAGCTGCGAGCGGAGCGCGGACCCTGGTACAGACTGATCTCATCGTTTTGCTGGCGCGAAAGGCGTGCAGAGTTGGGATTGTGAGGCGAGTAGCTGTTGTCCGAATCCATTCTGCTGTGTCCCCAAGGAATAGTCCTCGCCTCTGGCTCCTTTGCGGTCGATACTCGAGAGTCTGTCACATCCAGAGTGCTTCCGCTGTAGTACGCCTTGTTCTTCTCGGACATTTCGCCAGTCAGAGTCGATGCTGTGCTCAAGTTGGAATCCTTGTGCTTGTGCCTCTGCGACCTCGAGCGACGAGTGCTGCCGGTCAAGTTGTCTTCCAGCGGGTTCATGTCGGGTGGCAGCCGGGCAATCTTTCTGAACATGACGATGAGGTAGAGGTCGAGTCCGATGCTGATCAGATGCAGAGAAGCCATGACAATGCTCGCGATGAATGTCGCAAAGATGACGGACGTAGTGGCGAAGTTGTTGCTGAAGAAGCTGGTCCACCGATTGTCGACTCCCGGCTGCAGGTTGTAGTTCTGATTCGCATACAGCGCGATGAAGATGTAGAATGGAATCAAGCCGGTATCCATGAACAGCGCGAAGAAGTGGTAGCTGCCACTGCTCGAAGGAGTGCGACCCTTGGCCGGTCGAAGCAGGTGGTAGACGGCGTACATCGTAATGACCGAGTCCCAAGCAGGCTGTACAAGAACAGGTCAGTATTTCGCGCTCTCTCGTGTTTATCCTCGATTGACCTACAGCAACTCGAATGATCCAACCCGGTCCATCGTTCTTCATCTTCAAGCAGATCACGCACACCAAGATGCCCAGAGCTCCAACTTCTTGCAACAGCCTCAACGCAAACTGCACCCATCGCGTCCAGATGATACTCTTCTTCGTACTCGACGGAAGAGGCTCATGGTTGACTCCCGGGTTGGCAACTATCATATAGCTGTCTGGGTGTGCGTTGAAGTTGATGAGCGGCTTGCCATCCTGCGCGGCTCTGCGCTTTGCTCTGTCGGCTCGCTCTTGAAAAGCCGCATAATGCGCCTGGGTCGCAGCTCGTGGATTGAAATCGGAGTATGGATACGAGAGTGGTCGGGACGCGGTCGGCGGGTCGTAGATGTACGGTTGATCTGGCATTGCCGGGGAAGAACGACTGTGGTGCGCTCGCAGTAAGAACGAAGGACGTTGCAATGCTGGAAAGAGCAATGCGAGGTCAGCGCAAAGAATGCAGAGGAATGCAGTGAGATCTTGAGATCACTGGGTCTGCTATCTTTGTCTGGTGGACGAATGACGAGGCCGGTGGTGGCTAGGTGTACGACAAGGATGGACGATGGCCGCCAGGATTGTTGATGTCCTCGTTGTCATGGGCGACTATCTTATCGGGGCTTCGGCGCGAGTCTAAATCCGGCGCTGCAGGATGACATAGATCTGATAGCAATATTTCACCTCGTCCGACCTCACTTTTTGCCTCCTGTACAGCATTTCGTTTTTGTGCCGATGTTTGGGAGGACGAGTGCGTTTGTCTGCCGCAGCTGCCAGCGTGCTCAACGCGATGTCCTGGTTCCACGACGAAAGGGCGTTGAAAATGGCCTTCGAAGATACGCCACGGCGAACACGCGACAGCATCCTCTGCAGCTAGCCATCATTGGATCTGGACCGGCAGGATTCTATTCGGCATATAGGTTGCTGAAGGCATTGCCCGATGCGCGCGTGGATATGTATGAGGGCCTGCCCTCTCCCTATGGCCTAGTTCGATTCGGCATTGCTCCTGATCACCCAGAAGCCAAAGTATGACCAGAAGATATACCACAAAATGGGATGACCATAGCTGATGCGGTAGTCGCGCAGTAGAAGTGTTCAGAAACCTTAGTTGATGTCGCGAAGTATCCTGGCTTCAACTACATTGGCAACGTTCCTATAGGCGATGAAGACAGGCAACTCCCACTCACCTCGATCGCTCCACACTATGATGGAATCCTCTTCGCGTACGGCGCGTCAAAAGACAAGAGACTGGGAATACCGGGTGAGGATCTAAAGGGCGTGCACTCTGCGAGAGCATTCGTCGGCTGGTATAATGGCCTGCCAGAATACGCAGACCTGAACCCCGAGTTAGACGTTGGAGATACCGCTGTAGTCATTGGACAAGGCAATGTCGCATTGGATGTGGCCCGCATACTTTTCATGCCGCTGGAAGAATTGCGAAAGACGGATATCTCTGAGCACGCGTTGGAGGCGCTGAGCAAAAGCAGGATCAAAGACGTGAAGATCATCGGGAGAAGGGGTCCACTACAAGCGCCGTACACGATCAAGGAACTCCGAGAATTGTTGACTCTACCCGGACTAGGATTTGTGCCGCCGCCTGAAGGATGGGACGCTTTGCTCCAAGTCGAGACGAAAAAGCTTCCACGCCAACTAAAGCGAATCGCCGAGCTTCTGCTGAAAGGCTCCAAAACACCAATCGAGCAAGCAAAGAACGCCTGGCAGCTGGGTTACCTACGATCGCCCCTTGAATTCCTGTCGTCGGACTCGACCTCTCTTGCAGCCATCGGCTTCGAACAGCAAGAGTATGTAACCCCAATGATGGAGCTACTCACCGGTGAGCCTCAGACGGACCTCAACACCCTACGTGCAGCCAAAGTCAAAGGGACAGGCCGAAAAGGAAAGGTCAGTGCTAGCTTAGCATTCCGCTCCATAGGGTATGAATCGACGGCCCTACCAGGGTTTGAGAAGCTCGGTGTACCTTTCGACACGAAGAAGGGCATCATTCCGAATGACCGCTGGGGACGCGTCCTCTCACCGGATCGCGGCCCAGGCGCCGATCTGACAGCGGGCCATGTTCCCGGTATGTACTGCGCCGGCTGGGTGAAGCGAGGACCGACCGGCGTCATAGCGAGCACACTGGACGACGCCTTTACTACCGCAGATGTCATCGTGAATGACTGGAACAAGAACGTCAAGTTCCTCGGCGACGAACAAGAAGGACCTTCAGAGAAACGTGGGTGGGAAGAAGTCAAGAAGGAGGCCGAGCAGAGAGGACTTCGAAGGGTGAGCTGGCAGGATTGGGAGAAGATCGACGCCGAGGAGGTCCGGAGAGGCAAAGAGAAGGGCAAGGAGAGGGAGAAGTGTAGGAGTGTTGAGGAGATGTTGAGGATCCTGGACGGTTAAGCAGGCAGGCCATGCAGGCAGAAGGTTGTGTTGATGATTACTACTCCTTAGTAGAGATGTACAGGCATACAGAAAGCATTTCCCTCACCGGACCTCGAACTCCGCCACACCTACCACGTTCGTCTACTGCACCCCGTTTCCCCCATTCATCCATCCATCCGACAAACGTACTGTACGCACACTAACAGTGGAGACAACCATCTCGCGTTCGCGGACTCGTCTCCATCCCCTGCACCTGCACGTGCACCGTCACGTCCATGCAACGCCGAAACTCGTCGGACTTCGTGAGTGGCAACACCGAGAGCTTGTGATGAACGGGAAGGTAACGATGTTTTGTTGTGGCGAATGCGAAGAAAAGACGTTCTTGCGTGATCGGTGCTAGGAATGGGGGCGTTTCGGTGTGGAGGAGTCGTCGAGGGTCCTGCTGGCGAAGGTAAGGGCGGGACGTAGGGGATGAGCTGGGTGAGTTTGTGGTAGGTTACGTGAGCGCGTGGTGGTTTGGTTGGATTATTGGTGTCATGCTCGTAGGCGCGTGCTGGCTGGGCTTGGTCATGTTGGAAGTGCTGTAAGATCCCTAACGACGGTGGAAGTGTTGACTATCTGTAGAGAATGAGTCGCTAGGCACTTGGAACAACAGAATACTGCAGTGATGACAAGGTTGGTAATATCAAGTCTTCTTTTCCATTCTCGATGGCATCTTCCAATCTATCCATAAAAGCGACAAGCTCGTAAAGCCAACAGACAATTTCAGTGATATCTCAGAAAACTCCACCAACGCCTTGCTGAATTGATTAAGCCATCGTGATTATATTTCCCTCTCCTAGCCGACTGGGCTAGGAGTTTCGATGTATCGTTGGCAGGACGTAGCCAACGATACAATCATTCTTTCTCTTTCGTTCGGAGACCAAGCGATCTTAAAGACCAGAACCGAGTAAGATACTGGCCATGATGCTTGTCCGATGATCGACATTCATAACGCCGTGAACACTTTTCGAAAGTCTTCGTAAGAAATCGAAACGACGAAGACTCTCTACTTCATAAGAGCCATAGTCGCCAGAGTCTCGGTAGTAGGTCGATCCTTCATGCGTTCGAGTTGCTTCTCACGAGGTGACCGAGTCTGCTTCGACTTCATTTCAGAGGTCTTGATGGTGAACTTGTCCTTGATCAGGCTCGATGTCGACGAGGACGACATGATGGACGAGGAGTCGGACTTGATGGACTTGGTGGAGAACATTTTGATCGTTGTTGGGGTGATGTTGTTGTTGATCGTTGATCGATTGAGTGATATCGTTGTTGTGATTGAAGTTGATTTTGACGAGATGGTTGGAGGTCGTTCAGATATTGTATTGACTGACGACGATATATATGACTCGTAGTCCGACTGAATCAGGATGATCGAACGAGAAAGTGCTGACAGGAGGATCTTGCTGATTGATATTGTGATGGATGCTGATGAATGGGAAAGTGGAAACCAAAGAGAAGAAACGATCCATCTACTTATACCGAAACGACGACCACACACGATGGTTGTAAATCGCACCATCACAGTCACATTCGCAACACTCACTCATTCGTAGTCGTCAAACCCAAAAGCCAATGCAGCATTGACTCAAGGCTGCACTGTTCGGTTCGCGCGAATCAATCGCTGCGCCCATGCCATTCCGCATGCGAATGCGGTGTTGGACGGCGACGACAATTGTGGCTTGAGGGACCCGTGCGAGGTGTGCGAAGTCCATACAGGTGGTAGACCGGTGTCGCAAAGGCTCCACAACGGACTTGCTGTTTGCTGAGGTGAGCGTAGGGCCAAAACGTGCTCGGCCGGCATAGCAATTGGAGGTACCACTATAGGCTTTTCTCAACTAGTGGTTGAAGGAGGACGGGTCGGTATAGCTTCTCGCGCGCTGACTGGATCACTGCCTTGCGGTGACTCGAACTGCTCGGAGTTGCTGTCGACGACCGCGCCTTGCAAGATCAATGGTAACAACGCCGCCTTCTCTTTTCTGTAAGGCGCTGTTGTTTTCCCCCAACGGTGGAGGCTGTACATCGCATTCGCGCGCCTTGCAAGTCCAGTACATGCTCGCTGTCAACGCCTTTTGGTATGCGTCGCTGCTCGCTGTCCTTTCTGGATTACGTTGCCCTGTGACGGGCACGCAGCTGGCGGCCAGGGCGCCGTCGGACAGAAGTGCGCGGTCTTCGGTGAAGGATTGAGGAGGCGGAGTTCGCTTGAGGAAGAGCCACTTTCACTGCATGCTTTTAGCGCGCCCCACTTTTCATTCCACAAAGGGCACTAACGACCATAGGGCTTGTACATTTCCAATCGACATTTTTATGACTCGAACTTGTCTTCTAAGCAGCCATGCTGAGGAGGACACGAACTCCGTCAGATGCCCTATGGCCCCAATTGCAAGGTGAATCGATCAAGCCCTATTGTTGGACGAGCTGACATCTACACTCCGTCAACGCGTAATGCATACAAGCAGGAACCCAGTCAACATTCCTCCAATCTCACCACCATCGCTGAGCGAAAGAGCAGGATCGAGCTACTCAATGATCTTCAATCGTCCACGTTCGGCTTCAACCGTCCATCCTACTTGCATTCCTGATTTTTCTGCTCCGGGCCTTATTCCGAGGCCACTCCGGCACCCCAACATCAATCCTTCTGCAGGGCCAAGAGGACGAAGCCCGGTTTGGTGCTCGGCCGAAGCTTTTTGGCTCTCCATCAACGGCGGTGAGGCGGCATCTGATAACAAGCCATCTGATAACGACTCGGTACGCTGCCGGACATGTCTTGTGCAAGATTCAAGCACTCGACTGCGCGCCGTCTCATTGTAGGGCAACGAGCTTTCGACCCTTTCGGTAAATGAGGAGTGGTGCTGCCTCCTTCGCATATAACAACCCTCGGCCGATGGTCTGTCTTGTGGTTCATCACCTCTCGCGGAATATCCCTTCTCGAGATCGTTTCATCAAGTAGATGTCGTGCTCTGAAGCATTGAGGTCGGCTCGCACGAAGCCTTCACCACATGCCACTTAGTGTCGTTCACTCCACGTCTCTCCCAAGGACGCTGCCTGAACGCGTTGAGCAACAATACTCTCGCAAGAATTGCCTGGATGGGCGTTTGCTGTATGGATCTTTGACCATAATCCAGTCAGTCATCCTGCCGGTGCTGTCACTCGACTGGGTATCGATGACCTAAACCATCGACATGGAGACGAGCTCGGCCATGACTAAATCGTTTTGGATCTGAGAAGCAGGTCAGCGACTGGGTGGAAATGATTGGAGTCAGTATGTTTGTCAATGCTCAAATCCCATTTCATTCGCACCATAATCCTACACTATGTAGGAAAGTACTGACAAGACCCAGAGTCCTCATCCCACTCGCTAGGTGCTACATCATAGCGTATGCAGAGCAGAATGTACCGAAAGCCCTTGCAATCTCGCCCGTATTGTCTCATCATCCACAACTCGACTTTGCCGGGTGCCACTCCCACCACTCGCATATATTTGCCCACGTCCTCAGGTTGGACGACTTCGCCGCATCCCCTTTCACACATCGTCGTGTATCCGTTGTCGCGTGTCTACGTGTCCTTTTCCGGCCGTTTCACGTTCAGTCTCTTCAAGACGAAAGCTTACTGCGCCTTCTTTGGCTGCTGCTGGGCGGCGGCACCACCACCGACATAGCGGTTGATGTCGGTCTGGTCATGAATCTGCTTAAGGACGTTCTTGGCGGTGTCCCATGCCTGGCGGGCCGCTGGTGGCACGTCTTGCCTCTGGACGAGCGCATCACCGCGAGCACCGGCCTGCTTGATCATGCCCTGGACGAAAGTGCTTTGGCTAATGCGGGCGCGCAGGAAGACGGTGTAGAGGGCCAGGATGATCCAGCTACCCTTGACGAAGATGATAGCAGAGCCAAGGATGCGGAACCACAGGGCAAGTTCAAGGCCGGCGACAAGAGACATGCTGGCATCGTAGTAGTCCTTAACGAAACGGCCAATGGTGTCGGCAAGACCGGAGGACTGGGGCTTCTGGCCAGCAGGTGTAGCTGGTGGGGGCTGGAGAGTTGGGAGGAGAATGCCGCGAGTGTAAGTCAGGACGTGGAACACGCTGTAGATGGCGTATGGCAGCAATGCGAGCGGGTACTGGCGGGAAAAGAGCCAGAGTAGGGCCATTGCTGTAGATGGCCTTATCAGCGAATGTCCAGGCAGCCGCAATCAGACGTTTGTACTTACCAAGATATTGCACATTCTCGTCGGTCACCAAAGCAACTGGGCTCTGCGGTGCCTTTCCACTCTTCTGACGGGCACGGTATCCCTTAAAGACAACAATGCCGTATGTCGCTGCTGCCGCTACGAAAGCGGTGCGGTAGCTGAACTGGGCCCAGCGGCTGTAGTATCTGAACATGATGTAGCTGAGGCCATAGCGGAGGGTGGTCAGGAGCAGAGTCACATGGCCGACAAACCATGCGAACTGCAGCGTCTGAGCGAGCTTCAGAAGGCGATCTTGGAGCGTCTCGCCCTGTGCGGTGGGTGGTGGTGGTGCCATGCCGGGCGGTGTCGAACTGAGCGGGGTCTGGTTCGCAAGTCGTGGGTGGCTTTTAGTAATTCGAAAGAGACGCCGTCGATTGCAAGAAGGCTTCAACCAGGAGCAGAGGTCGAAGCGGTGCAAGGATTGCAGAGGTGGGAGGTTGGTTGTTTGTTGGAGTCTGGAGAAAACCAGCTGTGGTGTTGGAAGAGCGAGTGGGTCGCGGTCAAGCGAGCGATGACGACACGCTGGCAACTCTGGCAACTGCAGCAGCTTGAAGTCTCGGCCAGCGCCTGCCAACTTCACCACCAGGCCAGTTTGCTGCACGAGACGACAATTTCATGATTCTCTCGGTTCTGTCCATCGTGCGGTTGCCCTTCACATCAAGACGGATTCCTTCTAACTCACGGTCGCAGCCTGTGATGGCTCCTCATGCATGACGCCTAGTGGCAATCGAAACGGACAAAATATCGAAGTCACGGAAATCCCAGGTCGGGAAACGACGACGTGAAGACTGGACCCATTGTACAGAACCTTCGAAGACTTATCAATCTGTGAGAATAGTGATACACTGTCGTCTCTCCTTGTCATTGAGCTCTTCATGCAATGCTTGCGTGACTCACAAGGTATTCGACCTGCCACTCTGGGGTATAAAGGCGTTGCGACATGCACGTGTGCACATTTACCACACACATCTAGAAGCAATTATAAACCGCCTTGGGGGTTATAACCGTTGCAGCTTCGTGTTGTGGGGGCATTTCAGCTTACTGAGGGGCAGCAATGGACGAAGTTGACGACAAACGTCTGGCGATTCGCCATGGACGAACCGCAGACCAAGACGAGATCATCAAGCTATCGAGACGAGTCCAAGATAAGTTGACGGCGAGTGGGAGTCTGCAGCAAATAGGTCCGCTGCAACAAGATGCTGTGGCCCAGGCAATCGCCAATCAGCAATGCTATGTTCTCGAACGGTATCAGTCAAGTTCCCTTGAGTCGAAGACCATCGGATGTGCGCTCTCAAGATCTCTCCAGGCAGGATACTTCCTCTCTACGTCTGACTTCGACATGAAAAGTTTTCCGTCTCCCTGGCTTTATCTGCACTCGATCATGCTGGAACCGGAGGCTCAAGGCCGTGGCATCGGCAAGTCCTTTGTTGCAGAAGTCGTCAACAAGATCGCATCTCTGCATCATGATTGTGGGATCCTCTTCCTCGATTGCTGGGCCGGCAATCAGACGCTTAGGAGATTTTACGCTGAAGTTGGCTTCACCTTCACGGCTGTCATCCCCGAAGAGGACTATGAGATTGCAGTGTTCTACCGGCCGCTGCATGCTATGAATGTGCCAAGTGCGGTTGGTTGAAGGCCGTCGTCATCAGCTTTGAGAGGGCCACTATTGGATCATTTGACTTTCCGGATAGCGGATAGGAGCGCTGTCTCAAGAAGTTGGTGCCTTGCATAACACGACAGGCTCATGCTTGCAGAGATGTTTGTTCTATTTTCTACTTTCCAAACCGATACCCAACGATCCTCGAGCGTCCAGTCGCTTTCACACGTGAAAGAGCACAGGCCGCGCTAAGGTAGATGTGTCGCGTGCTTGCTTGGAATTCGAGTTTGAAGCGGCTTACATAAGTGCCGTCAAGCGTGCCCGCGTCACTTTGCATTTTCAAAAGCTCTCTGCAAAACTCGACATTGACCATGTAGGACCTCACTTCCACCCAAATTCATTGCAAACCCTCCTCCTGGTGATGCCTCTCCTGAGGTCGTCTACCGCCACCACCACAACACTCACCTAACCGACACCCTCCTTCACGAACCCTTACCATGCGTCAGACCTGCATCTTCTCCGGGTCCTCGCACCCTCACCTCGTCGAGTCAATCTGCGAGCGTCTCGGCCAGAAGCCTTCTCAGGTCGAACTGAAGAAGTTTAGCAATGGCGAGACATCCGTCGAGATCAGTACGTCGCCGTCTTCGCTGTGTCGCACAAAATCACTCCGCTGACATGTGATCCAGAAGCCTCGGTTCGCGACCAGGATGTCTTTGTCGTGCAAAGTGGGAGCAGCCAGTACGAAGCCCAATGCCTCATGCTGTGGCGGCCAACTGACGAGGCAGAATCAACGACAATGTCATGGAGATGCTCATCATGATCTCTGCCTGCAAAGGCGGTTCTGCGCGCTCCATCACCGGTGAGTCGACTTTTGGGCCGGTCCCTCCCGATCTAAGCAACCCTGCTGATAGCTCGTGCCCAGCCGTTATGCCATACTTCCCATACTCGCGCCAATCGAAGAAGAAAGCCCACCGAGGAGCCATCACTGCCCGCATGCTTGCGAACCTCATGAAAGTCGCCGGCGTTAACCACGTTATCACGATTGACCTACATGCCTCGCAAATGCAGGGGTTCTTCAAATGTCCTGTCGATAACCTCTACGCGGAGCCTCTCTTGGCCAAATGGATCCGAATGAACATCCGCGATTGGCAAGACAGCGTTGTTGTGAGCAAGAACCCAGGCGGCACGAAGAGAGTTACAAGTTTGGCCGATAAGCTGGGTCTGAGCTTCGGCATCGTGACAACCGATCAGAGGAAGCCCAAAATGTCACCGAGCATGTACAACTCAGCCATCTTGGAGAGCCTGGGCGGAGACGGCACGAACGATCGCGGGGCACTGGAAGACGAAGATGCAGAAAGCAGGATACACTCGCCAGAGCGCGAACCAGGAGCCCCAAAAGAGCACGACTGGGCACAAAAGCGCAACATCAGCCCCAAGTCAGGCGCCGAGGGACAGAGACAGCCCAGCCGGCCAGGCCCACAGCAACGTGCAGTCACCTCGGTGCCTTCATCTGTCCGAACCCGCTTGACCAACGGCGAACACGCTTCAAGCCCCCTGGCCCAATCGACTCGCCCAGAATCTGTCACCGATGAGCAGAAAGAAGAAAACGACAATCCAAGGGTACCATTAAACCGTTCTACGACGATCCCGACGTTGACCAACTCCCAAACTGTGGCCGATGAGGATGGATATGAAGAGCCCGAAGGTGATGACGACTCAGACGAGCGGGCCAGAGATGTCATCACTGGTCGTTTGATTCACGGTCACATTGTCGACGACGATGTTCCGTCGCCAAGCCTCTCGCATTACTCTGGACGCCGTGGTCATCGCTCTAGCGAGGATGAAGAGACGCCAGACCACATGACCCAATCGTTCATGTCTACAGCATCATCACGTTTCACTGGAGGGAACAATGGATCCAATGCTGTGCACGGCTTGGGCGGTACGGGAGATGCAACGCACTCGGACGAGGAAGAAGAGGAGAACCTTCAGAATCCCGACATCGAGACTCGCGTGACTCTCGTGGGCAATGTCCGTGACAAGGATGTCATCATCGTGGATGATATGATCGACAAGGCTGGTTCCTGGATTGCCGCTGCAGAGACTGTTGTCAAGCGTGGTGGTGCAACGAGAGTATACTGCATGGCTACGCACGGTCTGTTTGGCGGCGATTGTCTCCAGCAACTGGACGAGTGCGACGAGATTGAAGCTGTGATTGTCACCAATGCTTTCCCGATTCCAGACGAGAAGCGCCATGGTATCCGGAAGCTCGTCGTACTTGATGTGTCTGGGCTGCTCTCCGAAGCTATTCGACGAAATCACCACGGGGAGAGCATCAGCCAGCTATATCACCACTGGGACTGAGCACTGGATCTTCGAGAGCCGACGCACCTCACCCACACGGCGTTTCCGGCGACCGGATCACGACATTCGAGACGAAATTGAGTTGATTGCTGGCTTTCTCTGGAACATTTTAATGGCTCTGGCGTCATGGTAGAAAGGGGGTCCTGGGACATTACGGAAACTGGTCTGCTTAAGCTTCGAGATACTATTCAGCGGCGGCGAAGGAGGGATCACCTTTGACATGAATGTTATGCGAATGAACGGCCTTGATGGCCCGTCTTCTACTTTCTGCCTTGGTCAGGACAGAAATGCGAATATGAAGACCCTTTACCATTTCTTATTTCTTTCAAAAGGTAATATCCAGCGATGCAAGTGGTTTAGCACTTGCCCGAGCTTTCTCTCTTGCATGAGATTGCCTTGGAACGGAGCGTTGGTAGATTGATCGGTGCTCGTCTCTTTTTGAGATGGGTGCTACTTGGTTTAGAAGGCGTGCTCTTCAGGCCTTCTTTGTTGAGGGTTGACCCTCTTTGGTGAGGGGAGGAAGAGTGTGCAAGAGAACCTCCTGGACAGACATTATCATGCTCGGTGGACTGAGAGGAGCAGAAGTGAGATCAAATTGAAAAGAAGGCTTGTGGACTTCTCATTAGACTCGTCCCATTTGATGCCAGACAGGCGAAGAATCCACGATTGTCGCAGATTCATGATCTCCCCTCGAACTCCAGAACGCTCTCGCTAAAGGCAAACCCAATCATCCCCGCGCTCAGGTTCAAGAGACCTCCTGTGGTCATCTCAAGAAGTGCACCACAAGCCAAATGAACAAGCAGAAGACTATGAAGCCACCTCCAAAGATCCACTTGTCCTGTTTCGCTCTCCTCTCCACCATACGGATCGTATCTCTCGAAATCCCCAACGTCGCGCCAATATCGTAAAGCTTTCTTTGAGTCCCCTTCAGCATCTCTCTCTGATCACCCAGATCCGCTAGGACAGCTCTCCCTCGCTCCAGGTACTCATCCAGCGTCTGATTCGAACTCGAGAAGAAGCTGTTCTCCTTCAACGCATGGCTCTCTCGTGCTTCGTCTCCTCCTAGCCCGTAAGGCGATTGATACGAGCTGTAGCTATTCTGTCCATTCGCACCGGGCACAAAGTTGGGATTACTCGTCCTGAACAGCGGGTTCACATTCTCTCCTCTCCCCGCGCCGCTGCTTATAGCCGCGTCCGCATAAGGATTCTCAGGCGTATTCGAAGCATGCGGTCTCCTGCCCAGCAACTCACTGCGGTTCTGCGAATGTTGCTGCTCTTCCCGCGTGTGTTTCAGCTCCGCGAATCGGCTTCGAAAGTCTAGTAGTTCGGTGCGGAAGTTTGACAATCGCTCTTTGCCTTTCTCGGCTTTTTCTGGGACGAGCTCGTCGGTTACGGAGCGCTGGTAGTCATCGAGGGTTCGCGAGAAGGAGGTGATGGAAGTGGTGATTTGGCCTTGGAGGGCGACGGGGTTGGCGGCGGTGTTGGAGGAGAGGGCCTCGAGGTCGGCGCGGATGGATTTCGATTGGCGCAGGGCCGAGTTGTAGAGGGCGCTCTGGATCGAATCTTAGCTATTATCATAATTGAGCCGTACCGGTGTGCTTACCATGTTGGCGAAGGAATTGAAGTGCCGTGCGATTTTCTCGTTTTCCAGACCCTCGTTTCTCGTTCAAGAGCGAGACGCGTGCGGTGCGCGAAGGTGGCCCGAAAGGTGGCTTCTCAAAAGGGCAGCTACGGCTACGTCATCTTCAGGCTAGATTCCTCGACCTGGCTGCCATGATCACGACCTGCAGCATCCCGCAAGTCGCCAGGGAACGAGCGCCGCGGACTGCTTTCCTGTCGGCCATATAAAGACCTTGGCATGTGCTGCCAATAACAACACGACTCAATCGACATGGCAACCTGTGTCGACTGCTGAGATTCACTACCATGGACCTCCTTCGACAACTCGTCGCCAGCCCTCGTGCCCGTCATGCTGAGGCGGGCCTTGACCTCTGCTATGTCACCGATTTTCTCATCGCCACTTCTGGACCAGGAGCAACGTATCCTCAAGTCGCCTACCGAAATCCGTTGAAAGATCTTGTCAAGTTCCTCGATTCGAAACATGGCGACAACTGGGCGATCTGGGAGTTTCGTGCCGAAGGCACTGGATATCCCGATGAAGAAGTCTACAACCGAATACGACATTATCCCTGGCCGGACCATCATCCCCCTCCTTTCAGTCTGATCCCTCTGATCATGGCGTCGATGCGGAATTGGTTGAAAGGGAAAGACGCTGAAGGCAAGGAAAGAGTTGCTGTCGTACATTGCAAAGCCGGGAAAGGGCGAAGTGGGACCGTGAGCGCCAGCTATTTGATCAGTGAGGAGGGTTGGACGGCAGAAGATGCGAAACAACGCTTCACGGATCGAAGAATGCGCCCTGGGTTCGGTGCTGGTATAAGCATCCCCAGCCAGGTGCGATGGATCAACTATGTCGATCGATGGACGAAGAATGGAAAGATCTATGTGGAAAGACCGGTGGAGATTGTTGAGTTGCATGTCTGGGGTTTGAGGAATGGTGTCAAGATTGCTGTTGAGGGGTTCGTGGATGAAGGCAAGATCATCAAGACGTTCCATACTTTCCAGAAGGCGGAGCGACAGGTTGTACGAGGCGATATCAGGAGAGAAACCGGGTTTGCCGATGTCGCTTTGGACTTGATGGGGAAGAAAAAGACGGATGATGTCGGCGAGCGAGTCAAGGAGGCCGAACAAGCAGAGAAAGAGGCGGAGCGAACGAACACAGATGATTCATTGCCTGCCGGCGGTGATGTCGTTTTCAGGCCATCTTCAAGGGTCGTATTACCATCAAGCGATGTGAACATTGACTTCGAACGACGCAACAAGTCGAAATACGGCGGCTTTGCTATGGTTACTGCGGTCGCCCATGTCTGGTTCAATGTCTTCTTCGAAGGTAATGGACCAGAGAACAAAGGCGTGGGCGATGACTCCGGGGTTTTCGACATCGATTTTGACGCCATGGATGGCATCAAAGGTAGCCTCCGAAAGGGAACCCGGTGTTTCGACAGGATGTCAGTGGTGTGGAAAGCTATGCCATTGGACCGCCAGCCAAGTGTAGTCATCACGGAACCTTCAGAGGGCGAAGAAGTGGAACAGAAACGTCCGGCGGACTGGAGAGGCGGTGACAAGCAGTCTGAAGATACTGAGAAGAAGCTAGGGTTGAGAGAAGCAAACTCGGAATCTGCTGCGGTCAGTCGTGCTAGCAGCGTGCGGACATCTAAGAATGGGGACAACGAGCCCACGATCGACGAGATGGAAGGGGTGCAAAGCAGAGGACCTGACGGCAAGGCTTTGGATGGTGTTCACGGCGAAGATACCAGTGCGAGTAAATCTTCTGGCCTGAAGCATGCACAAACAGACCCTGAACCAGGCGTGATCGATAAGATCAAGTCCAAAGTTACCGGAGCCGAGGGACTGCAGCCTGACAAAGGACATGTCTCGACAGCAGATCTTCCAGACGGTGTGCCAGAGGATCAACTTCAAACAGCAAAGGAGCATAACATTGGTCATATGAAGGTATTTGATAAGAGCAAGGCTTCATGATGTGACTGTGACGGGCGGCAGATTGACCTGAGATTGATTTAGCGCGGCGTTGGGAGAGCATGAGGATGGCAAGAAGATGCATTTGACGACAGAAATACCACATTACATCACGGATCTAGAATGTATCACTTTCGGCGCCGAAGCCAGCACACTTTCTTTGAGGCTCAAAAAGCACGTGAAGCCGGATATTGCTCAAGCAGCGAGAGCCGGAGACTTTACGTGAGGAGGCTGACGCCACACGCACGACGACATGTTCATTGTTCAGCCGCTTCGCTACACCTCTCTCCTCTTCCAACCCCGCCTCGCTTCGAGCATTCTTCAATATGTCCGCCAGGTTGGCAATAGCAAAGACAAGTGAGGGGATCGATGTCCGGTCCACGTTTGTCATGGTTGTACAGGACTGCTTCTAATTGCAGCGTGTTACTTGGCGGTGTCAATGTCGAAGGTTGGTATAAGTACGGTGAGTCCTTTCCTCGGTCAGGGAGATTTCGTTCTATCATCAGCAAAGCACATTCAGAAGACACGAGAGCAACAGAATTGACAGCAGCAACGCAACAACTGAACAACGCACGAAAACCCACCATACCAAGACTCCTCATTAACAATGGTTGCCATTCGAGAAGTCCGCGCTGCAAACGCCTCCCTCAAATCCAGCAAGCAATCCCTCACAGCCGTCTTCACCGGCGCAACGAGTGGTATTGGCAAAGCCACTGTCCAATCCTTCGCGAAACACATTCCTCAACCTACAGCGATCATTGTCGGCCGCAGCCAGAAAGCCTTCGCCCCTGAGCTCGAGAACCTCCGATCGATCAACCCAGATGGAACCTACGTCTTCCTAGAAGAAGACATCTCCCTCATCAAGAACATCGACGCCGTGTCCCAAAGAATAGCCTCAACCCTGCAAGAGAAGAGCTTGAAGATCGACCTCGTCTTCCTCTCCCAAGGCTACATCTCCTTCAACGGCCGTGAAACAAACGCCGATGGTCTCGACACCTCCGTCTCACTACGCTACTACGGGCGCGTCCGCTTCGCACAGAACCTCCTCCCATACACAGCGCCCGAAGCCCGCATCGTGAGCATCCTAGCAGGCGGCCAGGAAGCGACGATCATCGAAGACGACCTCGCTCTCGAGAGAAACTACTCCGTCGGCAACGCCATGGGCCATCCAGCGTGCATGCTCACACTCAGCTGGGACGCTTTCGCCGCGCAGAACTCGGACAAAGCCTTCCTGCACGTCTTCCCTGGCCTGACATCCACGGGTCTCCTTGGCAGGAGCGCGACCGGCGTGCTAGGGCTCGTGATGAGATGGGTCGTCGAGCCGATTCTGAAGCTCACGGCGAGCAAGCCGGAGGATATTGGGGAGAGGATGTTTTATTATGCGACGACGGAGGAGTTTGAGAAGGGGAGCTGGAGTTTGGATTGGGATGGGACGCCGAAGGAGAATGCGGTGTTGAAGGGGTATCGGGAGAGGGGGTTTAAGGATGTGGTGGTGGAGCATAATGAGAGGGTTTTTGAGAGGGCGGTTTCGAGATAGTGGGATATGAAGTTCTGGTAATATGAGATCGATTCAAAGGCGTTTTAAGTGCTCAGTAGCAGTATAGGATAGCTATCGCGTGTGTTCTTCAAAATAAGCTTCACTAGTCCCTTTTGCCACGCGATCACATGCTTGCCGCACGAAGTGACTGACTATTCACTCGCCAGCGCGCGCACAGACCCTCGTCACTTCTCTGCACAAGGCGCGAGACGACTATGACCGTCCATGCAACTCTCTCAACACCACCACAACATTCACTCAGCGCAATCTCTCCGCATCCGCACCGCAACCATGCGAACACCATACTCCCCGCTCAAAGCCCAAACCGCCCTATCCCTGGCCCAAAAGGAAGGCGAGCCAGAAATCACCTTCGGCGAGGACAACGAATATTACAGCGGCATGGCCGACTCTCTCACCCGCAATGAGGCCAAAGCAGAAGCAGAGAAGGACTCCGAGTCCGATTCAGGCGGCGACATCATCCCCGGCCCAAACAACCGCAGAGCGCCTGGCACCTCGAACGCAGTCTCACAGAAAGCCGACGAGGACATCATCGAGACGCAGTTGCACATGATCCACGCGAGTCTGCTCATCCACAAGCCAGATGGCAGCATCAAGTGGAATGCCGCGAGCGAGATCAACCCCGTACGCTCTTACAACCCCCCCTCTCTACCCCCATCCACCCAACAACTGACCCTTACCATCTAGTTCATCTCCCCCGACTCCCCCCTCTACAAATCCGGCGGCCCCGTCCTCCGCGTGCAAGAGTCCCTCTCCTGGACCATGGACATCATGCTCTGCTGCCGCGCCCGCTGCACCTTCTGCGCGCAAGTCTTCGGGCCGGAGGACACGGACCAAGACCGGCGGAACGCGGCGGAGGGCGCGGAGCAGGTGGAGTTGAATGGTGAGAAGAGTCCGTATCGGGGGTTGCCGTTTGTGCACACGAAGGATCTGAGCAAGCGGAAGGGAGGGAGGTTGTTTATGCCGGCGGAGGGCGAGGGGGAGTGGGGGTTGGAGGGGGTTGAGAAGACGAGGGTCATTGAGGCGTTGTTTATTGTGGCGAGTAGGAAGACTCGGTTGAGGTGTTTGGCTTGTGTGGTGGATCGTTGTCAGGTGTGTAAGGAGGCGAAGGAGGAGGCGGATAGGCGCGTTGGGGAGCGACGAGCGACTGGGCCGAAGAGGAAGAAGACAGTTGTTGATGATACGTTGGACGATGAGATACGGGTCGGAGGGCCAGGGGGTGGTGCTCGAGATGCTGCAGAGATGGAGGAGCAGGTCGTGGTGGACGCTGATGGAGGTGTTCTTCGGGAATATGTTTCAGCGGAGGCGTCGCCCGAGCGTCCGATGGGAGGTGTTTCAAGCAAGAGCAAAGGCAAGAGGAAGTTGATGGCCTGAGTGAATGGTTCTAGTGCGGCTGGCTTCTCGTCAGCCAGTGAAGCTTCTATGTGAAATTCATTCACTTACCAAACCCAATTTTCCACGGGACGTGCCGCCATAATAAATACTTCTTGAATTCATCTTCTGCCGCCTAGGCCTGCTCTTGAAGACAAGCACGCACCTTTGCACATCAACTCGATCACATACCAGGCCTCGCGACCTGCGCCATCAAGCCATGGCCTCACCATCCGGGCCCTCGACACCACCACCACCACCACAAGAACCAGAAGATGACAGCGACACGAGCTCTCTCTCCGACCCGCCCTCCGAGCTCTTCTCGCCCTCACCACTCGTCACCAAGCAGCCCAGGCAAGTGTCCCCATCACCCATCCCGAAAGGCTACCGGATCAACTCCATAACCGGTAGCCTCATGGTCGACCCCAAATCGCGTGACTACGTGGCCAACTTCCGCGCGATGTATCACCCCGACGTCGACTTCTCTTCGGGTCGGTACATCGACGAGGGAGCATATGCGGTTTCGGTTCGACATGTGCCGCCGAATGTGCCCAAGGAGAGTCGTCCATTGGCGGCGCCTTTGGGTCTTGCGACGAAGGGGGATGTGGATCGGTATCGAGGACCGAATGTGACCCCGAAGCGGGCTGAGGATGCTGTCAAGGAGGAACAAGAGCCTGCGTCTGTGAAGCTTGAGGTTCCGACAAGTGCCAAGCGGCCGTATCCTTTCCACGAGGACGAGAGCTGGGCGGCGAGCTTGGCGAAGACGCCGAAGAGAAATGGCAAGGAGGAGGCTGATGGAGTCGTCGATTGCAAGGAGGAAGACGAGGGTGACACGACTCTGACGGATCCTGCAATGTCGGCCACTCCGCCAGTCAAAAACTTCCGCATTCGTTGAGCGATGAGTGCTGTCTGGAGATGGAGTGTTGTCTGTGGACTGAGTGTAGGATAGAAGGGGGCTATTCTGGACCTGTCTGCATTTCAGTGTATCGTAGCTTATGGTACACAAGATGGAACGCCTCCCAAGATGCAGGGATCATAGAGGTCTGAAACATCACAAGAAACACCAAATGCCGCGCTGCTGTTGAGGTATCTACAAAGGTTCTTCGTGTTCTTTCTCTTCACACCGTCTAAGCCTTCAAGTTCGAGATGATGGCATCAGCGTACTCGTGGGTCTTGGCCTTGCCGCCAAGGTCACCAGTAAGAGCCTGTAGATGTGAATTAGTACAGGTCGGGGAAGAGAGCGAGATTTTCTGATATTCATACCTTTCCTTCTGCAAGGGTCTTGAAGATCGCCTGCTCGATGCTGCTCGCATTTTGTGTAAGACCCATGTGTTGCAACATCATGATAGAGCTCAACAACAGGGCGGTTGGGTTAGCAAGCCCCTTGCCGGCAATATCTGGGGCAGATCCGTGGACAGCCTCGAAGATGGAGCACTCGTCACCAATGTTTCCAGATGGAGTAAGACCCAGACCACCGATCAGACCAGCGCACAGATCAGACAAAATGTCACCGTACAAGTTGGGCATGACCAAGACCTTGTCGTTGTATGGAATTGGGTCGGTGACCATCTTCAAACAGGTGTTGTCGAGCATCTCGGCGTCAAACTCGACATTGGGGTATTCCTTGGCGATGTCGCGAGCGAGGTTCAAGAAGAGACCGTCGGACATCTTCATGATAGTAGCCTTGTGGACAACACGGACCTTTGGCTTGCCGACATCTTGCGCATATTGGAAAGCGAAGCGCAGGACACGCTCAGAAGCCTCCCGAGTGATGAGCTTGATGGATTGGACCACACCGTCGACCACAACATGCTCGATACCGCTGTACTCTCCTTCGGTGTTCTCACGGATCAAGACAGTGTTCACGTTGTCGTATGGGGTCTTGTATCCTGCGATGCTCTTGCAAGGTCGAACGTTTGCGAAAAGGTTGAAGGTTCTTCGGAGGGTGAGATTGAGCGAGACGTGACCCTTGCCGACGGGCGTGGCGAGAGGACCTTTAAGGGCGACGTAGTTGCGAGTGACGCTGTCAATGGCCTCGTCTGGGATGACAGTCTTGCCGTCCTTGAGTGTAGGTGTAACGTCCACTGGTTCCCACTTGATCGGGACGTTGGCGGCCGAGTAGATGTCCTTGACTGATTGTGCGATCTCTGGGCCAATTCCGTCACCCTCGATCAGCGTGACAGTGTACTTGCCCTGCGAAGGTATGGTATGTTAGGATTTGCTCTTTCACGTGCTTGCCCTCTGCTTCCGAACGTACATCGCTGCCCTTCTGGCCCTTGAACTTGGCGACCTTGTCACCCTCTGCGGTCGCATATCCTTTGCACTGGAACTGCTGCTGCTGCCATCAGCATGTATGCCTACCCATGGTCAAGACTCTTCCTGACCTGTGCGAAAGTAGGCCGCGATAGCTGGCGCAGGCATTGCCGCGCCGCCGGCGCAGCCCTCAAGTTGCGGGCCAGCATGGTTGTGGGGGTGTAAAGGTCCAATGGAAGGGATGTGTCGCCTGCGACTCTGACGACGGCTTCCGGGCGCGGAGACGGTGGGAGGAGTGTGTCGAGAGTGGTGGTGTCGTTGTGCAAGAAACACGATCAGATTGTGGATGGACGCAGAAGCTTCAGTCGCGGCGGCAGCCGGGCCCCGGCTTCGGCAACTCTCTTGCCACGGGTGAACGATTGACCACATTCTTGCTGTCCACGTGGTGGAGGCGCCTTGCCTGATCACACACATACCACACGCCTTGCGGAACCATTGAACAGCATGCACGGAGGGGGATTGGGATCCTGAAGGACCTTTTGACTTCTTGCTGCCGACTTCTGTCAACCTTGATCGCGATTTAGCCGACATCTCACATGGCCTGGACACGCTAGACGCCAATATCAACAGGGGCTCTGCTTGAACCAGCGCATCTCGACCCAACATGATCTCGACGCGTCGCTACACAGTATACTTGCTGTTGGCCGCGCTGGTCATCTTCACAGTAACCCGCTTCCGAGAGGGTATTATATCGACAGCGCGAATACGATACGAGACTTTCTTTCCGTCAGGGGCCAAGAAGAGTTCAGATGGCAAATTTCACTGGAGCGATGTACCTGTGTGGTATCCAGTGCAATCGTTGACTCAACTTCCGAAAGGCAAGCCTCATGAATTGCCAAAGATTCAATTCGCCTTCAAGGCAGAAGACGCGGTATCTGCTGTCAAGCGAAAACAGAGACAGGCGGCTGTCAAAGAAGCATTCGACAAGTCATGGAACGCTTACAAGAAGCACGCTTGGATGAAAGATGAGGTGACGCCCCTGACTGCACATTTCAAGAATGGCTTCGGTGGTTGGGCTGCGACCTTGGTATGTACATATTTTCAAATCCTCAAGACCAGCCGCCACTCACCAATATCTAGGTTGACAGCTTGGATACTCTTTGGATGCTGGACATGAAAGACGAGTTCGAAGAAGCAGTCCGCTCAGCTATGAACATCGACCTCGGCATGGCCACCATGGAGACGATCAATGTCTTCGAAACTACAATCCGACATCTTGGAGGCTTCCTCGCTTGCTACGACGTGAGTAGCGATAAACGGTGCCTGGTAAAGGCCAAGGAATTTGGAGAGATGTTATTGAAGGCCTTCGACACTCCCAATCGAATGCCAATCACTCGGTGGAAACCCCAAGACGCGATCAACGGACATCAAGTTGCGGACGAGGTCGTGTTGATAGCCGAGATCGGGTCCCTCACGATGGAATTCACTCGACTGTCTCAAGTCACTGGCGATGTGAGGTGGTACGATGCAGTCGATCGAATTATGCGGACCTTCGTCAAACAGATCGACGACACTCACTTACCTGGAATGTTTCCGGTGAGCCTGAACGCTACCAGCAGGGATTTCACCCAGGACACGTTCTTCACCTTGAGTGCCATGTCCGACTCGTTCTACGAATATTTCCCCAAGATGCATGCACTTTTGGGTGGATTGGAGCCGATATATCAGAAACTTTACCAGCGGAGTATGGAGACTGCCATCAAATATAACCTCTGGAGGCCAATGGTCCCTGACGAAGCCGACATCCTGATGTCTGGCAACGCTCGGGTCGAAATGGGGAAGCCGCCCATACTCGAAGCCCAAGGTCAGCATCTCGTGTGTTTTGCCGGTGGCATGTTTGCCGTTGGTGGACGTCTTTTCGAAGAAGAAGCGCATGTCAAGATCGGCCAGAAGCTGACTGACGGTTGTATCTGGACTTACAAGCATTCGCCATTGGGGGTCATGCCCGAAGTCTTCAACATGATGCCATGCGCATCGCGTGTGGAAGAGTGCAAGTGGGACGAGAAGAAGTGGCTCGACGAGATGAAGACACATGCCGACACCCAAGAGGAAGACGGTGAGGCAGTCGCCAAGCGGTTGCGGATACCCAAGGGATTCGTTGGTGTATGGGACAGGAAGTACCAGCTTCGACCGGAAGCTATCGAGAGCGTCTTCATCCTATACCGCACGACCGGCAAAACATATCTTCTAGACGCAGCCTGGGAGATGTTCCAGGCCATCATTGCCGCCACAGAGACGCCGGTCGCGTATGCGGCCCTGACAGATGTCACATACTCGAAGAAGGAGGTTGAAGCAGGCATGCAGATCAAGATGGACAGCATGGAGAGCTACTGGATGGCGGAGACCCTCAAATACTTCTATCTCATTTTCAGCGAGCCGGACTTCTTCAGCTTAGACGAATGGGTCTTTAATACTGAGGCTCACCCATTCCGGAGGCCATTAGCGAAATAGGCATGGGCGGAGAGGATTTGCTTGGCTTAGCGTGCTATCAGAGCAGAATTCGAAGACTTTGACGTCGATTCAAGTTCGTGCCCATGTCTCTCCACTGTCGGGCGTCTGCTGCTGTGTAACGAAACAGGTTGCATGCATGAGCATTCTCGCCCAGGAGTTTGGCGTCTCAACATGTTGGCAACCGACCACTAACATAAAGTTCCCAAGGGTGATGTTGGTGAGAAACGAACACACGTTTGACGACGGTCGAGTTTCCGTCAGCAAAGCTTTCAGATAGATTTATACCGAACATCAAGCAAGTCTCAAACACGTCAAAAGACTGCTCATACGTGATGGACACTCGGACAAGCTGAAACACAGCAGCCAAGTACCGGGTCAACCTTGGCCGTGGAGCTTGGCCTCTACGAATCTTTCGCGCTTACCATCACTAACATCTTTTCGCCTCACATGCATCGGGGAAAAACATCACTCTCCCCGTTACACAGCGCATCGCAACACGGCAGAAATGCCCCCCAGACGACGCAGCCCGCAAGCAAGGCACACGCGGCTGAGAACTATATATGGTGTTCGGTACTGCTGAAACCTCTGAAACCGGCCAATAGGCATGAATCTTGCACGAGAACGGTGAGTATGCTGTGCGCTCACAGCAGCGAGATCGTGCGGGACTCCGCCTCGCGGTTGGGTTGGAGTAACAATCCTCTGGAATCATCCTCAGTCATTGCCGCTGCTGCTGCGTACGCCAGACCGGACATAGCCAGTGGCCTTGGTCTTGGGGCTTCGCGTCCAACACATAGGCGCAGGATGCAACAGGGAGGCTCTGCTGGTGCACCCAATCTCACCCATCGCAGAGAATGCCCAGGAATAAGATGGGGACCCGATTGCAGCGGTCCTTCTGGACGAGGATGCGCTGCTGTGCGACATGTCGGCTCGGCGCCTCAATGCTGGTCAGCGTACAGCACGGTGAATTGAGAGGTGCAGCCAAGGCGCATCTGCTACTTGTTTCGTCCGTCAACAAGGCGAAGTGAAGTCGATGACAGCAAACCGCAACACAAATTCCTGGACGTTTTCTCATCGGCTGTCGGCAGGCGAAGCCGGCTTGTTTTCCGAGTTGCAGATCTTGCTTGCTTGAGCAACGTCAGCTAACACGTAGGGCCTGTGCGTGTGGCAGAGACTGGACTGCTCCTGAAGACGCTTTCTGGTCCGGCAACGTTGACGACAACTTCTGTTCCAAACTATTCCTCCCTCCACAGCTCCTCCGCGGTTCTGACATCGCCGTTGTTTTCGTCATGTGGCCCTGAGATCAGCCGCGGCAACCAACGGCCATCACAACAAAGACGTATTCTTGAGGATTACATCTTTACCCACCCCCGGCTTTCTCGGAGGCACCGCCACCGTGACGCCTGCCACGGAGGAAGCCCTGTGGATCCATCGTGACCACACCACTTGAGAGCAACGAAATCGTCTAGGCCGCGTCATAGCCCTTCTGGATGATTGCGTATGGATGGAAATTATTGATATTATCAATCGCTTGTCCCTGCTACCTGGTCACATTCACTGCTAGGAGTGGCAAGGAATTCCCTTTCGTCTGAATTGTTTCAGCATCAACCAACATCGACAGAATCAACAAAATGCGAGGATCAATATCAACATCGCTCGCTATTGCGACTACTATTCTGAGCGTCGATGCCATCAATCTGGTAAAACGAACAGATGGACCTTCCCGAGTCGTGGAGTTTCCCATACAACGAAGAAGTATTTCGAATCCAGTTCAACACGACCGACAACGAATGCAACGACGCGATGGAACCCTTTCCGTGACTCTGGATAACGAGGAAACACTTTACTTTATGAACGCGACGATCGGGACCCCAGACCAAAGTTTTCGACTACACCTCGATACTGGATCCAGCGATTTGTGGGTGAATGTAGCTGGCAGTTCACTTTGCACGCAAGACAATGGCGGCGCTTGCTCAGTATCCGGGACTTACGATGCAAATTCATCGTCGACGTACAACTACGTGAACAGCGACTTTAACATCACCTACGTGGACGGATCGGGGTCAAGCGGCGACTATGCTACCGACACAGTCAAGTTCGGTGACGTTACCATCGAGAACCAGCAATTCGGTATCGGTTACGAATCCAGCTCGCAAGAAGGCATTCTGGGAATCGGCTACCCAATTAACGAAGTGGCCGTGGCCTACAATGGCGGACGACCGTACGCGAATGTGCCACAGAGTCTGCTGAATAACGGCGAAATCTCTACGAACGCATACAGTCTGTGGCTCAATGATCTGGACGCCTCGACGGGCTCCATCCTCTTTGGCGGTGTCAACTCTGACAAGTACACTGGATCACTGGAGACCCTTCCCATCATCAAGGAACAAGGCGTCTATGCTGAGTTCATCATCGCTCTTACTGGCGTCGGTATGAACGGGAACGCGGGCAACCTGTCCAGCAACCTTGCCGTCCCAGCTCTTCTGGATTCTGGCAGCAGCTTGATGTATCTTCCCAACAATGTGACCCAGGAGATCTACGACGCTGTCGGTGCGTCGTATGACGCGAACCAGGGCGCCGCCTTTGTTGATTGTGATCTCGCCAACTCAGACACTACGATCGACTTTACCTTCTCGAGTCCGACTATCCGCGTTGCCATGAACGAGCTCGTCATCATTGCCGGTGTGGACCGTGGTCAGCCCGTGTGTATCCTCGGAATTGGACCTGCAGGCTCCAGTACTCCAGTCTTGGGCGATACATTCCTGCGATCTGCTTATGTCGTCTACGACATCACCGCCAACGAAATCTCCCTCGCGCAGACCAACTTCAACTCAACGAGTGACAACGTCATGGAGATTACCAACTCCACCGGTGTACCTAGCGCGACCTTGGTACAGAATGCTGTGACCAGCGTCGCCGTCAGCTCTGGAGGCGCGAGAATTGGTGATGGCGGTATCACCACAACCATCGAAGGCGCAGCGCAGCCTACCGCGGCACCTGGCTACAACATGGCATGGCTGGGCGCAGCCGGTGCCGTGGCTGTGATGGCGCTTTGAGAATCTCATTCGCTACATGTTTGATTTGTTTTCCAATCTATTTGATTTTGCATAGCGAAAGGCGTTCGCTCGAATCCTGGATATACCAGCATGGGAGGGGGAAAGAATATTGCATGGAGCGTACTTTTTGAGATTTCCCGCCACTTGATGTAGATGAGAATGTGATCATGACACAGAGAGCTGGTGAGGAGACAGAGGCATAGAAGGCAAACAGAAAGAGCATATCGAGAGTCGATAGAATATAGCAGCAATTACGAGTAGAGAATATGTCAGCAGTTTGGATCACGATGCGTACAGTACATCACTGGTGAGTTAGAAACGTCCTCTGTCCCGACCGACATCCATCGCTCTTGCCACCAACAACATCCGCAATCTACCAATGAGAGCTGTCTTCTATCATGAAAACGAGAGCTTATCTTCAACAAGATCAACAAGCCACCATATGACGATACCGGCTTGCCCGCACGTGGGCCGACAGGCCGCCCGGCCAAACAGAAGCCTGCCGATAAGGAGGGGGAGGTGTGGTCTTCAAAGGATGCCCCAAACCTAACCGTAGCGACATCTTCCCGCTCCACTTGGCTTCTTGAGACAAACTCCTTGAACGTCGACGGTCTAGAGCATGGACGATACGAGACCGGCCAAGAGGCAGAAACGCCGAGCTATAGCGTAATGATATCCTCTGTCCTGTACAGTGGAGCGAGTCTGACTGTGAATGTAGCTGTGAGAGATGTCATTCTCAGAAGATTCGATGTTCGGGCGAGCAGCCGTGTCAGGGTTGCGAGATTGCGAAGAAGCCTGGCAGTTGTCGGTATCCGTTCAGAGATCGCAATGTTACTATACCTGAGAGGTGAGACCAGTCCTGGAGCAACACTCAACAGAGCAGTGGATACTGACATGAAGCTGAAGCTACCTCGAGAAACTGGAAAGTGAGATCCAAGAGTTGAAGGCCCGAGAGTCTTTCGTCATCACCTCCCAGATTGCAGCTCCGTCTGTCGAATCGCCTCCAGATCAAGTACGACAGGGACACGTCGCAGAGAACGACGTGCCAAATCCGTTGCTCGAAGTCCAAGATGGCCTCTTCGCAGGTCAAGACTCTGCTCAACCGGTCTTCATCGGCGAAGCCAGTTGTACAGCCTTTGGAGACAGACTGTTGCAGTGCGTTGATTCGAGCTACAGTTCCGTGACATGCAACACGATCCCAGATCATATCACCCACCCTGCCTTCAACCGGCTAGCAAGCAAGGACTTCCAGCTCCCGAATAGAGTCCAAGCAACTTTGCTTGTTCGAAGAGCACATAGCTTCATTGGGAACAACTATCATTTGTTTGAGAAGAAGTCGTTCTTCGATAAGCTGGATCGAGCGTACAGTGGTGAAGGCGGGACAGACCTGCTCTTCACTTGCCATCTGTTCGCTATGCTTGCTCTTGGGGAGCTCTATACACATTGCAAGACCAATGCAGCAGACAGTCGGATACCTGGGACATCATACTTCGTGCAGGCTGTGAACTTGTTGCAGGACCTCTACGAGGTTGGCTCGATTGAGCAGGTGCAGATCTTGTTGCTGATAGTAGGTGTGAGCTTGGAGACTTACCTTTGCATGCTGACCATTCGCAGTCATTCTATGCTAACTCGCTCGGCCGTGTAAAATCAGCACACGTTTACTGCGGAATTGCCGTACGCATCGGCATCGGACTTGGCCTACATCGATCGCAAGCAGGATCAAGTACCATGTCGCCAGTACAGCGAGAAGTTCGTCGACGAGTCTGGTGGACTCTCTACCTCTTCGATAGGATGATCTCTTCAAAGCTTGGATATCCTCTAGCTATCAGAGATGATGACATCGATGTTGAGTTTCCTTCAATGGAAGGCTTGTCGACGTCCGAGCAAGCCGAATTCTGCGACCCAGTGCATCTTCGTGCTCACTCCACGCTTGCAAAGATCACAGGCAGTATCTGTAAGTTCGACCGAATCATTTTTTGCTGTAACAGGCTAAACGTATGCAGTGAGCGACATCTACCGTCTCCCTCGTCAATCGAATCCGAGCTTCGTCCGCGTCGTACATCGCGTTCTGAATGACCTTCGCCAATGGGACGAAGAGTTGCCCGTAGTGCTGCGGCTACAAGGCGAAAGACCACCACGAAACCTCTTTACTCTTCACATGCAGTACCACCTGTGCATCATTCAGACAACGCGGCCGATTCTTCTGCACATCTTCAAGATGAGACTACAGTCTGGATTGACTTCCACCAGCCAGCAGCGTCAGACATTCTCACCGACGACTCTGGCCCTTGCAGATGCCTGCGTACAGGCCGCCAGGACGACTAACCAACTGCTCTCGAAGCTTTTCGTTGAAGGCAGCCTTGCGGTATTTGGCTACTTCGACTCCCACTATCTGTTCTCCTCGACTCTGATTCTGATCATCTCTGCCGTCATGGAGCCTCAATCAACAGTCTCAGATGCAGTACAGACGGCGTTCAGCCTCTTGAGGTCGATGGCTAGTAATGGCAATATCTCGGCAAACGACTACTTGAACCGGCTTGAGCACATCCGCTCGACGGTCAGCAGTGCTCGCGCTCAGGCCGATCAGCGTCTACCTCGTGTGACTCTACCAAACGGAGACATGGAGAAGTCGAACCACCTGGACCAGGGCCAGGCCATTGCCGCCACCTCGAGAATCATCACCAACAACGATCCGCCATTATGGGAACCTTCCAATCCCATGCTCTCTGGCGACGAGTTCAATGGCGACGATCCGCTCGGTAACCCCTTTATCGAGAGCTTCTTGGCAGAGAAGGCCTTTCAGTGGCCTGGAGGTTTATCGCCCGAGCAAGATTTCTTGAGACAATTTGCTCAAGAGCTAGGTGATGAATTCCTTTTCGGCTCCTGAGGGCCTCCAAATTCCGTTCTGGAGTCGCTCTGGCTTGGCTTTCAATCTCAGCTTATTAACCGCAGACACATCAATGGCAAAGAGATGATTGCCGTCCGCCTATCGCATGCATGCAGAGACTGGCTTCGGCCAAGTTGCCCGAGCTACAAGACTTCAATTCTTTGAGGATTCTGAACCAAGTTTATCCAGGAGATACTTCACGTCTGGCGAAGCGAGTGATGGCCCACAAACCGGATATCTTACTGATCGAATCAAGCGTCCAAGCGATTGATGAGCCTCGTCGACAGCTCTTGGCCAAGAAATACAACCTCATTCAATATGACTGCGATTCGGTAGACGACTTCATCGAACGAATGAAGCCAGGAGGACTGTATGCATCCATCCAAGCCATTGTCCGTCTCGGCTGGCACAAAGTCGGTCGTTTTGCGGATCTACGACCATTCGCGACCGAGGTCGTCGCTCACTTTCCACCAAGCTTGAAGATAGTGAGCTGCAGTGGGCATGGATACGATGCCGCTGATACCGTGGCAATGGCTGAGCGTGGCATCTGGTACTGCAATACGCCGAACGCCTGTACCGAAGCTGTTGCTAACACGGCAACGTGGCTTGTTCTGGATACATTTCGCTACCTTACGTATGCTCAGCTCAGCGCTCGCAATGACTGGGCTACGAGTCGAGAGCTAGCTCTCCTGGCTGATGACCCCTGTGGTAAGGCTCTGGGGATTGTTGGCCTTGGAAATATAGGCTTAGAGATAGCCAAGAGATGCGAGGCTGCTTACGGCATGAGAGTGCACTATCACGGTCCAAGGCGAAAACTTGAAGCTGAGAAGACGCTAAAGAGCGGCGCAACATTCCACGAAACACTAGACGAAATGATCCGAGTTGTCGATTGCATTGTGCTCGCAGCCCCTTACACCAAAGAAACCCATCACATGCTCTCAACTCCACAGTTCACCTTGGCGAAACCATCCGGCCTTCGAGTCGTCAACATCGCAAGGGGCAAGATGATCGACGAGGAAGCTCTTCTCGAGGCCATGAAGAAGAAACAAGTCGTGGGCGTTGGACTGGACGTCCACGACAAGGAACCTGGTGTGAACCCCAAACTTCGAGACAACTGGATGGTGACGCTTCTGCCTCATGTTGGTGTCTGCTCGCATTCTGCCTGGAGTAACTTTGAGAAGCAGTGCTGGGACAATCTGGAAGCTTACTTTGAGACTGGAAAGCCTTTGACGCCGGTACATGAAATTTCGAGAACAGGCTGAGACCAAACCATTCTCCAAATCGGACAAGATTCTTTGACTATTAGATACAAATCCTAAAATAACCTCCAACACCTCGCTTCCAAGAATTCGGACGCTCATCTAAAGGGTACTCTCCTTGGACCAAACACCTCTCGCTCGAATGCGCTTGCCATAGATGAAGAACAAGTACGGAATGGGAATCATCAGCGCCGAGACGAATGCAAAGACGCTGATTCCCCAGTTGATGCCAATGTTGTGCAACATTGGGCTGATGAAGAGGGGGAAAGCGGCTGCGAAACCACTCCTTAAAGCCGTATTGGCCGCGACGGCGGACGCTGCGTAGCGCTGGAATGTGTCTATGAGGTAGTTCAGGGCGGCTTGAAAGATCTAAAACCGCGACAGTCAGTGTTTAAACTACTTCGTTGACGATTTGCACTTCGTCGTGAAAAACAGCACCGTGATATGAGGGGAGGGATGATGGGATACGTACAGTGAAGAAGCCGATGCCTTCCAGCACGATGCCAATGCAGGGAACGAGCCAGAAGACGCTCGGCGAGGAGCTCCACGCGAACATGAACAGACCAGCCGTGAAGAAGATTGAACCGGCCATCATAGGGGGTAGACGGGCTTCTGGAACGGGGCGGAAGTTGTTTTCTCTCCACTTCTTGACGTAGTACTTCTGGTTGAACCAGTTCGCGGACGCTCCGATGAGGATACCGATGAGCATGGCGAGGAAAGGCAGGGAGCCGATGAGCGAGTTCCAGCCGCGTTCTTGCTCGAATTCGATGGGGAAGGCTGCCAGGGAGCCGTACAGGATCCCGTAGCAGAAGGAGGCGTAGAGGGCCATGAGGAGACAGATTGGGGTTCCGAGCAACTGGAATGGTCGGACGAGGTACTTGTGGCCTAGCTCCGCGAGCGAGACGTCCCATTCTTCGTGTTTGGCGTGCAGAGCCCAGTTGCCGGATTCATGTCGGAGACGACTGGCTTTTCTCACGAGCAGCACGGGCGGGTATGATTCGTCGATGATGAGAACGTCCACGGTGACCATGAACATGATGAGGATGCCGGTAATGTATTGCGTCCATCGCCAACCCATTCCGGACACAATCAGAGCGCCGCCGACGATCGGTCCAAGGGTAGGTCCTCCTACGACGGCCATAGCGTAGCCAACCATCGCAGCACCACGCTTATCCGGTGTCCAGATGTCTCCAAGCACACCGCCCGTGTTGGTCACAGGCGCGCTGCCGAACAGCCCAGAGAAGAATCGACAGATCATCAGCGTCTGGAAGTCCTTCGCCGCACCGCCTCCAAACGTGAAACATCCGAAGATGAAGAACGGAATCAGAACGACCATTTTCCGTCCATACACCTCAGAGAGCGGCGCCCAAATCAAAGGCCCAATCCCCATCCCCACCAACAGAAGCGAGATACCCAACGTGCTGACTTCCTGACCGACGTGGAAGTGCTCCGAAACCTCACCCACCGCGGGCGAATAAATACTACTCGCAAACGTCGTCGCCATGGCAGTGAAGCCATACATCGCCGTCGTGATGGCCTTCTTCTTGAAAGGCCAGTTCACCGACCGGTACGGATCGTCCTTCCCATCGAAATCCACAATCACATCCGCCGCCGTCTTCTCGTGTGTCAAAGGGTGCGTGAAGGTTCCTCGCGGCCGTCTCGATCGCACAACGGATAGGACTGTCGACGCGGTGGTTTGGGCTCGTTCAAGGCGTTGTGTGGTCGTGCGGGAGAGGCTGGAGACGTTGCTGCCGCGACGGTCTCGCATGGGGCCTTCCATTTCGGCTTCGGTGAAGACGCTGGAGACGCTCGAGGCATCGTCGTCGTCGTGTCCGCGGTGGGGGTCTTCGACTTGTTCCTTTTCGAGGTCCGGGGAGGAGTTGTCGTTGGGCTCCATGCCGATGTCTCGTTCGTCTTTGTCGGGGTCGCGCTCGGCGGGAGGAACTTGTGATCGATCCATGATCGTTGGAGTTATGTTGTGGTCGTTGGTATGGGAATGAGAATCGATGCCGGAGGTTCAAGCCAGCGAATATCTGTTTTCAATGCCGTTGGATCCAATATAACCTTGCTCTTCGCCACCAAATCCTCTCTCCAACAATGCTCAAAGGCCAATTAATCACCAAACAGCTGAAGTGTGATAATATAGTAAAAGCAGCAATTACCAAAACAGACCAACACGTCCGCCTCCGGACCACCTATATACTCCATCTTCGCCTCCACTCCTACCACCACCCAAAAATTACCTATCTCTCTCTCCGTCTCCTCCAGACCATGACGTCTCAATGAAAGCCAAAACGCGAACACACCTGCGCTCAACAACGACACCGGCACCACCAAACACCATCGCTAAACTCCGTCATCGGTTCGAGCCCCGCCGAACCACCAATCGCATCCCCTAAACTCTCGGGCTGCACCTGAGACCGAAGCGTCTGCGGCAACGTCGGCTTCGTACCCGCTAAATAGGTTTTGCGTGTTTGTTACCACTTCAGAACTCGTTCAGCAAGTGAAAGCGTTCCTGAGAGACGGCGTGATGAATTCGGGCGCCGATGATGGAGGTCAGCTGCTTCTCGATTCGCACGCATCGCCGAGACTACTTCATCTGGTCGTCGTGGTTAAAGATGATGTTCCTATATCGCTACCTCTATACTACTACCAACGTTGTCTCACAAGCACCGTCGGACCGAACCAGACGAAGTCTACCCCGATTGCGAAGTTGCTGCTGATGACTTGCCTTACCAATTCTTGGAAGGAATTCAAAAATGTCCGATGATCCCCCAATAGTACTCACTCTGTCGCTACTTCGTTGCAATCTCTCTTCCAGCACATGCCGTTCTCGGTCTCTTCGACTCCCCTACGTCACGACATCGCTGAGCCCTCCGCGGCCTGAAACCCATTGACTTGACTTTGCCTGTTCTCTTAAAACCCTCCCGATCGACTCCCGTCCTGGGCGCAGAGCTTCTACTGAAGGTAGTGCCAAAATCGCACACCGCAGCTATAAGTCAGCAGAGCTATGCCTTTACACAACACCCACCCCAAGCCTTTCGCTTGTGCTCGCCAAGCAAGATCTTCTCTCATGAAACGCGAGGTCATCGACGAAACGGTCCAATGCTGGCTGGATGGACCGCTGGATTGCAGAAGTTGTTCGTCCTCGGGATTTCACCGAAACGAGGGCAAAGGGCGAGGCAAGAGGCAAGCCACCTACAACACCCAGCATGTGAAAGAGACAGGAGAGGAAAGAGATGACGTGGACTGCTTCTTCTTCTTATCCATTCTTCCAACATGGGAAATACCGTCGACTATATCTCTCTTCTCTGCTTCCTATTTCACACTATCTCTCACTCTCCCTCCCTCGCACAACCAAGGAAATCATATTTCGATTCTTTCTTTCTCGGTCTGAGACAGTCGGAGCCAATCTTCCAGCCAAAGAAAGAGACAGTAGTAGAAAATCAAATACAAGAATGAAGTAGCTGTTGGTATCACAACACAATAGTCGGCTCCCATCCCCATCGCCTCCATGCCACGGTCCATCCTCCAAAATACACACGCTTGCTTGCTCGCTTTGCTTTTCGTTTGCTTGTCGTTGACCAAAGCCTTCCAGAGAACTTCGGTACAATCGGTCTGGTTTGTGACTTGATTGAGCGAGGCGTCGTGGTAGTGAGGTCTGATGCTGGGGCCGAGGGAGTGTTGAGCCTGGTGAGATGGTTGCAGTGGAAATGTTAAATTAGTGACATTAGAACAACCCGCTCGCAACATTCTCAACCACACGCTCGGGGGCAGATGACAGTGGGACATCTGACCCGCTGCAAATGCCTCACCATGCAGTCTCGACACAACCCAGAAGACATCAACACGCAAACACCTCGCTCAATATTCAATGTCAATTCTAGCCGCGGAGCGAGAAGCCGCCCTTCTTGCGACCCTTCTCCTCGACTGGCCGTCCACTCTCGATTCTGACCTTCTTCTCTTCGAGTTCCGCCCGCTGTCGGTCGAGCTGCTCCTTCATCTCGCGGTGTCGGGCGTAGAGCTCTTCTTCGCTTTGCTTGAGCTTGCTCTCTTTCTCCTGCACCTTCTGTTGGAAGACCATCTTCATCTCGAGCTCCATCTTGGCCAGCTTCTGCTCGTGCAGCGATCGTTCTTCTTCCTGCTTGACGGCTGGGTTGACCTCCTTGAACACACTAGGATCTTGGGCCACACCCATAGCGGTAAGCTTGTCGGATCGGTAGTTCTCGTAGAGGAAGTTGTTGGTGTGCTCCTTCAGCTCTTCCATGTGAGTTCGGATGAGCATCTGTCGTAGCTTGACAAAGTCGCAGTGCTCCTCGTTGTCGACCTCGATGACACCCCATGGGTAGCGACGGCCACGGACCTTGCGTCCTTCAGGAGTCTGGACCTCGGTGTTGGCACCGACAACGGCAAATGGGACCTTGGACATAATCTCGTTGTTCTCGGCGATCGTCTCCTCGTCGTCGAGCTCGTAGCGTGGGCCCTCGAAGATGTGGATGTTGTGGTGGTGAATGTCGGCAAGGATCTGCGAACTGTCAGTAGAGATCACAAGCAGCGAGACATGATACTCACACGTTGCTTGAAAGCAGCTATCTCCTCATCTGTGAGGGTGTCTGCCTTGGCAATGACGGGGATGAGGTTGACCTTGGTGTGAAGTCGGCGCATGACCTCGACGTCCAAAGGCTTCAAAGAGTGACCGGTGGGCTGGATGAAGTAGACGCATGCATGTACGCGGTTGTCAACAATGTTCATGCGGTTGATCTTGTTCTCCGCATCCAGGTACGCATCGAAGCGCTGCTCAATGTTTTCAACAATGGGTCTCCAGGAGTCATCGTTGTTGACGAAGTCACCAAACCCAGGAGTATCGACCACAGTCAGGCGCAGACGGACACCGTTCTCCTCGATGTCGGCGGAGATGGATTGTATGCTGACCGTCTTTGGTGCGAAGTCGAGAGATGGCTGCTTGCGCTCCTTTGGTGGGTACAGAGACGTGTTGAAGAGCGTGTTCACAAGAGTCGACTTGCCGAGGCCAGATTCACCTGCGCAACATGTGTCAGCGCTCCTTCCTCATTTGGAGAAGTCGTCATTTTGTACTCACCAACGACCATAACGTTGAAGTTGAAGCCTTTCCGCACACTCTTGCGATGCCATTGGTTTGGCAGGTTGGCGAAACCAACGTATCCTGTAAGCTTCCTGCGCACAATGTTCCTCATGTCGCTCGCTGCTTGCGCTGCGGCCTTGGGATCCTTCGAGGTCACGGTCTGGGGAGTGTTGGTGCCGCCGTTGGCCATGGCGTTACTCGTCGTGACTAGGGGCGAAGAAGGTTTGCCATTGGGCTGTGCTTGGTTTGGGACAGGCGACTCGCGGTTCGGCGGCGCGGTGGTGCCGTTCAGAGTTGCTGTGGGTTTGGAGTCAGCGGACAGTCGAAGCTCCCGGACTGTGAGGTCTTGACGATCAGGAGTGACGACGCGAGCGACCGCGGCCGTGCCAGTCGCCGGCGCAGGACTGCTGCTGTGGTTGGGGCTGGCAGTGCTGGCCACGGATCTGGCGCTGCTGGACTTGGCTGAAATGGACATTGTCGTTGAGGAGCAGGGCGCTCGTGATGCCACGTGGTGATGAATGCGGCGCGCGGTCGTGCGCTCGACGGAGGCGCGGATGGGGATGAGGGTGTGGTGATGGAGAGGAGGGAGAGGGATGGCTTACCCATGGTGAGAGCGTTCGGGGTGTTGTTTTGAGCTGTAACGTGGTGTGCCTTCTGCGAATGATCTGGGAATGCGAGAAGCGTCAGTCACAGCCGTCACGAGGCATTGACGCAGCAGGCGCATTGGCATCGGGGCGTACAGGGAAATTCTGCTGGCGACAAATGTGCCGCGTGTCGTTCCACTGGCGCACGCTGCGCTGGGATCAATGGCAAAGCCGCTGCTGCGGGCGGAGACGAAGGAGAGTCGAGAAGGTATTAAAGACGTACGGATTGATGATGGCGGCGGACGCAGAGGCTGGTCGACGGGGTGCTGCTGCCGCGGCGGTGATAGGGAGAGGAGTGGAAGTTGCTGGTGGTGCTGTCGGCCAGGATTCAGGAAAGGGGACTGCCTGGCACTTGCAGGGGTCGCAGCTGGGCCAAGCGCGATCCGGCCGCCCAATTTCAACCTCCGCAAACCTTGTCTGGACGTCGGCTGCCCATCCGAGCCAACTATCTATTTGATTCAGAATTCATTGACCTTGAGACTGATCCTCCAAACAATTCATTTCCACTGCTGCAGTGCTGCTGGACAAGTCTCTTCCAAATCCACACAAATGGTACCTGCTGCAGGCCTGCTGTGCTTCGGCCAAAGCCGCATGCAGCTACGATGGAAGCTACAGCTGTTCGCCGCGTGTGCAGCGCGGAGCGTCGATGGAATCGATGACAGCTTGGGAAGAGTCTTGCCCGGATACGAGGTCAACAAGGTCACAATATTCTCCGTCACGTGTGCGGTCGTGGAAGCATACTGCTGTGCCATGTGTCGCCATACGTGTCACGCAATGCCAGGCCATGCTTGTCCTCGTGTGCCAGCAGCCTCGCAAACCTGCAGGTCTCGAAAAGCCAAGCTTTATTTCGAACTCTCGGCTCGTGCAAGCCTCCAACGTTTGTGGGTATATATAAACTCTGACTGCTCCTCCATTACCTCTCCACCCTTCCGCATTGTTCCGTTTCCAATGCTCAGTACGAACATCATTGGTCATCCAACGAACGTAATGTGCACTGCGTGATACATCTCGCTCAATGACTTCACGCTTTTGCTCCTTTTCAGCCTACCCGTAGCCTCCTCGATGCTGAACACAACGCCTTGCATGAGGCCTTTCGTGACTTGCGTCTGCTTCTAGCTCAGAGAAGCCAGCATGCTGCTGAGTTGGCCCTTGTCGTACTTGACGTACTTTCCTTTTCCCTTGTCAACCTCGTGGTATCGTTCCCAGAACCGAGCATACAGAGGCTCCATGAACTTTTGTACCTCGCGACCAAGCAGACCGCGGACCTCTGGCTCCATCTTGAAAGATTTGTGTCTGGCCAGGAGGTCGTCAAATGCAGTATTGAAGTTCTTGAACTTCTCTTTGATTGCGTCCTTGTCCTTGCTCGATAGCGTTTTGAGGATGGTTGCCGAATCAACTGCCTGGCCTGTCGATGGTGGGCGCATTTGTTTGCTGGTGTACTGCACATCGAGCAAGAATGGGCTGACTTCGTTCTTCCAGGCGTCCAAGTACAAGTTCGTGGCCTTCTTCTTCCAGCCGTCCACTTTCGGTTGCGCCCCGCCGAGCAGGGTCTGCAGCTCAGATTGTCGGATCATGCGCTCAATGATGGCAATGTTGTTCGCGAGGAAGATTCCCTGCAAGCTCTTGCCTTTCTGCAGCTGCCTGGCCTTCGATTCCAAGCTTGAAAGGAGTGTTTCGATGCTGTCTGTGCAATAGTGAGCAAAAAGCTGCTTGCCATCAGCACCGACATCGAACGAGGACAGTGTTGGCACGGAATTGGTTGATGCTGCATCGTTAGGCCGATTCCATCCACCATTGCCTATGCTGCGCATGATGCTGCTCAGAGGTGAGAGATATGCCGTCATGAGTTGCAGTCTGGCCATGACATCTGTTGTCAACGGGAGTGGACCACCATCTCCTGGAAGTTGCAGCATCTGGTTCATCTTGGACCTGATGTCACCGAGCAAGGTGGACAGAGAAGATTTGGCCGTTTCTCGCACTGGCTTCAATGCATCTGAAATGGCATGCTTCAGCTCGCCCGTATGACTCTCGATCTGGAATGATGTGTTGGAGACCACGTCAATGATTTCGTATGCGAGATAGCAGTCAGTGATCAAGTGGTTCCTGATGTGAGCGTCCAGATCACGCAGTGTAGAAGAGAATGTTCTTAATGATTCCTGACATGTCGCCAACAGAACCGCTCCCCACTCCTCTCGACTGAATATCGGACATATGTTGTCGTATTCGGCAATGTACATTCCCTGTATACCAGTAGCGTATGTCATGATGGCACAGGTTCCTGGTCTGTAGACTGCATCAGCAGCCACCTTCTTTGCCGTGGAGATTGTCGCAGTAGCCAGGTTTTGTAGTGACAGTGACATGTACTGTCCCCTTTCGTGGGCGTATACCTTCGCTGAAGGGGTGAGATCGGTTCCTGGTGCGACTTGTGATGTGAAGTTCGAGATATTGGTGTTGATGGTTCGCAGTTGTGCAGACTGGTTCGATGATATTCGGGGAAAGTCCTGTCCTTGTGTGATCTGCTTCAATGGCTCGATTGGTTGTGAATCTTGCCGCAGCATGTCCCTGAACACGTTCTCCAGATTGCCTGTACCCACTGCCAGCAGACTGCTCAACTCTGAGATCGCAACTTGATTTGAGCGCATGTTCGACGCTTTCAGTGATTTCAGAGCTTGGTTGGTACGGTCAATGCTGGCAATGTACTCAGTCAAGCCCACTTTGTCCGGTCGATTCCGTAGAATGCGCTCTTCCTTATTCCGCATGTCCAGTGGCTGCTTGACCTTGTCTATTGCGGCCTGAATCTTGTCGATATTGTTGTTCTGTATCTGCAGACGTTGCGTGTTGCCGTAAATAGGCCCTATCGCATCTTGCACAGTCCGACCTGTCTCATTCAAGCGAGCCATGGAGCCTTGGATCTTCTTCGACACCGACTTCATCTTATCTAAGCTGGCAAACAGAACTGCCACCTCGGCGGACTCTTCCGCGTACGCGGCATGGCGTTGGGTCACCATCGTGCGTGCAGTCGCTGGCGCTGCTCGCGCGCCTCACATGGGAATGAAGCAACGTATCGGGTCGAAGTGGTATCGCGTGGAATCGCGTAGTCAGGCTGCAGCTTGAGCTGGTCTGGATTCGTGGGAGGCTGCGACACTGTTCGTAGCAATAACTCGTCTCGGCGATTGGCGCGGTATTGTTGAGGTGAAGTAATGGTCGTGAAAGCCGCAGCAAGCTCTCTCCACAGCCTCCACGGAGCAAGGTGAGGGTTCAGGAAGCTGCCGGGTACGAATCCGAGCGTTGTTTGGAGATCAACGGTGAATACTTCGCCGAAATCTGCAAGCAATGTTGAAACCGCAAGCATTGAAGGCTGATCTGGTCACCGAGAACCCATAGTTCTGAAGGTCATTCTGGGGATACCACAAGACCCTCATCGTCGATACCGAAAGAGGCAAACGCGAATGACAAGGTGTGACGTTGGCGTGCAGGGCACGTGCAGCCGCCCCTGTCAATCAAGGATTGCCTTGTGTCTGCCGGAATCAACTCCACTCGCCCCCTCCGAGGCTCCAACCTCTGCTCTTCCCGGCATCTTCTAATTCTACTGCACGAATTTGCTTAACATTCGCTTCTACCTGTCCTTTTTTTCGACCGTCTGGCCTTGCAATGAGCCGCAGGTGACCCCAGCATGCCGCGCGCTATTCCACGGCTTCACGCAGGGAGCTTTAGAAGGCTAGCATACACACTCGGTGGCGGTTCCTCGGTCATTGTTGGATATCGACTATGGCTCAGTCGACCGCCAATCTTACTGGAGAGCGGCCAAGATGCAAGCGCCTTTAGCTCCAAACCAGAGATCTCTCTCTCAGAACGTTTCAAGCGCGCTGCCGCAATACAGCAATCGGGCCACGATGAAGACCCAGAGAGCAGGGCAGATACCCAGACTCCTCCGCCACAAACCAAGGGCCACTCCGTTTTCGATGCCGAGGGCGACGATGCGTCAGCTTGGGACACAGCGACACTTCAAATTGGTAGGGTGTGCGAGTCGTTCGTGGGGTTTGACTTCACATCCATACGATCGAGACTGGCTTCCTTGATCGTGCCTTCATGGCTTCGAACTCTACCCGAGCTGTTGACGAAGCTCCAAAATGAACTATCAATGGCGCCTTGGTCCTTGAGCTGGGAGATTTGGGAAGAAGCGCATGATCCCGAGATCAATCCTGAAATCCTCTGGGACGCGCAGGTTCGTGTGTCTGAGGATCTCTGTCCAGAGGAGCAGGCGTTTCTTCGCAAGCGCCGAAAGAACACGGCAAGGGCTCTCTCACGATACCTAGGAGTACCGGAGAAAGAAGTCCACCCCGACGACGTGCCCACTATAGCGATTTGCGGGTCCGGGGGCGGTCTTCGAGCACTGGTAGCAGGGACATCTTCTTACCTTTCTGCACATGAGGCTGGACTTTTCGACTGCGTCACATATACCGCTGGTGTAAGTGGTAGTTGTTGGTTGCAGACTCTATATTACTCTTCGATAGGAAAGTTGAGTCACCAGAACCTCATCGACCACCTCAAGGACCGAATCGGCATCCACATTGCTTATCCTCCGGCAGCTTTGGCCTTGTTGAATCAGGCGCCTACCAACAAGTTTCTCTTAGCTGGCTTTGTGGAGAAGCTCCGCGGCGTGCCTGATGCTGACTTCGGCATTGTTGACGTGTACGGACTCTTGTTAGCGGCACGCTTGATGGTACCAAAAGGCGAATTGAGATTGAGTGATTTCGACTTGAAGATCTCAACCCAGCGCTTCTATGTAGAAGATGGTGCGCAGCCATTGCCCATCTATACGGCCGTGAGACACGAGATACCCAATGTGCCAGACGACTTTTCTGGCATGGCCAAAGAAGCTCGTTTCAGCACCAAGCACTACGACTGGTTCCAATGGTTTGAGTGGACGCCCTACGAGTTCTTCTGCGAGGAACTCAACGCAGGCATTCCAAGCTGGGCCATGGGGAGGAGATTCTACGAAGGGCGGAACGTGTTGCCCGAAAACGGTCTGGCTCTACCTGAATTAAGAGTACCACTGATGTTGGGCATATGGGGAAGCGCCTTTTGCGCTACGCTCTCTCATTACTACAAGGAGATTCGCCCAATCATCAAAGCGGCAGGACTCGCCAGCCTGGATGCTGCACTAGCACAGAAGGACGAAGACCTTGGGAAAGTCCATCCGGTGGATCCTGCGGTTATCCCAAACTTCGTACTGGGGATGAAGAACAAGCTGCCGCGAAGCTGTCCGGAAAGCATGCACAAATCTCAACATCTTCAGCTGATGGATGCTGGCATGTCTAATAACCTGCCAATCTATCCACTGCTTCGCCCCGGCCGTGATGTGGATGTCGTCATCGCATTCGATGCGTCTGCCGATGTGAAGACAGATAACTGGATCAAAGTCGTCGATGGCTATGTCCGCCAACGTGGTGTCAAGGGCTGGCCGATGGGAGCCGGTTGGCCGCCTGCAGGAGAGTCCACTGAGCAGGTGACAGAAGACATGGAGATTGCCGAAGCTGCTTCGGTGGCACACTCTCCGCGGACCTTGAATAGTGTTCAGTCGAAACACGATGGCAGCATGGAGGAGCTAGGTCATTGTACGGTCTGGGTTGGCACGACGCAAGAACGCGACGAGTACATGGACGACCCGGCCACACGGCGGCTGAAGTCAGACCTCTCAGACGACTGGCATCTCCTGAACCCCGACGCAGGCATTGCACTCATCTATTTTCCGTTCCTGAAGAATGACAAAGTGCCCGGTGTCGACCCCATGACATCCGACTTCATGTCGACGTGGAACTTTGTCTACACACCCGAAGAGATTGACAGGGTTGTCAACTTGGCGAGGGCGAACTTCGAAGAGGGCAAGGAGCAAACCAAGAAGACCATTCGAGCGGTCTGGGAGAGGAAGAAGGCCAAGCGGCTACGGAGAGAGAAAGAAGAGAGGGAGTCGAGAAGACTGAGTCGAGTACGTCGTGGATATGCTGCGGTGTCGAGAAACGGTGATGTCGGTCAGGGCGATCAGTTTGGTGGAATCTAGGGGGTACTTATTAGGCGTAGAATGAATGTGGATATACCCGTGGTGCGAAAAGTATTGCTTGTCTGCCGCAAGGCTGGAGGTCTATGTACAAGTCTATGGTTTACGAGCGCCGACTCATGCTACAAGTGCTTCTTCGCGTGCACGCCATTAGCAGCACTGCCATCTTCTTTCCGCCCATCTTCGAGCACTATCTCCGTCTGTTGAACACGCCAAAGCACAAATGCGTAGGCTACATCACACACGAAACCTCCCACCCACAGAAACAACGCAAACGGCGAAACAAAATACTCATGAGCTTCAGTCCAGAACCACCAAGCCAAACCATAATTCAAATACAAACCTATAATCGACCCAAACGTCCTCGTAGCCCTATCAAATTGTCAGCAAACTCCACTTACGCGATCCTCCGAAACAGTCGAACGTACCAGATGCTCCAACTCACACCCCCCGAATGCTGCCTCACCACCAACTGACACAGACTCGCCGCGGAAAGATACGTCTGACAAAACGCCGCACTCCAAAACCCCAACTCGGTCGTATCAGGCCCCACGACCCCCCGATAGATCTTCCCTTCCTTCCTCCCAACCTCCCCATTCAACCACCAATTCGCGAACGTCCAGTGCCCCAGCGTCGCCACACCAACCATCGCAACAAAAACGCCCCCAACATTCTTCGCCACGAAGGAAGAATGTCTCCACTCAAACCTCGCAAACTTCAACACGCCATACAGCATCACGCAGTCGATGACCAACCAGATCGTGAAGACCGCGCGTTCGAGGGGCGATTCGGCGACGTAGAGCGCGTAGACGAGTTCCCAGGCGAAGTTGAGGGCCAGGGCGAAAAGGGGCATTCCGTAGGATTTGGTCTGGAAGGATTCGCGTGTGTAGAGGAGGTAGGCGAGGGTCCAGAGGGCGCCGCCGATTTGGAGGAGGAGGTTGCACGTGGGGACGACGTGCGTGGGGATGTGGGGTGGGGGGATGTCGTTGGAGCCCATTCTGGATGTGTATATCTGTTTATTTTTTGTTTTCTTGGGCTTGGGAGGTGGGTCTTGCACCTGAGTGAACGAATAGGGAAGGGACGATGAAAATCGACGGGGGTTTTCAGTTGAGGTGTAATGTTTGCGATACGAGCCGGACCAAGATGTTGATGAACTTGGAAAGTTTGTAAGAGATACTTGACTGGGTAATGGTTTGTTGGTAGCAAGGATCTTGAAGTTCTGAGTTCAAAATGGAAGATGGTACGATCCGGAACATCATTTATCCGCAAACTCTCGTGAATGCCAAGACTTCACTTCCTCCACTTTCTCTCAATGAAGCGCGAGTTGTGAAGACGAACCACCATAGTCACTTGCCTATCCCTCGCCGATTCAATCCATTGTTCTTAACTCATAGTCTCGAGAAGTAAAAGGCGTATCATATTCCATCGATATTAATTCCAAAACTTCAATACCAAGGCGAATGTAAGGGATAAATGAATGCGTCGTAAGCGTGGCCAATTCAAAGAAGCTCGATCAGACCGAGTATAAATAGTAGGAGCATCTTAGCCGTATCCCTGGCCGCTCGACATGCACAAACGGCAAACATCGCTTGCACACGTCGCTCGTATGGCCGAACCCAGACTCAAAGAACCGACGGCCTTGCCCTGACAATGGAACATATGCTGAGACTGTTGTTAAGCGCGCGTTGGACGGCTAGTAGCCTGCCTAGAGCATCCATGATTTGCTCAAGGCCCAACGCGCCCAACGTCGCAGCATATGTTCAATGCTCAAGGGCATCGGTCCCTCTCGTCGTCCAAGTAAGGCGCGGCGTCTCCGCTCACACGGAGACGCACCGTATTGTTGGAAGACACGTTACACCCTGGCACCGCGATGAGGTGCGCTCCCTTCGCCGGGGAATGTGTACGTGGAGAACGTATGGTGAGTGATATTATTATCCTTGCAGATGAAATTCTGCTGCGTCGTCGAATCGAAAGAATCGTCGTATAAGTCGTCCCGTAAAAGCGCTTCGAAATCCATATCACAAACATTGAGAATGTCTGAATTAGTGCAAGAAAATAGTGCGTTGGCCTTGTCAGATCGTGGGTCACTTTTGGAATGGAAAGACACGTTGTATGTATCGTCCCGCAAGAGTACATCGAAGGCAGTGTTCGACGCATCCGTGTTAGAGCCGCCTTCCTTTGAGCCGCTAGTGTCAGACGTATTGGTGGATGATTTGTTTCCAGAACGGCAGCGACCACCTGCAAAGACGTCCTTGTGGACTCTTGCCACATGGCGCTTGACGTCTTTTGGCCAGATGAAGCGTTTGCTGCAATGCTCACATGCATGTGGTCGCTCCTCATGGGCTCTGTGCTTGGTTTTCTCGTGCTTGCGCAGATCGCATCGCCGGCGAAATCGCATTGAACAGCCTCTACATTTGATGGGGTGCGAACTGGAAGACTTGTCGTCATCATGTTCAAGGAGGCTGCGCTTGGCGGTGAGGTCTTCGTCCATGGGCGTGCAGGGCCTTTTCAAATCCGACTTCTCTGCGTGCCCTTGCAATGGATCGGGGTTCACGAGCGTCTTCTGCGACAGTCGACGTTCGTTTTCGCCCACAAACGAGCCGAAATCAGGTGTGTACGCAGTATAGGGGCTCATCGTCAGAGAAGGCGTATGTTCATAGGAGGCCGATGCTTCAAAGGTCTCACTTGTTCCATAGTCCTGGCTGGAAGAAGGACGTCCCAACTCTTCCAAAGGAGGTAGTGTCAGCCGACCGTCGGCGAAATGGTTGGGTTCCAGCATGCTGTCGTCAAAGGAAGTGTTGTTCCAACTCAAAAATGATCCATCATCGTCCATGGATGAAACCGGGAAGAGCGTGGGATCTATGTGCGAGTAGTCCACATTCGCTCTGCAGGAGACATGTGTTCTTGCTAAGGACTTTGTCAGCTGGGCCTATTTAGGATACAAGCAGGTGCTCATGCCTGGCCCATATGCTTCAAGGCAGCTTCGTCGCCTCGCAGTGAATACTGCATCCACGCAGTGTCTCCTTGAGCTCCATCCGGCTCGCCATTCCACCAATTAGTGTCAGTACCTCCGTGATCCATATCCCGGAATTTAGGGATGTCTCAGTGCCACAAGCCGAGATGGACAAAGCTGTGGCAGTGGCGGTGAGAAGGCGGCATTGGCCTCTCTAGCTCGGTGAGAATGGTGCGGTGTGGAGGCCGCCTTGGAGGAAAGTCGACAACTTAGACGTGGCTTTCGCGGAAGTGGAGCTGTGTAGAGTAGAAATCTGCCGTGAAGGTCGGCGACACCTTAGGTCCAAAGAGCAGGTGGCTCGCTGGCGGCATGGCTGGCGGCATGTCAATCCAAGCTGAAGAGGCCGCCCGCCAGCGTCACAATGGTCAAGCCGCATATGCACTGGGTGTAAGCGGCCCAACCACGGTGCCATCTCCATGGCGGATGTATCTCGATCTTTCTCTCCGCTTCTATTGAGATCGGTCGCTTTAAATGGCAGTTGGTAATGAAGTTTTGGACTTAAAGAGAAACACGAAGCTCCGTTAGCGTGGTCCAATGCTTTCGGAACTGCTTGCGTCGACCAGGCTGAACGTCGCGAAGAATGATGAGGTGTTATACAGCTATGTCAGGTCAAAAACAACTCCGTCTCGATTTGCTTCATAGTGCCAAGTTGTAGGTATAGTCATCCTCCATGTTCTGGCTTACCCAGAGCACAACGCAGCTAGACCAACCATTAGCATTCGTATGTTCGGACCTGTTCAACGATCGTACTCACCTCAACATAACCAGCGCATTCGCAAGCAAGTTTGCCACTCCAAACCAAAGTGACATGCCCGTAGCACCCTCAGTGACATACTTCAAGACCATGACAGTGACACCTCCAGCCAATCCACCAGCCATCGCCGCAAAGCCCATGAACAGCACAACTCTTGCCTTCCATGCCACGCCATCACCAGAGTATGCGAATGTGTCACCCGACAGGCGCGTCTTATCAATGCTATTGATGACCAGCATCCCAAGGAACGAGAAGATTCCAGGAATCCAGTCGACGAAGTTGAGGTGGAGGTCGGAGCCGTTCAGGCGTCCGTTGCTGTAGACCGTGGCATCGATCATGACGAAGAGGGCGATGCAGAACTGCGTACAAATTAGTTGCCTTATCCTTTGACATTCTACTCTTCAAGGTTCATCCATACCAGAGCGCCAGAGAGGTAGACGCCAGCATTGCGGGTATTGGCGCTGTTGAGCCACTGGGGCTTGGGGAATTTGAAGAGTCGGTGGTCCTCCATATCGTCGCCGTTGCCAACCAGGTGCATGAAGAGGGTTCTTCAAAGCAGGAATATTGAGGAGAGGTCGAGATGTGGTGGTTGTGTCGCGTGAGGATCGTCTGGTCGCAGCTGCCTTGCCTCTGCGCTCACCCGTGACGAAGCCAGCCAGCTCTCGAGCAGCAACCGGCTTGGCAAAACGGCGGTCGGCTCGTTCGGCGACTCCTGCCCGACGTCAAAGACAAGCATCGTGCAAGGATTCAGGCACTTTCACTCACACCAGGAACCGGAGACAAGCCCATCCTGGTTAATGGGCCTGTCACATGAAAGCTAGATTTTCTATAAAAGATACTGTCTTGCAAATTGAGCCGAGGCCCAGACGTACATCTGTTCGGTCGGACTACTGTTTGTCGGTCTAACCACGTTCCGACTGTCTTTTCTCTTTCAACTTCACCTCTGTCTTTACCACATCCATCACCTGAGAAACTCGAGTCACAATGGCGTTCTCATGGTTTCCCGGCGCATGTACAACTACCTACACTCACTCCGACAAGCCATTGATCGTCCAAGTCAAGAATGGCCCCAAAAGAGCACTCCCGGAGATTTGCAAAGATGTGATCCCACCATGCAATCTGAGTCCAATGCTCTTCAACGGCCACCTACAAACAGCATGGACAGCTTTCAAGTACCAAGGACCCAAGATACATTACAAGCGACGAGTCTTCGAAGCCGAGAACCCTGCTTTCAAAGGCCATTTCACGATCGACGTCGTCACCGCTCCGCCACCATCAGCGGGGACTTCTGCGACAGATGGTGGACCAGAGGACCAGGGACTGCGTGAGGATCCCATGGGTATTGGACATCATCGACTACCGCCGAGGACGACTTACTTCACAGACAAAGAGTTTGAGAACTTGGGAAGCAATGACACGAAGCCTCTGCTCATTTCATTGCACGGATTGAGTGGCGGTTCTTACGAGACTTATCTACGCGAAGTCCTGGAGCCACTGGTCAAGGCGACTTCTGAGGGTGAGAAGGCCGGAGGAATGTCTGGAGGAGACTGGGAAGCACTAGTTGTGAACAGCCGTGGCTGTGCTGGATCTAAAATCACGACGAGCATCTTGTACAATGCGCGGGCGACTTGGGATATGCGACAGGTTGTAAAGTGGGCCAGGAAGACATGGCCCAAACGTCCGATCTACGGTATTGGGTACTCGCTCGGTGCGAACATTCTGACAAACGTGGGTTGTTATCCCCATTTCATTTCAAATCTCGTTTGCTGACTCCTTTTGCTTTCCAGTATCTGGGCGAGGAAGGCGAGAACTGCCAGCTCACAGCCGCCGTTGTGGTTAGCAACCCCTGGAAGCTCGAAGTCGCATCTCTCGCTCTGCAACGGTCATATCTGGGCATGGAGGTGTACAGCAAGGCCATGGGCAAGTCAATGCTCGCTCTGTTCGATACTCATGCCAAAGAAATCACGGAGAACAAGAACATCAGCTCTGAGGGCATGCATAAGCTGAAGTATCTTCACGAGTTTGATCGTGCAGTACAGTGCGCTACCTGGGGTTACCCGACTGAAGGAGCGTACTACAGAGATGCCAGCAGTGCAGACAGTGTTCTTGCCATTAGGATCCCGGTGCTCGCGGTACACGCGCGAGATGATCCGATTGCCGTGGATGAGGCCGTGCCATATGAGGAGATCAAGCAGAACCCATACATCGTCATGTGTGCGACGAGTGGTGGTGGACATTTGAGCTGGTTCCAGACCCAAGGAAGATGGCATCCCAAGCCAGTAAGTTGCGTTTTGCTGTTGTTTGTAGCGTCAACAATTGACCCAGTACGCAGTGTGTCGCCTTCTTGAACGAGATGGCCAGAAATGTCGATCTCGCGAAGATCGATGCCCCAGAGGTTGCGAGCCATGGTCCTAATGGCGGCCTGCCCACGCCTTTTGCTTTCACTCCCATGCGGAGAAAGGCTCGTGTTCCTCAGAACGATCCTTATGATGCTTAGTGCTCATGTTGCGTTCCAAGCGAGGCGTTTTCGAATAGGTTCCCATATACCGTAGACTTAGACAGATATTGTCTCCGCGGACATCTCAGCCGAAGCTCACTCTCTTGCGCTTCGTTTTCCTCGCGCTGTCATCCTCCTGCTTGTCTCCGTCGGTTGCCGCATCACCGTCTGACTTTCTTCGCTTCTTGCCGCCCTTCTTCAACTCTTCTTTTCTGCCCTCAAGTCCGTCTTTCTTACTTTGCGCTCGCTTCTCGGCTTCGAGTTTCTTTGCTTCCCTCACTTCCTCCATCTGCCGTGCCCTCATCATCTTGCCCTCAAGATTGCCCTCCTTCTCCGCCATCACCATTGCCATGATCGCATTCATGCTCTCCTTGTCATCTACGAAGTTCTTTCCCTTCTTCGCATTTGGAGGCTTCTGAACACCCGCGGGTCTGATACCATTCAGCTGTGGTATCTTCAGCTCTTTCTCGGTGTATCTCATATGCGGCGGCTTTTTCTTCTTGTCGCTTCCAGCATTTGGCTTTGGCTTGTGTTGAGTCGGGGCAGGCTTCGGACCAGTCTTCTTCTTCCCTTTGGAAGATGAGCCAGACTGTGATGGCTTGGTGGAGCGCTTGCTCGCGCCTTTGGCTGCGCCAGCTTTGGCTTTGGGCGGCATGGTTGCTGTTGGTGAAGAAAGTGGACGATAAGAAAGTTCGTCTGGGAATTTCGAGGGTTCAAAAAGATCGCCTGGAATTTGGCTCTGGGACGGACCTCTCTCCGAGCCAATGATTCTGCTGAAAGCTACTCCTCAAACGCGTGAGGCGGCGCGACTTCACTCCATCTCCACGATGACCCTCGACTGCCTTCGCCCGACCATGGAGACTCGAATATAACGAAGCGTGCCTGAAGAAGCCATGTCAAGTACAGACTGTTCTTATAGTTCATAATGCCGTACCAAGGCCCAAACGGGTACATCCCACCTGGCCAATATGGCAACCAAGATGGTCGCGGCTTCCAGACCGGGCACGCGCAGATGTATCAGGGAAACCGCCCCAACCAGGCTCCTCAGCACCTGCCGCAGTATCCAACCTTTGAGCAAGCGATGTACAACGCGAGTCATTCGCAGACTCAACATTCGACGCCCCAATTCTACGGCCAAGGACATCCACCGGCTTCCTTCTACCAGACTCCCACTGCTCAATACCAACAGCAGCCGTATCTGTCGCCGCCATCGCAAACGGCTCAGATACCACAGATTCGGTACTCTCCCGATCCTCTGCAACACTATCAACCTCCACCGCGGGCTCATGTAGGCACTTCTTCGCAAGGGCGGCCCCAACAACAACAACCGCCGCAAAGGACACCGTCGCAGCCGCAAAGACCGATCTCTCAAGGCCAGAGCGTGCCACATGTGCAGCAGCAATTTAGTCAACCCAATGTGCCTTATGCTGGGAGTGCTCAGCGCAACGCCAACGCAACTGTGAGGAACTCCCAATTGCCACCTCAGCAACAAAGACAGCATTCGCAATCAAGACCTGTCTCGGGCGGTGGGACTGCGGCGCCAGTGCAGCCTCAAAGGCAGACACCACAGAGTCAGCGGCCTCCACAAATTCAACAGCGAGCACAGGTAGACACTAGTCGCCCATCGCCAGCACAGGTTTCACAGAGCCCAAACTCGCAGTCTTCGAACCATCAGATACAGCACTCGCAGCCGCAGCCTCGGTCACATCAAGCTACTCCACCGGGGACCATCAACCCGAATGCTATGCACCGCCAAGTTGCACACGTACAGCTACCTACGCAACGATCTTTGAAGACTCTCGAAGAAGGATCAATGGCGAGACCACCGAAACGAAGAAAGTCCAACGAGGGTCATCCGGTACCAACCTGTGGACCGAGCACAGGTCCTCAGGCCATATCTCGACATGTCAAGCAAGAACCACCGGCGTCCTCGCCTTTGACTGAGTTGACTTCTTCACAAATGCCACCAACTCCGACTCCCGCAAACGTTAACTATCAAGCGGTCTTGCTAGGCCTCTGCGACGAGTACATCAGTGCGGCATACAGCATGAGCGTTGGGCTTTCTGGGGCTGAGGTCTCCGATCAAGACTTGGACACATACCACAGTCTTCTCGCAACAGGCATGGCATGTCTCAACTCAGTGTTGAGCAATTACCATATCTCTGACCCACGGTTAGAAGGCCGTGTTCGTCTTCGACTTGCTAGTCTTCTGTTTGAGGAGACCGAGAACGACATGGATGCCGAAGAGGTCCTCACCAAAGGCATCTCACTGTGCGAGAGGGCCCGACTTCGCGACCTGAAGTACGCTATGCATCATCTCCTCGCACGGATTTGGTTCAAAGGAGGCAAGATCAAGGCGGCGATGAAAGCGGTCGACAAGCTCATCGTGGAAGTGGAGAAACAGAAGTTGGTACACTGGGCGTACACCTTTCGGTTTCTGCGAGTTACACTCGGCGTACAGACGGGAGTCACGATTGCCGAGACAGCCGCGTTGGTCAAAAATCTTTCCGCAATCATCGAGACCGCGGAACACAATGGTCATGTCTCTGTCCATGTCATGGCCAATCTCTTACAAGCACTGATCTACCTGCGATCTCGAACTCCCGAGAGTGTTGACCTTGCTCAGAGATCCGTGGCTTCTGCAAGAATGCACCAGCTGTCACCGGAACTGATGAAGCTGCCTCGATTTCAGTGTCTCCTGGATTTCGTCGATCTCGCATGCAGCTTGATTCGATTCGATAATGATCAAGTCAATGCCAAGTCAGAGAACATGCAGAGGAATCTGGACTCATCTGCCAGGAACTCGTCTTGGGACAAGCATGCTGATTGGCAAATCTCTTTCGGACAGCTGCCGAGTTCTTCCACCAACATCGAAGTTGACACTGGTGGCATGCTGAAAACGCTCGACACCGGGGAATGCGCGTTTGCCTTTCGATGGCTGACGAAGTCCCAGATACATACTCTGAGCTACTTGTTTGCCGGCCTATCCAGTATGAACAAGAACGCAAGTCACGAGCAAAAGGCAGAGGCCTACCTCACGGAAGGGGTTAAGCTGGGAAAGCTGCCGCTAGGGAACAGTGCGCAGTCTTTGCCGTCCGCCTCCGCACAATGCAACACAAACAGCCTCCTGCTAATGTCTTTGCGGCTGCACGCCGTGTTCGCCCGCTGCGGCAGATGTGACTGGGATACAGCGTTGAGAGGGATTGCAAGCATCCGAAGAGACATTGAGGCGCTGGAGACACCGCCAAATCAGCACACGTTCAGTCTCATCAGCTATCTAGAAGCTTTGTGCAAGCATGGACTTGGGGATCTCCAGGGCGCCCTGAAGCTCTATCATTCGAACGAGCTCAAGACGGGATCCAACCTGGATGCAAAGGCAGCTGCCGGCAGCGTCGACACCATTCGTATCCTTGCGGCTCTCAGCAGTATTCTGATCATGCGCCACAATGGCGATAGACAGGCGGCCGATCAGCTCCTCTCAGAAGTTCAGAACGCGTGCTTGACGAACCCCAACAGCAACGGAAATGAATATGGCAGCAAGCCAGTTGAGTCTGCTTTCTTCATTCTCAAAGCGACCGAGGATCCTTACAAGTCTGCGGAGAATATCATCATAAAGACGAAGCAGTACCTGCAGTCTGCTGTTCAATCTGCCAAAGCCGCGGTTAACAACCAGCTGTTGTGCATAGTCATGAATATAATGACTGATCTGTTCTTCACCAACATTGTCGGTGATCAAGCAGAGAAGTCAGCAAAGGCTGCCAGATCGTTGGCCACGAAGTCTCAAGATAAGTTGTGGACAGCGGTCGCTGACGACATGTGTGCGAATACTTTGGAGAGGACGGGCAGGATCGCGGACGCCCAGAGTGTCCGACAGGAGGGACAGGAGGCTTTGCAGCGCTTGCCGGAATCCTTGAAAACTGCTTTACTGAGGGATGAAATGATGGTGGAGTAGCATTCTGTAATGCTTATGTTTGGGATGGATGTCTGGCTTGCGAGGTGCGTGTACATTGCTGAACTGCTGGTGCACAAGATTTGTTCACGAAACGTAGATACCCAATGTATTGATTACCACGGAAGGCATGTATCAACTCTATCAATTGACCTTGTGCAGGACGTACTCGTCGATTTCCCCCTCTTACCGGCTCACCTCGATCACCACGAGAACTCTCGATTACCGCCTAACGATCTTTTCTGTCTCTCGCATGCGCGCTCAATTGTCGTAGATTACTTCCCGTTTCACTTGCGCCCTCATCTGATCCAAACACTTTCATAAGGCAAGAGGCATGAGCAGGTCACTGTCAGATGATATTGAACATCATGCTTGAGAGCCCACTTTCTTCAATCAACTTGATTTACATCACTGTCGAACAACAACCTGCCTACATCAAACAACTCACGACAGCTGACCTTGGAAGAGACTGCCTAGCACTCCGACGAGCTGACAGCATTATATTCAACGACACCCGACTATAAGTCTCCTGGAAGGATCTCTTGACCGCTCACTTGAGGTGTTTGCCAGCTGGCTGATCACATGCCACTGGCTTCACTTGCCAACTTACAAGCTACTCGGTGCTTCGATTCAATCTTCTTTCTCAACAACAACAACCTTAACGACACCAGCAAAATCTCCAGCAAACACTAGTGAGGGCTGAATGCTGTTCACCTCCACTTCCACCTCACGAACACGAACACTCAGTCTTTGACAACACCATATCGACTTCAGGGGCACCTTTCACAGACACTTCCCTCACTTTCCAGAAGATCTCCATCAACAAGACCTTGTCCGGCTTTGACCTTTGTCTCACCACATCATAACACTCTGCGATCCAACACATCCACAAACAAGTCTCATCTGAAGCTCGACTCACCGCAGAAGCAAAGCCAACATGGCCTACGAGCAGCGCTTCCATGTCCGTCTGCAGGCACAGTTCCAGGAGGCAGGCGCTCGCATCCTCCACCTCGAAGCTACGCTGGCTCAGAAGGATGACCATCTCGCTCAGAAAGATCGTCAGGTTGCGAACTTGAACGGGCAGATCCAGCGCATGATGCAAAGCACTCCCAACAATGGCACACAGGCCATGACGACAGCCATGCAGACTCAGATGAATCAAGCCACCGCGAGATACACGAGTGCAGAGAATCAGCTGAGGCAGATGGTCCAGAAGTACAACACTGCCACAGCTCAACGACAGCAGACGGATCAGCAGCACCAGGCCCAGATCCACTGGCTGCAGCAAGTCATAGAACATCTGAAAAAGGAGAACATGGCCCTCAGAAGCTCGGGCGGTGTTGGAAGGAAGGCGGACATGGAGACAGTAGTACAGGACTATCAGGCACCGGAGAAGCAGTTTTGGCCTCCCAAGAAGCAGAATCCACAAGGCGACAAGTGCCCGTCCTCGGCCAAGAGAAAAGCCGCCGAGCAGCATGTTGCGGACGATGACGAGGACGACGAGGAGCTCAGGTAAGACTGGTCCACAGTACTAGGTACTCGGTGAGTTGCTGACATTTTTGTAGTGCAACTGGGCTTAAGCAAGAACCTGGGGACGATCACGAACCTGCTCAATCGACGAATTCCTCGCACGAGAATCTGTCTCATCCTCCATCACCACAGGTCGTTACCCAAGGTTCGATAGGCCCGAACGCCTCCTTGGCTGGAGAACCTCCGACCCAGTCCAGCCCTGTACAACACCCTCACAGGCCATCGTTTCCCCAACAAGGGGGTTCGCTCGCAACGAGGACGGCATCGAACGCAAGCTCAGCGAACAGTTCATCGATCATGACAGCAGGCCCACGTACTACCCTTACGAAATTCCCTCAGGAGCAGTTCATGCCTCCTCCACCCATGTCATCCAGACAAGATTCGCTTCCAATTCACCCAGAAGCGAACCACCGCTCGCGGGCGAATGCTGTGGACCACTCTGCAGACGACTTGATCGTGACCAAGGTGAGGCAACGGAAGGCAAGCGCACGAGACGACATCAAGAGTGAAGTCCAGGACCTCGCGATCACGGACCCGGCATCTAAGGCGAAGCTTCACATCAAGGATCCACAGGCCAGAACACGCCAGGGTTCGAGGCGGTCGACGCACAGCGAAGTCATTAACCTCTGCGAATCCCCGTCTCCAGATCCAGATCCACCGACGAAGCGTCGTCGTACCAACGGCAGTTCGTACGTCCCGCCGCCACCGCCGCAGAACCGCAACCCGACGCGTGGAGACATTGAGGATAGAATGAGATTCAAGGCAATCACGGCGCACGGCGCGAACAATGCAAGTTTCAATTACCTTGATTCAGAAGACGATCTCGCTGACGGTGCTCAAGCCCTCTGGGAACAGATCGATGCCGTCTACGAGCTCTGGGAGGAAGCCAAAGGCGAGGACTGGAAATACGAGTTCGAGGTGAAGCTGAAGAATCAGAACTCCAAGCAGTGCGTGTCGTCGAAGTTGAAGATCGAGGGGAGGGAGAGCGGGAAGTCGAAGTGGAGGGTTGGGGGTGAGTGTTTGTATGCGTGCTCTTAGTGTGTTGAGGAGAAAAAGCCTTGCTTCATGTGGCGTGAGAATGAGTTTCGATTGCTGCCTTTGCATAAGGACGATCTGGTGTGGCCGGTGGAGAGGGGATTTGAGGTGAGGCAGTGGATCAATTTGGAGTGAGCGGTTCATACAAGATATTGAAGCCCTAAGCAATCCCACTCTGTATTAGAATTGATGCTATCACTCACACTCCAAACAGTCCTTCACAGAATGACTATTTAAGGTTTAGTAACATTTCGGGAAGGAGCGAGTCAGACCTGAAACACGCCGATCGCCATGTGACGAAGCTTGGCGCTCACCCGACATCACCTCGACGCTTGCTTTAGAACTCACCAGACACAACCGCTTCCAACGATATCGCGGCTATTGTGCGACTGACTCACCAGCATGGACGACACAATCTACCCCCCAAAGCGGCCATCCGCCCAGCAGCGCTTCGCCCAACGGTTGAACGAACGGGCCAACACAAATCGCCCTGACGCAGGCGCGACACCTAGGATATCCCACGACATGCTAGCTGGACAAGGTCATCCCAGCTGTAGTGCGAACACCGTCCAAGCTCTGCCTCGCGAGCAACTCCAGCAGTTGATTCAGGCGCTGAGGACCACGTCACAACGTCCCGAGACCTTGCCTCAACACCAGGTTCAGTCTCCAGAAGCGAGTCTTCAAGTGCAGTTGGAGAATCTATCGAATTCCGTATTGGAGGTCCGGAGCGTGGTGCAAGGGATGAATGTTCGTCTCGCCAAGCTCGAGAATCGAGTGGAGGGAATGGGTATGGTCAAGGGCACAACGGTGAGTAGCGTGAGGATGAAGGTTCCTGAGGGAGTCTCATGCTGAACATCTGAAGGCCTTGGTCGACGTGGTGCAGGAACTCCGACGCTTGAAGGGCGCCGTTGCTGCCATTGGCCGGTCTGCCATCCTCAAGGCTGGACCAACCGATCAGAAGGCTGAGATGCAGGCAAAAGAAGGCGCGAGCAAGCCCCCTGAGTACGTTCAGTCTGCTTCTTCACCACCACCAAGTTCACGTACTGACTACGTATAGGAAGAAACGCAAGACAGCCAGTAACGATGCACCCGAGCCCGAACTCCAGCAGATGGTAACCAGGCGCCAACTGCGTAAAGGCGGGTCGAAGGTAAATGAGAAGGAGAAGACGACTTCAGTGCCACCGACCAATGCGATTTTGGACGCAGTCGAGCGAGGCAGCGAGGATGATGCCCGAGAGGCTCTCAAGACTGCGAAGACACCTCGTCGCTCTGGTAAATAAGACGATGGTCGGGCCTGACTTCGTTGGAAGCGACAAGATGTGAACGATGATAGAGCATGGAGTGGATTCCTGAACTAGATGTTAGCTTGAGTGAATGGAAGCCTATGCAAGTTTTGGGATGAACAAACTTACATCTGCTTCAATAATGGTGCATCCCGTCCAAACATCCCCTGACCAAGCTATCGAGATGAAATCGAACTGCATGGTAGCGGGAGGTGCATTAGGGATAGAGAAGAGCGAGAGGTTACTTTACCTACCCCTTCACTGTCCACGTCCTTTCACCCAAGTCCTCACCTCCTACCAAGTGTAAACCCAAGGCCTATAACCTTTCACCAAAGAGCACTTCCACCTCTGTCTTCTCGCTCCCATCCCCAAAAACCTGCGTCCGTCAACGCCATCCAAAACACCATCAACCCCTTTCTACATACCATCAGCAACGGGGATAGCGACCATGACTGAGCAGGTGAGTTTGAATCCAGCGGACGCGTTGGCGGCATCAGTGACGGCAGCACACCCAGCGAGCGAGAACCTCCGCTACGTGACCGAGGAGGCAAATGCGTACGCGGACATCATCGCGCGCATGGAGCGCACGGAGGCGGAACTGCGCGCGCAATTGCAGGAGAGAGACAATACCATCCAGGCACTCTCCCAAGAAAACGAGCAGCTGCGAGCACAAGTGGCCAGCCAGAGCCATGGACAGACGGCGAGCAACGGGGATGGGAAAGAAGACGCAGAGATGAAGGTCGCATAGTATGTATTTCGAATCGCTGGCTATCTGTCACTCATTGGTTCAGAACTCCTCCTGCTCGCGAAAAAACATGGTAAAGCTGATGATTGTGCCGTAGATGAGAAGGCCTCCGATGATACTCATTGCCATGGCTGGGATGGTGATTTGATCGCAGTGGGCGAGGACGACTGGGAGAGCTGAAGAAGATGGATGTTAGCGATTGTTTTGGCATGAGGTACACGAAGAAAGATTCAAGCGCAAAGGACGGCGCAGTGGCGTTGAACAGCAAGGACTGCTGCACAAATGGACATGCATAGTCAAGCTCGGCGCGCGCATCGAAGCACATCGCCAAAGCAGCCCAGTGCCAGCCACAAAATGCGACGAGACCGTACGATGAGAACACCACATACCAATTCCCATAACCACCAAGAATCCCGTCATGAACCTTCCCAACTCCACAATGCTGCTGCTCCCACTATCCATGAAATCATCTTGCGATTGCGCCTTGCCGCAGAGCCAGTTGGGCACGGGTGCGATTACGTAGGTTGCGACGACGAGGAGCGTGAGGTAGTTTTTGAAGAGCGCGGAGGAGAGGATGACGAGGAGGAAGCCGATTGCTAGGATCTATGATAGCTATTAGGATGGTGATCTACGAGGTGATTGTGGGGGTGGGCGCGTACGAAGGAGAGGACGATGATGGTCTTGAGGCCTGCCATGGCCGTGTGCTGCGGAGGGAGCGGAGGTTTTGCGCAGTGGTTGAGGAGGCTTTTGTCGTGGAGTTTGATGATTGCAAAGGTGAGGTTGGAGCTTGGGACAACGATATCGAGAGGGTTCCTTGTCGAATGGGAGTAGCAGAAGTGAAGTCGGCTGCCTTGACGTCGCTTGCTCGCGTGAGGCTCATCGGAAGGCGCACGAGCCATGCGACCTGGAGCTTCGCGTCCATCGCGGCCTGAACTGCATGTGAACGGCCATCCACCACGCAAACATCCCATCCTCCTTCTCCCATCCAGCGAAACATACAAATTGAACAACAGAACAAGAGAATACCGCCAAGATGTTCAGAAACAACTACGACAACGACTCCGTCACCTTGTGAGCACCGCAATGATCAGCACGATTCGATGTTTCCATCTAACAGCTTCACAGCTCTCCCCAAGGCCGCATCTTCCAAGTCGAATACGCACAAGAAGCCGTCAAGCAAGGTTCCGTCGTCGTTGGCATCGTCAGCAAGACACACGCAGTCCTCGCAGCACTCAAGGTATGGCAGGTTGATTCAAGAGATGAATCGATGCTGACGACTGTCCTCAGCGCAACGCAGAAGAGCTCTCCTCCTACCAACGCAAAATCATCCCAATCGACACGCATTATGGCATTGCCCTCGCCGGTCTCGCTTCCGACGCCCGAGTGCTCTCAAACTTCATGAAGCAGCAATCGCTGTCCTCCCGCCTCACATACGACCGCCCCATCCTCCTTTCCGAAATCACCTCCCGCATCGGTGACCGCGCTCAGACAAACACCCAGTCATACGGCAAGCGACCTTACGGCGTCGGCCTCCTCATTGCCGGTGTCGACGCCAAGGGCCCACATCTCTTCGAGTTCCAGCCGTCAGGTGTCACGCAAGAGATGGTCGCATGTGGAATTGGTGCAAGATCGCAGATGGCGCGGACATACTTGGAGCGGAATCTGGACAGCTTCGAGGACAGCAGCCGGGAGGAGCTCATCAAGCACGCATTACGGGCGCTGAAGGATAGTTTGAGCCAGGACAAGGAGTTGACCGTTGACAACACGAGTCTCGGCGTGAGTGGTGTGGACGAGCCGTTCAAGCTGTACGAGGGCCAGGAGATTTCGAGCTGGTTGGAGACGACGTTTGAGAACAGACCTGAGGGTCAGGAAGGTGGGGACAGCATGGCGGTGGATTCATGAGCGAGGCGGTAGATCGATGTATATGCATGATGAGACGCTTCGACTGTGATGGTGGTTGATTGGCGCGGACACCAGGTCTAACAGATGGTGCGAGCAATGCATCCCCAAATCTGCACAGCACACCGCGTGGCTCACAAACGGCCACTGCTGCATTACAATTGAACGACCCGTGTAGCAAGACTGAAATGTAACAGTACGAACCCACGATCAACCTCTCTTCCTCCCATCAACTCCACTCAACAACCTTCCCCGTCTCAGCACTCTCCCTCGCAAACTCAATACACCGAATAACATCCCTACTCTCCTCCGGCTTAACAACAACCTCCCTCTCCCCTCTAACAGCAGCCACAACATCACGATAAAAATCCGCATAACACCCCCTCAAACTCGGCACCCTCCCATCAAACTTCACCGCACTCTCACTACTCGGCGTCTCAAACTTCCCGTCGATTTCCTCCCTCGTCGTCAGATACCCATGATACCTCTCCGGCTCCACCCCAAACCCCTCATCCGTGACCTCCAACCCCTTCTCCAACAAATGCTCAATCTGCACATCTTCCCCATTCTTAATAAGCACCCCCTTCGTCCCCCGAACCCAGTACTTCAACGCGAAAGCAGGCGGCACAGGACTCACCGGCGTAGTCTTAATCGTACAGACCAAATCACTATCCTCATACTGCAAGATCATAGTAAACGTATCCCCCTCCACAACAAGCGACCTCACCACCGCAAAAACCCTCCTCGGCCGCCCAAACAGCACCAACGTCTGATCGATCGAGTGCGCTCCCAGACCGTACAACAATCTCTCCCCCGGGCCAAGAGGCTCCCTCGATCCCGATCCGTGGATCCAAGGCGGATCGTCGACGTCGTAGTGGTTTGCGAATTCTGTGATTTTGCCGAAGGCGCCCTGCGAGATGTGGTGGCGGAGGGTAAGAAAGTCGGAGTCGTAGCGTCGGTTTTGGTAGACTGTGAGGAGCTTTTGTTGTTTCTTAGAGAGGGCGATGAGGTTGTCTGCTTCGGTGGAGGTTGGGGTGAAGGGTTTTTCGACGACGACTGTTGTTCGGTATCCGTCAGTCATGGGGTCTGATATCTGGTAATGGGGGTTCTGACCGTGTTTCCCGGCTAGGAGGGCTTGTTCTGCGAACTCGGCGTGTGTGGCGGGATGGGTGCAGACGATGACGAGGTTGATTTCTTCGTCTGCGAAGAAGTCTTGGGCTGTTCGGTGGTGTCTTGCATTGGGGTGGTCGACGGTACAATGGACGCCTTTCTCGACGTTCGATTTATCTTTGGGAGCCTCTGCCCGTTGCAAAAAGGCGACGACTTCTAGATCGGGGTTGGGGAGGATGAATGGTAAGTGGAAGACTTTTGTTGACGAGCCGTAGCCAACGATGCCGACCTTAATGGGAGCCATTTTTGAGAAAGTTGAATAAAGGTGGATTCTTTCGAAAAAGGATTGCGAGAGAGGTCCTATAGCTTCTACAAGCTACATAGTATGAGTGCTGCTTCGGATAAGTTGCCGTGAACTCCGTTTAGGCTGAAGTACATATGTATGCCAAGTATTAAGAGCTTCGTTATCATGCTGGAAACGTGCTAGCAGGGGAGTGCTCGCAGCGTGTACGAGAGAGTATCAGGATGGCCGGGCAAGCTGAACAGGTCAAATGGGAAGGCGGAAGCAGATCTAGCTTTTTCTTGCCAGGCTGCGGAACAAGCTGTTCGATACAAGCGGTCTTGACGTATGGAATGAATGAATTCGATACTCACATAACTCAGATATTCCAGAGCGGGGGATTGGGTTGAATTTGAAGTTGAGGGGTTTGCAAAATGTCGCTGAATTGGTGTACGGCGGGTATCATTTCTTCTTCCCTCCTGCTCCAGACGAAGCGCTCGCACTGCCTCCAGCAGGTGCAGACCTCCCAGCCATCCAGCCAGCAAGATCAAAGTTCTGAAGTTGGTTCGCAGCACCTTCGCTGCCCATGAGCGGGCTCTTCTTCTGCATCTCCTCGAACTCAGCCTTGGCCTCAGGATCCACTGCAGCATGTTAGCAAACCTCACAAATCCGTGCTGCCGGCGACTCGACGTACTGTTATCCATAATATACGGCATCCCAAAGATCAAAACCCCCGACCCTAGCGCCATCAAAATCATCGGGTTCTTAAAGAAGCTCAACAAATTGAACCCTCCTCTGACCATGTAGAAATCCTTCTGCGAGATTGGGCTCACCGCGATCGTAAGATCCCCCTTGCCGGTCCCATAGCTCGGTCCCTTGTTACTCCACTCATTGCCTCTGAACGTCTGCCATGCGCTTATCGTCTGCGCAGTCTCATCTGCCGCCTTCGAGACGTCGACTCGTAGTGGTGGGAAGAAGTGGTCGCGGGCGTGGAGAGTGAGCAGGTAGCTTGCGTCTGGGATGTCTTCGAAGACGAGGGTGTTGTCTCTGCGGATTGGTGCGTCGTAGCGCACACCGGGTGGGCCCAGTAGGATGGCGTGTGTTGATGATGGTAGAGTTGATGGGTTTGGGAGGAGTTGAGAGGATGGGATCGAGACGACGAGGCGGGCGGCGGAAGAAAGAGCTGCGCCTGCGAGCAGAAGCAGGCTTTTGGGGGCGAGCATCTTGATTGCGCTGGATATTACATCGCTCTTCGATCAGATGTTGAAGTCGAAGTCAAGAGCTCGAGCCTCGTCGTCGGCTGCGGAACGAGCCGAAACGCCTTCGTCGAACGTCACCTCTCGACATCCCACTCGCGGATGAAGTGTGAAGTATCAAGGTTCTGTGGCAGATCTCGCCCTTTGGCAAAGACACGATAAAATTCGCAAGAATCGTCAACAGTTGTGATTCAGTCTTATGACCAGGGATTTCGCAGCACAGAAACGGACACATTCCCTTTGACTATCGTGCGAATCGCGAAATAGATTCCCAATGCATGCTCCCACAGGCCTACTTTCTCTCCCCCGCGAACTGCGCGACCAAATCTACCCCTACTTAACAACCGCAACCTGGAACCCCCAATCCTCCCTCCGCATAATCCCACCCCCATCCAGCGACGGCCAACTCTACTTCTGGCCCGAGCACGCCAAATGGCAACCCATAGCCCTCCTCTCCGTAAACCGCCAGCTCCGCTCCGAAGTCCGAGACTTCATCGCCAGCCAACACAAAACGGGAAACGTACGCTTGGAACTCGACATCTGCGTCAAGGGATACGTCTACACCCCAACGTGGACATTTCTGAACTTCGCCTTCAGACCGAGGGATTCGCTGGATTTACACGTCAACCTGACACTCTTCAGCACGGAAGCCTTCCGTCGGAATGATGGCTGGCCGAGACAGCCCGGACAGATCTTTCGCGCGTTGCTAAATTTCCTGAATCGATTTATTTACAGAGGCCCGAGTTTTCTGGACAGTGATCCTCCATTCGAGACGCCCGGACCGCATTTCATCAAGACGCTGTCGGTGGATGTCACGTTTCAGGATTACTACACGATGGATACGTGGCCGGAGACTGTGCATGAGGTTTTTAGGATGCTGAAGGCTTTGACGATGTTGAATACGGCGGGGAGATATATTGGGAGGGTGGAGGTGAGGGTCATTTACAGCCACGGCTTGCGAGCGGTTCATCGGCAGGCGGGTTGGGATGTGAGACCTGCAGGTGCGGATGCTACGACTCCGGCTCTTTTCAAAGAAGACGATTGGGCGCGGATAGGCTTCTTCTTCGGCGATGCGTGGCTCGAACGCCAGCGAGTACCGAGAAGCTTTCAGTCGAACGTAGGAGAGACGATGCTAAACAGTTGAGACTTTTGCTTCTTTGCATTGATCTCGTACTGCTCGTCGATAAACCAAAAACCCATGTATCCGAAGACTCTTCCAAATGCCCATGCTGATGCTAGTGAACGCTCACAGTGCCGCTCCAAGACCCTTGCATAGCCACCGTATCATCGTGAACCTTTCCTTTGAACGCCGTTCTAATGCCCGTGTAGAGACTGGTTTGCGTATCCTGACCTCTATACCAACCTCGCCGTCGCGCCGCTGACATAGCTCTTTCTTTTTCTGCGCCCACTTTCACGGGTCTCCAGAAAAGTTTCGCCTGTCCGCCTGCATCTGCTTTGAATGGCTGTCCCATGCTGGGACCAGGCCATCCGCATATCGATGTATGCATAGCGGGCGACAGTCGAATGCCTTTGGATCGAAGTGCTGAACCCAGCTTCTAACAGTCTCATTCAGCCCATATTGTCATCACCGTCCTTGTCAACCGTCCTTGCTTTTGCTGCTTTCGAGCCCACACTCCCCTTAGAAGCTGCTTCGCTCTCAACCAAGCTCGCGCTTTCGGACTCTGACGTGCTCGACTCTTCAATGTCATAGCCATCCGTTCGATCCACCAGGCTTTGATAGTACTCCTCGAGCACTTCAGGCTTCGGCACAATACGCCATTGGACCCTCTGTAGGAACTCAAGTTCCAGCGTCGCCAGCTCAGATACTGGGATGCCTCCTATGCGAGCGTAAGTAGGGTTCGTCCAGAAAGAGTCGCTGAGTCCTTTGGCTGCAACCGTGGCTGCAGTGATGAGAAAACGATGCACAGTCAGGCTGTTGATCGTAAACGCCGAGTACATGTTACATAAACGGTCGATGTAGTACACCATGCTGAGCAATATGGGAGGTGAGAGCGTTGCGTGCTGGATCAGTCGCTGCAGGTAATCAGAGACGCTGATCCCGGGAGGAGCTCTGGAATGGAACCTGGTCAGTCGGCCATCGCGCAAAGGTATCCTATCGTTTATGCGGATGAGCTCCATGAGCATGTTGGATATGAGAACGCCCAGATCCTTGGGGTTGCACGTCTCGTATTTGGCCGGCATAATCTTGACCGTCCCCTCTGCTTTTGACCGCTTAGGTGCAGCTGAATGGCCATGCGTCGAGCGTGCTTCTTCCGGCTCTGGGTCAGTCGACGAAGTGTCTGTGGCAGGGTCTGCCCTCACACGCGGCTCTGCGGGAGCTTGCGAGGTGCGTGTTTGTGAGGCGCCGGACGAGGCGCTGGCGGAGGTCATCGACGAGATGGAGGATGTGTCTGCAGGCGCGGCGTCCTTCCTCTTGCGCGCGCCGCTGGGCGTCGAACCCGGAGGCCTCTCCGCAGCGGCGGCCACTTTGCGACCAGCGGTGGGAGGATAGCCGTCCGGGCTGTACTGGGTGGCAGCATCTACGTACCCGGAAAAGCTGGACGCTACCGGGCCGCTCTCTACGAAGTGCTGGAGCTGCTTGGGCTGGTGGGCGGCGCTGGCGGGGGCTGGCGCATTAAAAGTGCGTCTCGGCGAGCTGGAAGGATAATGGCGGGGTGAGCTGCGCGGCGGAGGAGCGAAGGCGTTGCGCGGCGACGGGGCGTGGAAAGAGGATCGTGGAGAGGCGGCGGGCGAGGGAGAGGAGCTTATGGCGGTAGACATGAGGTGGGAGACCAGCGCTGCCCCTGGTAAAAAGCGTAGCCAATGTAAGGCGAGATCAGGAACAGGCCGGCGGATGTCGCACTGGAGTCGTGGAGCATTTTATTGGCGTGCGATTGGTCGGAATAGACGAGCGACTCGAGTGGGTTCAAGGGCAGGGCAGGCGTGCATCGAGCGAGGAAGAGCAGCAGCGATGGGTTGAGCGTGATGACGAGCGAGACCGGCAGTATATAAAGTGCCCGCCACTCGAAGCGCTCCCTCTCCTCACGTGTCCGAGTGCGCAGCCCTGGCGGGTTCTGGCGGCAGAAGAGACGCTCGCCAATGCTGCCGATTCGCGCGGCGTTTACGTGGGCGAGTCCAGAGGTCGGCGGCGGGCAGCGCAAACTCGGAAAAGTCTGCACTCGTCTTGACGGAGGAGAAAACTTCGACGAAGTATATCGTCGTCAGGACGCAGAGAAGACTTCTCGGGCGACGAAGTGGTACCGAGCTCGTCATAACACCATCCCTGCGCAGAACCGTCGTTCGTCGAACAACTAAGAACGTTTCATTACAACAAAATCTACCTTCAGCCATGACTCCTTCAGACGAAACACCCTGTGTGTTGTAAGGCATACAGCGTCGCGTACGAATGGGGAGAAATCGAACATTCAGTATTCACTCACTGTCGAATTATTTGTTGGTTTGTTTATGGTAGGTGTAGCCTCCATGTCGCGACTTATGTCAGCTCCACCATTTTGTCATCGCTAAGCGAGGCCCTCCTCCAACCTCACTTGCCTCGATTGCTGCAAGGCTGCTAGATCCATCAACACTCCCATTTCCCATCACTACATCGGCATCCAGACTGGCTAGACTGCACATGTGAGCGTATTCACTTGCCACTCGCTGAGTCGCCGAAATGGTTCAGGCCCCATCGTTTGATGCTATCGCAACCCTGGGCGATGTCCACGCACCCATCGAACAGAAGTTGGAAGTCGCCAGGAAACTCAAGAACATCATCGTTGGCCAGGATCAGCGGAAAGAACTGGCTGTGAAGAGCGGTATCGTCCAGCCACTTGCTGATATCTTGTCGGCTTCGATCAAGGCAACCGGGAAGCGGAAGCTAGATTCTAATGGTGTCTCTCTCTATCGAGCACAGGAATGGACCCAAGAAGATGAACTCAGGCTTCAAGCTACACTTATCATCGGAAGCCTCGCTGCGGGTGGCCAGCAGTTCTTGCACCCTTTATGTGCTGCCGATGTTCCAAAGATTCTTGTAGACATCCTTCTAAGCGACGTTGGACCCCGACTGGTCACTGCTACCCTCCAAGCCCTTAAAGCGCTGGCAGCTTTCTGGGCAACCTGCGAAGAGAACAGCATCGACTACGACTTCTGGTCAGCTTTGTTCAATGTTCAAAGCTTGGAGATTTTCAATGGTCTTCTTTCCAAAACTACCGCTTCAACTGCCAGCAAGCAGGAGCTTAGGCTCGTCGCTGATACCATCTCTGTCCTGCCGGATTCTGCGAACAGCACCAAGTCTCTGATCACCAACTGTGGCTTGCTGGATACACTCGCCTCTCTGCTTGTCTCTCATGCTGCAGATAAGCTGGTCTGGTACACCGGCGATACGTCGCACCTTGCTGCACCTCCGCCAGCCACATCGCTCCCCAGCATTCTTGCTGCAATATCGACCGTAATTGCAGGCTCGAACTACCGCACACAACGCTTCATACTCGCATCGAATGTTCGAGACCTATTCATGAATGCTAGGTCTGACGCCAGCGACAACCGCGCAGGATTTGGGCCTCGCCATGGCTTTGCCAATCCTTACGAAAGCCTGCTTCCACCGTTGCATGTACCTGCGTATAGGACCGTATCGCACAACCCCGGTTCTCACAACTTTCCCGCGATGAAGACCATGCAGAACGGCAAAAATGGCAGCGGTTCTTCGGACGCTCCTCAGCCTACTGGCGATATCGACCACTCGAACGCAGTTGTGGGCTGGCTGTTGGTTCTTGTGCGGTCCATGCAAGGGCTGGATAGGCTCATAGCGTTGAGACTCCTTGCACTTGTGGGTAACGCGATTGAATCAGACCCTGTTGGCTCTTCCCACAAAACGGAATTCTCGCAAAAGACACGAGAGCGACAGAAACAGATCGCACTTCTGGCGGTACCGCCGTCCGTCAGGCTCGTCCAAGCCGCAAATGATGGAAAGAGCTCTGATGGCATCGAAGAGGAGAAGGACAGTCACGGCATCCGTGAGCTTGCCTGTGCTGTGCTTGCACTTCTTATTGAAAGAAGCGCGGCACTGCAAGTCGCTGCTGTAGACGCTGGTGCAGTCAAGCATGTATGCCCGATTCTGAAGAAAAGCTTCGACAACATCTCATACGCCAAGCCAATGTGGTCAAGCAAACCCAGCGTATTCGATCATGCCAACCTATCAGAGACCTGTCGTTTGGGTACAACCGCCATTCCGCCCGAGATCTTCCATGCCATGCGTTGTCGTCAAGGCGCTCTCAAAGCTTTGGAAGCACTCGCCGCTAAGGAAGACATCCACCGAAAAGCTATCATTGAGTCTGGCGTGGTGAGTTGCATCATTGACTCGCTGAAGCCATTTCCACCAAACGCTGCAGCAGATGCATCCAAGAACCGCTCTCAGGTCGCCCCGAAGGATGGCAATACAATACCGGTCATTCTTGCGGCCTGTGGTGCAGCGCAGTCCATGTCGAGGAGTGTCAGCGTATTGCGTACCAGCTTGATCGACGGCGGGATCGCAAAGCCTCTCATCGTCCTGCTCAACCACTCATCCTTGGATGTTCAAGTTGCTGCGACGGACGTCTGCTGTAACTTGTTACCAGACTTTAGCCCAATGAGAGATGACCTGTCCGAGGGCAACGTTGTCAAGATTTTAGTAGAGCATGCGAGGAGCAGCTCGCCTCAATTGAAGCTCTCCAGCCTCTGGGCACTCAAACACCTCGTATATGGCTGCCCAAAGGAGGTCAAGCTCCAGACTTTGGAAGAGCTCGGGACTGGCTGGTTGGTGGACATCATCCAAGGCGAGCAACAAGACGCGCCACCCGCTGCACCTGGCGGTGGAGTGAGCGTTGGTCTCAGCACACCGAATGCTGCTGGAGAACAAGTCAATCTGCTCAACCCATCATCAATGGATGTGGACGAACCAAGCACGACCGTGGAGGAGGCCATGGATGATGAGGAGGACGACGGCGAGGTCTTGTATGATGAGGCATCGAGCACTCATTACCGCTCATCCCAGCTTCGCTCAACGGTGAATCCGCCTGTGCCAGCCTTCAACAGCAAGAAGTACCTCTCTTCAATACGCGAAATGGAGCAGAACGATGAGTACGCATCCCGCAAGGACGAGATTACGATCCAGCAGCAGGCCCTTGACTTCTTGCGTAACCTCATGAATGGCGATGACTGTGCTGCGTTGGCCGACCACATCATGCATCAAATCGGCAGCGCTAGAGTCTACGAACTTCTCACCTCCAAACTCTCTCCTCTCCCTCGCTCAGTGACCGGAGGCCGGCAAGTGTACAACCCAACTGAACTGGTTCTTAGCACGATCCACGTCGTCATTCACCTCGCCAACGCCTCTCCCCGACATCGCCAGATGCTGATCGCCCAGAAAGCTCTGCTCCAAGCCATGGTCCCTCACTTCAACCACCTCGACCACCGTGTTCGTGTGATGTGCGTCTGGGCAGTCAACAGCCTTACCTGGGTCGAAGAAGACGGCGACCGCCGCGATGCCCGCGCAAGAGCACAGGAGCTCAAGGCCCTTCAGATCGAGCAAGCCGTCCGAGGATTGCAGAATGACCCGAACCTCGATGTGCGCGAGCGAGTCAAGACCGCTCTTAGGCAGTTCGATCAGTTCTAGCCAGACGATCGTTTCATGGGCGACACCGATGGTCTGAACGCTGCACAGTTGCTCTTCGCTCGTCGAGCGTCGCCAATGCCCGGACAGGAACGGGGTGAGGCCTTGTCTTTTGTGGCATTGGCTTCTAGGAGTCGGTTTTTGGAGGAACCCCTTTGAGATTGGAGGGTTTTGGACCTCAGGGTATGGATTGGAGAGATATATTTACGTAGGAACAGCCTCTGTATGCAGCAGGAGTGAACATAGCACTCGTGCAGTAGTACTGTATTGCCAAGGTACATTCTTGCGCATGAATGCTTGCCGTCTCTACCGACTCTTTGCACCGCCTCTCAACCACAACGTTGCATCGTCGTGTGCTCTTCCTCACACCGTTCCGTGAGTAATTCAGCCACGGCTACCGGGCGCCTCGGGGATGCACATTCAGTTAAGGAACTTCAGTCTTGCTGAAATGCCTCGTAGTACAGTCGTCGCATCTCGCCACATATCCGCCGCCGTATCTCTCGATGTAGAACTCAAAATCCTCTCCACAGTGGCGACAGAACCTGATTGCATCGAACTCGGCGAGCTGGGCAGCAATCTTGTTGCCGATGCTGTTCTGTGCTGCCACAACAGTGGCTTGGCTGATCTGCAGATGCTGAGACAGTCGCTCTGTCTCTGCCTTGTACCATGCAAGGTTTTCTTCGACAGGCTTCAGCTGCTCTGCTGCCGCCGTGACTTCTGATTGAGCGCTGCCGAGCTGTTGTGAAAGGCGCTGAATATCGTCCTGCAGTGTCTTGACAACTTCGACGTGCGACTTCTGCTCGTATTCGAGATCCTCTTGATGACGATGGGTAAGCCCCAGCATGAACTCAGCGGTGAAGTCCTGGAGCTCTGGGTTGTCGACGACTGCTTGTACGAACCAGCCATCCTTGAGCAGAGTCTTCTTCTCGTCAATGCAGAAGTCGAGAATCTCGTAGCGGAGACATTCATCGGAGACAGGAGTGTTGCTGTAGATGGCTTCGAGGATTCGAATGAGTTGGTCGTTGCAAATGGGCAGCAGCGATGACTTGCCGGCTTGGAAATACTGCAAAGCAAGTGCCTCCAGATCGGGGAGCTCGTAGTAGTCCGCAATAGCGTAGACATGGACATGTTGCTCAAGGACGTCGATGGAGGATGAACTGTCCTGCACGTAATCTTCTAGCCGCAACTCCTCGAAGCTCTTGGACTGGAACGGGCCCATGAAGCTGATCGCATGGTAGATGTTTGGCTCATTGGGATTTCCTTCATCTTGCTCGATATGCCAAGTGGGTTCAAATCGGCACCAGCGCGTGCCTCGTGAAGAGTCCTCGGCGTTCGAGGTGAGCTTGATGGAGTATCTGCCGCGGTAGATGAACTCTAGCATTCGCTCTAGAGTGTCGACGTCGAAGACGGCGTGATTGACGATTCTGGTATCAGCTTCCTGGTCTCGATCAGCCCAGCTTCCCCTTCGAAACAGGTTTACTTCTTACCAAGAAGCCTCCACTGCACTCCCTGTCCAACACCTTGGAGCGCGAACAAACGATTGCGCGATGCACTTTGAAGCTCTTCCCGCCGCATCTGATCTCGAGGTCGGCGTACTTGGGGTCATGTAGAAGAGCGCCGATATTGCTAGCGAGCGCCGCCATCTTGATCGTCAGTTCCGTGTGTTTGGTGTGGTGGTGATGAGGCCCAGTCGATCCTACTCGTTGACAAGCGTCAAAAGCTAGGCAGGGCTTGGCAATCAGATGTTGGGCAGGCGCGCTAACTTGCAGGGATGCGGAGAGGAAAGAGCGGCAACGAGTTCAACTCCTGAAATGCTCACTTTTGCAGTGATATTCGCCAATGGAATGAGACCTAACTCACCGATTCCTTGTTATACCTGGAATGAGGACGATGATAGCTTTGACATCGATAACAGGTGCAGGTAAACGGCAGCGGGACATTGGCAAGCAGGGAAATTGAACGTCTGTAGAGGTGCAGCAAAAGGTTGATCAGTCGTGGAATTGCTAAGTTCATGTTGTCATTCACATACCAACCGGCTCGTGTAATGCTCAAGTTCACATTAGCGTCAGCATCTCAGTGTCAATTTCGGTCTCGTCACTTCACAGGAGCCTGCCCCTTCCCCTTCGTCGACGCCGACACGCCCTGCGCAATCTCATTCGCCGCCCCGATCCAATTATCCGGATGATTTTTCCTCGCCGCCACCAAAACCCTCAGATAATCCTCCCGCACCTTCTTGATATCCTTGAACAACACCGGCCGATCAGCCGCCACATCCCAGTAAAGCTCCTCCGCCTCAAACAAGACATTTTGCAAATCATCCCGGATTTGTCGAAGACGATTCGGGAGACCTTGGCCCTTCATCAAAGCCAGCGCGCCGGCGATGACTGTTGAGACAGCTCCCAAGACCGCGATGGCGATGTGGTAGTTCGAGCGGATGCTGCCCAGAATGATGAAGATGGCGCTTAGTAACAGCTGCACGCCCATCAAGACATATGTTGCAACGTCGAAGACTCGGTACTTCGTCTGGACATATGTGTGGTGTTTCAGGACCGTCTCGTACAGTCCGTTCTTCGTTCCTAGCTTCTTCGGCATCTGGCCGTTGTTCGGTGGGTTCATGCCTATCAACTCGTAAAAATGCGGTTTCGTTAAGGGTGTCATGTTGTCGTCTAGTCGGTCGGCGGCTGGGTCTGGGTCCATCACTTTCGGGGCGTGCTGGAAGATGGAGACCTTTTGCGATGCTGGGGTTTGGGGAGGGAGAGTAGCTTGTCGTTTGGCCATTGCGCTGCTCTTCGGTTGCCCTGCTTGCTGTGTTGTGCCCTGCTGCTGTTGTTGTTGTTGCTGGGGGTGTCCCTGGGGCGAATCTTGCGGGAGCTGTTCATATCGTTGGTTCTGCCTGAGACTGCGTGATGATGCCGAGGGATGCTACATAGAAGAAACGTCAGTGAAGTTGATGTGAAGGTCTGAGGGGATCAATCATACCAATATCAACGAGCTCTGCTGGGGACTCAATGCCTGGCCTGCTTTTTCACCATAGTCATGTGGGCCCTTCTCAAGATCACTCGCAACGTGTCGTATACTCTGGTTACCATAGATACTACCTCTCCACGATCGCAACGAATTCGACAAGTCTTTCGGCAGCTCGTGCATATTGCTTGATTCTTACAGTCGGGCGACGAGGTAGAGAGCACGGCGACGACAGCCTCTGATAAAGAGACGTGAGATCAGCTCCGTCAGCCATTTCGCTAGAGGCTGGAGGTCGCGATCTGCGAACCGGTGTTCTTGTGTTGGCGCTCCGTACAAAGAAGGATTCAGCCGCGGGCGCTCACGCTCTCGAATGGAGGTGGGTGAGTGGTCAGGCGTCGTTGCCCTAGACAACGACCGGTGTAAACAACACTTTGGTGGACGGGGAAGAGAGGCATCACGAACAGCAAGTGAAAGCCTGATCATCTCGGGCCAAATGAAAGCAATGTCAGTAACTCGCAGGCTATGTGAGATGCAGTGCTATACCATCAGGAGGCTATACTTTTTTGGATCGTGGTCCCACAAGAGTGGTACGTATGAAACACCACCCAGCTGGACTTTGGAACTTCGTCACATGGATGCGCCCACTTCATGCCTTTTCGAATCTCTGGGTTATACGTTACACAGTGGTCCACCCTCGTCGTTCCGATCAAAGCGGTATGACACGGCAATAACGACCTGGCACCGTCCCGACTTCTCTCCATATTTCAGAGCGACTAAGCTCTATGTCTTAGTATCCATCCGGCTTTCCATCGTGGACTTGCATGAACCACCGCGAACGATACTCAAGCCAGATACGGCGATTAACTGAGCGTGAGCTTCTTCTCGCCCTGTCTGGGTTGAATTGGCTAGAGAGGGTCAGTGAAATTGGGAACGTACCGCGAATGCGGAGAAAAACTTACCAACTGCTTTTGAACCGTCTCCAGCGGCGTGGTAGCTGTGACAAGGGGAAGGTCGTTTGCAGTGAAGTGAGTCCTGTACGGCTTTCCAGGGAACAGGAAACTCTGAGGAAATCCAACATCGAACGGCTCCGAGTCGTCGATATCGTCAATCTCCTCTTGGGTCAATTCGACTCCCAAAGCTTCGATGTTTCCCTTGAGGTGCTCGACCTTTCTGCCACCCACGATGGGGAAGACATAAGGAGCCTTGTGCATTACGTATGCAAGAGCGATGCTGGTGACCGCAGTCTTCTTCTTCTTGGCAAGTTCATCGAGCTTACCAGCTAAGCGGGCATATTTCTCGCCCTGAGGAGCCGCTTTTCGACCATCTCGATTCGGATCATCGAATTCCTCCTTGCTCTTGAGCTGTCCACGACCAATAGCTCCCCAAGGAGCAATACCCATGCCCTCCGCTTCACACTATCCACGCAGGGAGAATCAGCAATACTTCGCGGATCTCAGGGCGCCATAGACTGTCACTCACCATCGGAATGATGTCTCTTTCGAAGTCTCTGAAGGCGAGGCTCCAGTGCCCTTGATATACAGAGAACTGAGTGAGACCATGGAAACGAGCGTAGTCGTTGCACTTGACAACGAGCCAGGCGGGCGTGTCGCTGATCCCGAGGTAGATCACCTTGCCAGCCATGACAAGCTGATGAAGGCTGTTCATGAGCTCAGGGATAGAAGTCGTAAAATCCCACCAATGGAGGTACAATAGGTCGATATAATCGGTCTGTAACTTCTTCAAGCTGGCCTCGACCGATACCCTCAAGCTTTTGGCGTGGTTGCTTCGAATCGGTCAGCAGAGTCAAAAATGTCTCTGACAGTCCTACCCACCCTTGGAAATTGGACTTGATCTTCTCATTGGCGCCCATGGTCCGGTAACCAGTCGTGAACTTGGTGGCAATGACCATCTGATCGCGGTTATTGTTCTTCTTCATCCACTCTCCGATCCAAGTCTCGCTCTCTTCGGCTTGGTAGTTGTTCGCTAACCCAAAATGTCAGCTTTGCATTGACGACACAGATTTGATGTCCGCCGGCAAGATGCTTTTCTCAGACCAATCTTGGCGGGATATATCGAGCCGGGAACGAACGAGTTGAGCAGTGAGCAGCGAGGGAAGGACAGCACGAACCAGTATCAATGAAGTTGCCCCCGTTCTCATAGAAGAAGTCCAGCATAGCGAAACTAGTCTCCTTGTTGCATTCACCGAGGGCGTTCTTCCAAGCATCTCCGAAGTTCATTGCTCCCAGGCATAGTGGTGAGACTCGGACGCCAGCCGTGGCCGATAGGATACGGTGGAAGCCGAGAAGACTTTTTGGTTTTGGAGCGGGTGGGAAGAGTGAAGACATTTTCAATGTTCGTGCTAGACTTGACTGACTGGCGATGGAAAGTATACGTCTGATGTTGTTGTGAAGAAGGATACTTGCTAACGAAAGGTGGAGTGATGTCCCATCTATCTCGGTCTTTACCGATACGTCCGTCCGAGGGATGCTGTCTTCGACTCTTGCTCAACCAATGGATCTTGTAACATCCATATTATCGAACGCCAAAGACAGTGTGGACGACTCTGCTGCGGCCGCTTCACCCTCTTCACACCAACGAGCAATACCTCAAACGACGGGATTCGTCGCTCTACACTGGCATACAACGAGCATTTAAAGTTTGATAGATGACGTGCCGGGCGGATTGAGCTCGCATCTTCTCCCTCTCACCACCACCACTACTCGATGTCCGTTTAGTTACGGTGCCATCAACTTCATCAATGTGATGACCATTACAGACATCGACAAGATCTTGATGGGGCTCGGTCCTGGCGGCATTGTCGGCATAGCACCCCTTAACATCGTTGACATGGGCTGCAGTGCGGCCGCCTCTGCCGAAGTCGAGAAGCAGCTTTACTTTCTTCGACGCACTTCCAAGTGTCATTTTCGACGGCAGTCAAGAGTATGTTTCCTAGTGACAGGACTCGCTGATGGCATGCAATTTTGTTCCGCAATACTTGGCCCCCGTCATTGCCGAGTGGGCAATCCGATGCACAGGGCAGGGGATACCTGCCATGCCACGCGCTTTCTACTGATACAACAGACAGAACCCGAGGAGCAGTCCGTCGCCGCTCATGAGGTCTTGGTACGTACAAAGTCTCGAAATCGTGGTAGAGAACACCTCATCTTCAGAGTCACAATGACCTCAGGACGATGCTATGGCACGAGGACGATTGACCGATGACTTTTATACTGCCTTTGGGTACTGCACATCTCATCGGAATCTCCTCTCCAACGCTCTCGCCGACCCGAACCTGTTCCACGGCAGATCGACGCGTTTCACTGGCTCGGGATAATTGTGCAGCACAATGTACATCTTCCCCACGCGCGCCAGCCTTGTGCCTTGTGACTTTCTTTCTCTCCGATCTCCACCTCCTGTTCGACCTACCATGGCACTGCACGTATTCTCTGTGTACTTCTCGTGGACACAACACGCGACCAAAAGCACCCATCTCATCACCGGAGATCTTCTCTTCACACCTGCAGGCTGACGGCATCGCGGAATCGATTCAGCCAATTCCTGCTGCCCTGAAAACGACCCTCGAAAATTCGCTTCAAGATGACGGAGAACTTTCAGCCAGAAATAAAGATTCCTGCCAATCAAGCGAAAGCGTCCCAGAATCTGCAACAACAACATCATCAAAAGGATTCCCCGAGCAGGAATAAAAAAGCCCACTACTGCCCACTCCCAGTGCCCGCAAAACATGAAATCTGACCTGACCTGACAGCCGCCAGCGCATCTACGCATCCTTTCGACAAGGATCCAGTCAGGTTCGCGCGCAGGAGACGCCCTGATTCAATTGGACCACAGACGCAAAACTCTCGTCTCCCATTTCCGCTCGTGCACCTCTCTTACAAGGCACACCGCACGACCTATTGCAGTGCAACGACCTGCTGACTGTCGATCTCGTGTTCCTCGCGAATGGGCGAATTTCTGGTCCACCATCGTCATGATCCGTCGCTTCGCAGGTTGCAACGTGACTGAGACCTCACGCGAGACCCCCTTTGGCATCGTATATTCACCAACGCCAACACCGCCAATTGTCGATCCCTAAGAACGACCCCCTTCGGATCTTCCATGCCGAACCAAGCCGAGTGCGATTCAAGGCTATGCTGGCCAGCTTCACCGACGTCAGATGCGCCGAGCGCTGATGGGGGCAGAAGCGGGTCTACGCTCTCCTGTGTACAGACTCCTGTCCGTGAATAAGACAGACAGGTTGGTCGTATATTAAAGGGCCCTTGTAACCGCCGTGAACGCCCGCCCTGTAGTTCGACGCTTACTTCCAAGTGGTGAGCCATTCGAAACACAATCCTCCTTCTTAGTGCAGTGAAGCTAGAGTGTTTCATATTCACCTGGCTGCCATTCTTGGCGCTCTTTGCAGTATTCACCTATTCTTCGGCTTTTTTTACCTATTGTTGGGGTCGACAATAGCCGCTGGGCTCTTTATATACCGTGGGTTTGGTGGTTTGATGTGGTTGACTTTGTGTTCTGCTAACAAGAAATAGATCTGGATTGGACTCATCAGCTCTCTTACTAACGACTCAACGCTTGTTGGTTCGACGTCTGATAGTGCCCGTCATCCATTTGGCCAGTCCGAGTATCGATAGAGCAACACCTACAACGTCGAAAGAATCAGAACCGGCATCATGTTGTCGCTACTAGCAAAGACCGCCTCGGTCTTCGCCCTCTTGCTCAACACCATCAACGCAGCACCACTCGAAAAGAGGGCAACAGACCTCAAACCTGTCATCACCACCGACGTAAGTCCACCACCCTCTGAATACCCTCACAGATGAACTCACACCAACCCTCAGTTCCCCGACCCAACCATCATCAAAGTCGGCAACACTTGGTACGCCTTCGCCTCGCAATCCGCCTACGACTACAAAGACATCAAAGTCCAGCTCGCCACCTCCACCGACTTCAACACCTGGACCGTCACCGGCAAAGACGCCCTCGGCTCCATGGCGCCTTGGGTGAAAACCGATGGTCCGGCGGTGTGGGCTCCTAGCGTCAGCCAGCGCGCGGATGGGAGTTTCTTGATGTATTACTCCGCCGTGACCAACACCGCTGGCAACGGGGCTTATCACTGCGTTGGCACCGCGACGAGTGATTCGGTCGAGGGTCCTTATAACTCGAATTCTGACGAGCCGTTCGCGTGTCCCATCGATCAAGGCGGAGCCCTCGACGCATCCGCTTTCATCGACACCGACGGGACGAATTATGCTCTGTACAAGGTCGACGCAAACTCCAAAGGCCACGGAGGCGTGTGCGGGAATACTGTCGAGCCCATCGTCAAGACTCCGATCATGATCCAGAAAGTCCAGGCGGACGGCACGACCAAAATCGGCGACCCCGTCGAACTGATCCACAACACCGATCGAGACGGCCCACTTGTCGAAGCTCCGTACATGATTCGCAACAGTGACGGAGTTTACATGCTCTTTTTCTCGTCCAACTGCTACACATCCGCGGACTACGATGTTAGTTACGCGACGAGCTCGTCGCCGACGGGACCCTTCGCGAAGACCACGACTCCATTGTTCGTCACAGGGGTCTTGGGAACGATCGGGCCGGGCGGGGCGTCGGTTGCGAGTGATGGGACTTCGATGGTGTTGCATGGTTACGAGAATGACCAAAAGGTTGGAAATGTGAGGTCGATGTTTGTCGTGAGCATTGCCCCGCAGGGTCAGAAGGTGCTGCTGCAACAATAGGGCCTTTCGAGCGAGGGCATTTGATGCATTGATGAGATATGATTAACGATGTGACGAGGAATGCGCTACGAGATACGCCCAGATAGCGACCAGCTGTTGTATAGGCCTGTATCCAATTCATGAACTCAAGAGGTCTTTGAGATCAGGACATCGTACACATTGCTGTCGCTGTTTCATTTCGAAGTTGCTCTGATCCCTCCCTCCCAGATCTCGAAGTCTGTCTTCGATTCGCCACACCATGCGCTGAAGACGATCTTGCATGATCGGTTCCATCCGATCAGATTTCTTTCATCTCCAGCATTGTAAGCTTTGTCTTCGTGGATGGGCTCCTTCAGCAGTGCTATTCGAGTGGAGAGCTGATTCGTCCATGTCAGGCCTAGACTCGGTGTTTTGAGATTCGTGACTGTCGGGTCGTCTCCCCAGCCAGTAGAGAAACGTTGCTGATGATCAATCGCAAACGGGTCGTCGGTTGATAGCATCGTCGGTGTTGGCTGGGAGGGCATCTGTTGGGGAAGGGAAGGCATTGGCGAAGCTGGTCGGATAGCCTGAGTTGACTGACTGACTGCATGAAAGGTGTTGGGTTCTATAGTAGTGAAGCGATCTGCCACTTGGTTCGCAACGACAACAGCGATGTTGTGGGTTTGAGCCAGGTTGCGGAGGAGCGCTCCGATCTGAGCAAGATGGTTGCTGCGTTTGGCGAGAGCTTCTACGCTCTTGGATTTGCCACCTTTGTCGAACTCGGCTCGATAGTTGGCCGCGATGCTGTCAATCACCAGCAAACCGACGTTGTGTCTTTGAATGGCGACGGGGACCTGGTATCGTAGAATATGCTCCTGGGCTTCAACATCGTGAATGTGTGTGCTCTGGACACGGCTCAAAGACGGCCTCTGGTCCGGTGGTAGAGGAGATAGTCGAGGATGATTCTTCAATATCTGAGTGAGTCGTGTTGTTTGAAGAGGGGCTTCCGTGGAGATGTATAGTGCCGAACGCTGAGCGCCCCCTTCCGAGTCTTTGAGTTGGGATGAGAGAAGGAGAGTCAAGAGAAATTGAGTCTTTCCAGCAGCACTGCGTAGTGCAAGTCAGAGACGAAGACGAAACGAAACATGTCCGAAGAACTCACCTCTCGCCCACGATCTCAGTCAGGTGACCGCGCGCTACGCCGCCGGCGAGGGCAAAGTCTAAAGCGTCGTCCAGGGTGCTTATCGTGGTCCATCTGTCCGCGACGTCTCGTCTGCCACCATCAAGGTCTTGACCGCGTCCTGGCTGCTGGGCGAGCTCCGCATGGAGGTTTTCAAGAACTGCTTGCGCGAGTTTCTTCACCTCGCCAGGCGGGACTTGGGCTTGCTTGGCGACATCGAGCGCGTCCAGCGACAGCAGATCCGCGGTGGAAATCAGGGCGCGCTCCAGCGATGGGATAATGTGGGAGAAATCGGCGACGTCGAAGTCAGGGAGGACGGTCAGAAGGTTGGTCATCTGGCCGCAGCACCATCACCGCGGCAGCACGTGAAAGACGAGGATGATGATGCGGTGTTTGGTGGTGTGTGGTGAGTGTCTGGTGTCGGTGTCGGAGTTCTCAAGCCGAGCCGCTCTTCCGCCCAGAGCGACCAAGCTTCCCTTCGAGCGAACGTCGTCTTTCACAGCACACTGCCGAACGTCATGGCCTGGATCAGTACTTTGTCCTCGAGTAGCCGCTACTGCGCTCTTCCATCATCATATGACCGAGCCTGGCCGCCAATATCTTAGCCATGTCTTCTCTTCTCCCAGCCTCGAGATGATAACCAACACCGGAATTGCAACAACAACTCGATCACATCGCCAGCACCTCCCAGCTCTACCTATCCCTGCTGCGAAGCTACGCCTTTCGCCTCACCTGCTGCAGCTCCAGCTCGACTAGCGCCCTGCTCTCTGGCACCTCAATCTGCCACTTCCCTCTGTCCGCCGCCGTGTTTCGTCTCGTCCTGCCCATGCAGGCGGAGCACCGTGGGCCTACGATTGCCAAATAGCCGTGGAAGAGCGAATCCGCGCAGTAATCCTCTCCCGAGGTGGAGTACCCAGCGTCCCAGGCCGGCCAGAGAGCCGCTGTCTGCTGAGCAGGTCAGTAATTTGTTGGTTCCCTACTGTTCTCCCAAGGCCCGGCACTCAATCACCGCACGTTCGGCGCAACGGGCGATCCCCACGTGCTGTTCGTTGCCATCAGACCTGACCGGCCATCACATGTGGCTCGGTCTTCTACGACGTCAGGTGCGAGCCCAGATTGTTCAGCAACTGCCCTTCCCAGCGGGGGCTTGGTTTGCAATATCTATCTCGAGCCTTTGCTCCTTTACTCCATTCCTGGTCTTCGTTCAGACCACGCCGCTGGGCCTCGCACAACCATGCCCTTTGCGTCCTAACTCCCTATCAATGCCGGGCTACTACCATCAGGATTGTCACTACTTCTTTCGTACCTCTTTGCGTGGCTTGTCCATTGCCACGCTTGTGTCTCCGTTGCATAGCTAGATCAAGTGCTTACGCTTATCATGTCTCCAGTTCGACAGTTTCCATCCATAGTCGAGAAGCTTGAAAACTCCAACAGGCGTGACTCTGCCACCATGGCCGACCGATCAGAAGCCAGTGCGAAGGAGACGACCCAAAGCTTTGCAAAGGAGAAGCGTGATCCGTTGGGGAATGATTTCCTAACCAAGTCGGGACCTGGGATCACTTTTGCCGCTCAAGACAAACTACCCAAGCTACCGATCCCGGATCTCGAGGCAACATGCAAGAGGTATCTGGCTTCACTGTATCCTCTGCAGAACGCAAGGGAACATGCCGAGACAGAGCGTGCGGTGCACGAGTTCTTGCGTACCGATGGACCGGATCTTCAAGAAAAGCTCAAGACGTACTCTGAGGGGAAGAGCAGCTACATTGAGCAGTTTTGTAAGTCAAGTCAAGCATCTCTAGAATGATAACTTCTGACTTCATTCAGGGTACGATTCGTATCTGAACTACGACAATCCTGTCGTATTGAATCTGAATCCCTTCTTTCTTCTCGAAGATGACCCAACTCCGGCAAGAAACAACCAGGTGACACGAGCCGCGTCTTTGGTTGTTTCTGCTTTATCTTTCGTTCGCGCCGTCCGCAAGGAAGAACTGCCCCCGGATCAAGTTCGAGGTCAACCGCTGGACATGTACCAATACTCACGGCTGTTCGGTACTGCCAGAATACCCACAGAGAATGGATGCCAGATCGGCCAGGACCCATCATCAAAACACATTGTCGTCCTGTGTCGAGGACAATTCTATTGGTTCGACGTGCTGGACGATAACAACGACCTGATCATGACCGAGAAGGACGTCAGCTTGAACTTGCAGGTCATCACTGAAGATGCCGACCAGACCCCAATCTACGACGCAGCAAAGGGCGCACTTGGCGTTCTGAGCACTGAAAATCGCAAAACATGGTCAAGCTTGAGAGAACTCATCAGCAAAGACAACGGCTCAAACAACAGCGACTGCCTGAACATTGTGGATTCTGCACTTTTCATCCTTTGTCTCGACTATACCGAACCTCAGAGTAGCTCAGACGTATGCATGAACATACTCTGTGGAACTTCCCAGATTGAACGTGGCGTTCAGGTCGGAACATGCACGAATAGATGGTACGACAAACTACAGATTGTCGTTTGCAAGAACGGCAGTGCTGGAATCAATTTTGAGCATACTGGTGTGGACGGTCATACAGTTCTTCGCTTTGCATCAGACGTATACACAGATACGATCCTTCGTTTCGCCCGCACTATCAACGGACAAGCACCTTCCCTGTGGGCATCACAGTCGCCGGATCCATCGAAGAGGGACCCTTCAAGCTTCGGCGATGTCAGTACAACTCCTCACAAGCTGGAGTGGGACATGGTGCCAGAGTTGGCAACGGCAGTACGATTTGCAGAGACTCGATTGGCAGATCTCATCCAACAAAACGAGTTCTACACTCTCGAGTTCGGGCAATATGGCAAGAACTTCATGACATCGTGTGGTTTCTCTCCCGATGCATTTGTGCAGATGGCTTTCCAGGCAGCTTACTATGGCATGTATGGCCGCATCGAGAGCGTGTACGAACCAGCAATGACGAAGTTCTTTTACCACGGACGGACGGAAGCGGTACGACCTGTCACTAACGAGAGTGTAGAGTTCATCCGCACCTTCTGGGCGGACACCTCGCCAGCAAAGAAGATCGAAGCTTTGAAAAAGGCCTGCGAGAAGCACGCTGCTTTGACCAAAGAATGCGCCAAAGCCCAAGGCCACGATCGCCACCTCTATGCCTTAATGTCCCTCTGGCAGCGACAAATCGACGGCGACGCAGACTTCACGAGCAACGACGGCGACGCCCCCAGCACCAACGGCTGGAACAGCCCGACAAGCGATCGAGGAGACCAACAATCCAGCGTCGGCCCCTCCCCCAACCGCACCAGCATCGCCAGCGACGAAGGCAGCACCCAATCCACCAGCCAATCGCCCCCACGAACGCAACAACCCATCCTCCCGGCCCTCTTCGCAGATCCGGGCTACGACCGCATCAACAACACCATCCTCAGCACCTCCAACTGCGGCAACCCCTCCCTCCGGCACTTCGGCTTCGGACCCACCTCCGGCGACGGCTTCGGCATCGGCTACATCATCAAAGACGGCAGCGTGTCCATCTGCGCGAGCAGCAAGCACCGGCAGACGAAACGCTACATCGACGCGTTGGAGAGCTATTTCCTGGAGGTGCGCAAGTTGCTCCGCCAGACGCATCGTCGCGGCACGAGTACGGATAAGCAGGCTTCGCGGGCGCGGGAGGCGGAGGAGAAGAGGCCCAAGGGCCAGAGGGTCAAGTCGAGGGGGAGGGTGGTCGGTGAGCCGGGCGGTGCGGGGGCGGTGACGGGGAAGGAGCCCGAGGGGGATAGTGGGGTTGCGAGTGATGATGAGTTGGGGGGATGTAAGTTCAGAATCTTCTTTCTCTTTTGATGGTGGTTTTGTTGGTTTTGGTCTGCTGACTTTGGTGAATCTAGATGGTTTCTTCGATGCGGGTATGTTGCTGCAGGCTCTGAGGGCGAAGGAGGAAGGAGCGGAACGGCCGAGCGAGAAGGTTGCGGCGAGGAGGGAGGTTGGGAAGAAGTTAAGGTTGATGGAGTATTAAGTAAGTGGTTGGAATCGCTCTTCGGGGTTTGCTCTTGGTTGCATGGCATTGCAAGAATTCGAGTGCAGCATTGCATGCATGCATTCTTTGAGAGGTTGGATGTGGCCATGATAGACTGTGCACGAAACCGGAAGGAAAGGAAAGGAAAGGAAAGGAAAGGAACGAAGACGATATCAGAGTAGCATCATCTGAACTTCAGATTCTCATTCCACCAGGCTCCCATCTCATCCATCCGAAAAAGAACAAGGCCTCTGGATCTGGTTCCGTCTTTCATGCCCGCCCCAAAAACGCCTCGCTAATACTCACAAGGCCAGACCACCCGTTCTATGTTTACAGCAATATCAAATCCCCGTCCAGCTCATCGTCGTCATGTCTAATTTCTTTCGCTGGGCTTGTAATAGTTGTTGTTGTTTGCAGTCAGTCATGAAATGTGACGGATTCGTTCGTTCCCATCTCGCGGTGATGCCGCTGTCATTATAGATCCCTCCCTTCTTATAAAACACCCTTCGAATCGATAATCGTGTCATGCGGATTGGATTTCTCATGCCCGCTCAGAGCATGTCGTCCTCCGCTCGTCTCAGCTTGAAGTCAGGTACCTCGTAGAACCACTCTGTCGCCTTGTCCCATTGGTATGCCTTGAAGTCCACTCCGTAAGGCTTCGGCTCGAGGCAGTAGAGCATGCCGATCGGTACATCCAGATCGGCGACTTCTTCTCTCCTCAGACCGCGGAAGTAGGCGAGCAGAACACGGGCCACGCTGCGGTGACCCACGAGCAAGACGTGGTCTTCCATACGCTCCAGCTCGACGATGACTGGACGCAGACGGTTGATGATATCGAGGTAGCCTTCGCCGCCGGGTCCTGGGTATCGGTAGTGGAGCTTGTCGGCCTTGCGGCTCTTGTACTCTTCTGGGTATTGCGTTGAGATGCAGGAGTATGTCAATCCTTCCATCACACCTGCGTTCAGCTCGTCCAGCATGCGCATCTGCTTGGTGTCGTACTCCTCGTCATTGAAGTACTGAGCTGTCTGGATGCTGCGCTTGAGCATAGACGTCCAGACACAGAACGCTTTCGGCTCAAAGCCCAAATCTGTAGCGTCGGTGGCGACTGATCCGTTTTCTGAGCCAGGCGATTGGGGGTGGAAGTAGGGATTTGGAGGGGTGACATCTCCTGGCTGCGGTGGGAAGTGAGTATTCCGCAGGTTCTCGATCTGCTTCATGTCCCATTCTTGTCGTTTTTGCTCCATGAACCTCGCCAATGACTGAGCGTATTGGTGGCCTTCTGGCGCAAGGTCGCTGTCGCCGCCAATCTTGCCCGAGACGTTGTCCATGCTCAATCCATGTCGGGTGATCCAGATTTGTCGTGGTGCGAGGTTGAAGTTGAGAAGGTAGTAGTTGGCTTGCGCCATCAAGAACCCCTTGATCTGGTGGCTGATGACTTTGCGGCCAACGTCGATCATCTGGATATACGGCATGTTGTTCTTTTCCTCGTATTCACCAAGCGGTACGTACGATTTCTCGTACTCGTGCACTCGCTTCTTGAAGTCCTCCAATGCAATCACCGGATCCATCTCCTTGTAGTCAGGTCCGTTCAGCTTCAATCGCATGTTGGCTTCCAGGAGATCGGGGTCCACACAGCTCGATTCGAGGAAGAGTACGTTCAGTTGTGGTCCAGCTCGCTCTCTAATCCGATTCATGATCATCTTCCGTCGCTCCATGGTACTGTTGGTAGCGTCCAGAATGCCAACACTGCCGTTCTCGTATAGGATATAATCCAACAAGTCATCCAATGTCTCCCGAGCCACCTGCTCTCGAATCTGTGCAGCCCTCTTGTTTTGCGGATCGAAGAAAGATGCATTCTGTTCCATTGCTTGGTCGTCTTCCTTGGCCTGCTCCTCTGGTGCATCCCTTGACAAAACGATTGTCGCCATACTCTGCTTCCTCTGCGAAAGTGGCGGGATGTCGTCTGTCTCTCTATCATGGTTCGTATTCCCATTGATCTCTGGTGCTTGTGTCTCTGTCGCGCTGCGCGGAGGAGTTCCTGGCGCGTCGATCTTTGTATCATCGTTCAGCATCAGCTGTGCCACAGAATGCTGCCTTTCTGCTGCGCTCTTGCTTTCAGTAATGTCCTGCTTGACGTCGTGGTTGTGCAGTGGGTCGGCCTTCGCAATGTCGAGAACACTTGGTCTGTGGTGCGTGTGAAGTTCTTCCCGCTGTTGTTGGCTCTTCGTCTTCTCCAAGCTATTTGGACCACCAGCCACAACACGCCGCCTCTCGCCCACGTTGAAGATTCTTGTATCATGCTGCAGCCAGTTGAGGTACCGCGCCAGCTTCTTGGTGATGTAGCTCTTGCCTCGAGCGGGCAGTCCAACCATGACAATGACCAGCTTCGATCCCACATCTCTCGAGGCGATTCGACCATCGGGGGATACCTTGCTCTTTGTCAAGCCAGGGATGTCGAGGGTGGTCGGCCGTACTCGAGGCGTGCTCGTTCCCGAGTTCTGTCGAATAGGCATGGGGAGTTTCTGGCTGGGTGTGTCTGAGCCTGCACTGCTGGGCGGCGCTGAGGTGTTGCCCATGAGGCGCGGACTGCTCGGCGCCGTGGTCGCGGGCGTGTCGTTGTTGGCCATGGTGGCGGTCATGGTCTTGGGGACTTCTGGGAGGGTGCCGTTCATAGCCGCTGCCAAAGAGCCTCGAGTCTGCGGCAGTAGGTGTCTGGGGTCGGGTGCAGAAGAGCCATCGTATTGTGGGCGCAGCGTGACATTTGAATTTGGATCTCGCACGGCAGCGGCAGAAGGCGGGCTGAGGGTCTGGTCGAGAGTATTTCGTAGTTGATCCACTTGCTTATGGTCCGGCGCGACTTCGTTGCTCCACCGGCGGGATTCAGACTGGCTGGAGTTGGTCGTCATCGCCTGCTTCGCTAACAATGACTGCTGGCTCTGCCTGCGACGGAATGAACCTAGCGATGAGTTATCTTCTACCACGCAGGAGCAGGTGCCGTTGCTATGGATGTTCAGCGGCGGCGGGTCGGCGGCGACGGCATGGTATGTTGCGGTGGTGGTGGTTGTGTCTGGAGTGGTAGCGTGCGGCATCGGACAGGCAAAACGTGGGCCTGCGGGATGACAAAAGGCGCGAAATGGTCGAGGTATCGATTGGAACAGAGCACGGGCGACCTGCGTTGGACGGGCAAGGGTCTGGAGAAGAGAGTTGGCGCCTACGGGCGTCGCGGCTGCGAGGCGAAAGTAGTGAGTGGTTGAGTCGAAGAAATTCTCTGCGCGAACCAGACTCAGAAGGCACAGCGGAGAGCAGATGGAGTCGATGTCGTGTGCTCAGTTCCCGTTGGCGTGGACATGCTCGCGGAGGACGGGGGCGGGTGTGATTATTATGGGCAGTCGATGCTCAACGGGTCTGAGAAATGGCAGATTCAAGAAAATAATTTTGAGTTGCGGCAGCGCTCTGCCATGTGCCCGCTTGCCGATCTCGCGGGTGGCGTGGTCAGGAACAGAGAGATGTTGGAATGAGGCTCGGCGCTGGGCGACGCTCAAATGATGATGCCGGCCAGGAGACAAGAAGACGACAAGACAACAAGAGCTGAGCAGCAGGCCACGCGGCTCAGGACAACAACAGCGACGCCTTGCTTTCTTCTGCTCGAGCTGCTCTCGTCGGGGAGTAAATGCAATGCAAAAGCTAAAATGGTCAGGCAGGTACTCAAGCCAATCTACTGGCGCTCGAAGCCCACGCCTCCCACCCCAACGCACTCACACATGACGAGGCTGTCGGTGATACACGTCTCAGACCCATCCTCAGCTGTCCCTACCACTTTCGAATCGTCGCCCTTCCGCACACATCCCACGCCCACAGTTGCCTGCACCTTGTTGCTCTCCGTCGCTGGAATTAGATGCTCGCCGAGTCTTGGCTGTCCTGCACCCGCGGGGAGGAGGCCGGTACCCCATCTCACCAACGGCCGCGACATCGCACGTTGTCTTGCCCTTATCTGCTGATGAGCCCTTGGCTGGCCCACGCTCTCACATCCTCCGCTGCCACCCCGCCGGTATCATCCTTTTCAAGAAGCCTTGGCGCCAGGATTTCATTTCGGATGGGGAATCGTTGCGCTTGCTCACTCGGTACAGATGCTCAACGTCGCTCAGAACAGATTGCGCTTCTTGGAGCCAAGATGGGATTCACCGGCTCGTCTCACAGAAGGCTGCTTAAGAAGTGTTTATCGACGCTTACCTGGCCATAGTTGGGTCTTGACTTCAGACGCCAAGTCCACGATGGTCGATGGTTCAACCTCACCTCTGTCATCATCGTACGACATGAGACCGACTTCAAACACTGGCCCAAACTAATCACTGGGCCAAGAAGCCGAGAAACTCAACCCACGGTTTGTGGAATGCCGTGGCCTTGTATGTCCGTCATCAGGAACAACATGTTGGACGAGACATGGGGGATCTTCAAGCAGGCCCAGCTGCAACACTGGAAGACGTGGTTCACCATTCTATCCTCGTCGTTCCGCTCGAATTGGAAGGCATGGAAATGCTATCTCTCCACTTCTTGGAAAATGACCACGCTTCTGTTCACCTGCCAGTGATGGGATGTATCCTCAACTTAGAGCGAAACACCAAGGGTGATGGTCATACCTCAAGACAAATTTGTAATCTGTGCCATCACTGACACGGGGCGCTATCCCACTCCTACCGGCGTAACACCCCATGAACATTTCGCTGACCGATGACGACCACCTTGGCATACACGTCGATCAACAACACTAAGAACAACGCGTCGGACAAGCAACAAAGACTAGACAGCGCACCGAAGTACTAATGCAACAACACAGCCTCTGCCAAGTACGCAGCGTCGTGGAGGCAACGTCAACTAACAACACACTGGTCGCAAACCAACACCCACAAGAGCAAATATCGAGCGAATGGTGAACGTACAAACCATCGGGCACCGAATAAGTACAGCGAGTCGACGCCGACCGCAGCACAAGTGTCAAGACGAGCATAAACTCTCGCGATGAACGCGATCGAACGACAACTTCTTCAGCCTCGAATTAGACTGCTGCATGAAGGCTGTAGCACACTTTCCATCCCACGAGACCGGGGACTATAGCATCGCTTTGCGAAAGGCAGGAGATCCCAAATGTACAACACCTTGGCATTGTCGGCGAAGAATGGTAAGGACAGAAGAGGACTTTACAAATGTAAAGGTCTTGCGCTCTGAGCAAAAACATTTCTCGCAAGTCCAAGCCAATATTCCGGAAAGCCAGCTTCACAGGCCCATGTCAAAAACGAATTTTGCTTCTGCCTCACGCTGACATTCCTCTCGGCATATCAATAAGCATACCGACACTTTTCGAAGAGTAGGAAGCATCTCGGTGAACCGGAAAGAAGAGGAACATCACTGTCATTGAGACCAAACTGCCATTCAACTCCGTCATCAAATCATGGACCAAACCAACGACAAACCCTTCCCATTCCTCTCCCTACCGGGCGAACTCCGCGAGAAAATCTACACCCACCTCCTCGTCCGGCACCGCATCCTAATCAGCTACAACCAAACCCTCCCCTCACGACGAGACCACCAACAAGCCACCCCATCCAAAAAACCAAAACCAAAACCCACCCTAAAAGGCCTCGTAGCCATCACCTCGCTCGCCACCTCCCCCAAAACAACAAGCACCACCACCTTCGAACTCCCCACCCCCTACGCCACCCGCAACACTGCCGCCCTCCTCCTCACCTCTCGCCAACTCCACCACGAAGGCACGCACACCCTCTACACCCACAACGTCTTCGACTTCAAAACTATGCCCGCCGTGCAACCCTTCCTCTCCCTCATCGGCCCCCGGAACCGCTCCCTCTTGACGTCCATCCGCCTCTCGAGCTGGAACCGCCTCGGATGGAAACTCGCCCTGAACGCTCTCGCAGAGACGAATGTCAGGGAGGTCGAGATCGCGGTCTGGAAATTCGATACGTACGAAGCGCAGTGGGAGGGGTTTTTGAGGGAGTTGGGGGAGGGTTTGGGTGGGGAGGTGGGGAATGTGAGGTTTTGCGTGGGGGGTGGGGAGGTGTGGGAGAGGGGGAGGGGGAATGTGCTGGGGAGTGGGGATGTTGAGGCGGTGGGGTGCAGGGTTCGGCGGGGAGACTGGGGGGTTGTGAGAGGGTGTTGAGGAGATTATGAGAGGATATTGTGGTTGAGCTGTAGAGGCCCCCAAAGGCGTCTTCTCGTTCATGATGGCATCGACTAGTCTGGTTGATGCGTCCAGTAATGTGACACGTTCGCACGCTCGCTCGCTCCAAAACATCTCAGCAGAACTTTTCTCTTAATCATGTCCACGTCACCAGAGGCGAAAAACGCTCACACAAAAGCTCTCATCCATCCACACCAACATCCACGCCAAACTCCTGCGCTGCCCTCGCACCAGCAACAGCAAGACTATCCGCCGCAGTATTCCCCTCATCCTTGTCATGCCCCTTGACCCACTCGAACCTCACACCTCCTGGACCCCGATCCCAGTAAGCCCGCTTGTCCTCCGAGATGGCAATATCCTCGCCTTCCTCCATGCGAGGTCGATTCAGGATGATGCGCTCCTCCAGCATGTCGAGGATCTTTTGGATGAGGTCCTTGTTCTCCACGGCTTTCCGGGACGAGTTGATCCAGTTGTTTCTCTGCCAGTTGTGGAACCAGTCCGTGACGCAGTCGATCGAGTACTTGCTGTCGCTGACGATGACGATCTTGCGGTCCTTGGGCGAGACTTCTAGAGCTCGGACTATTGCTGTCAGCTCGGCGCGCTGGTTGGTCTGCTTGACGCCTTCGAGGGGTTCGCTGATGTTGCGTCTGTCGCTTGGTCCGAAGTAGACGCCAACACCACCCCAAGCACTGGCCTTCCCATTGCTGAGCGAGCTTCCATCTGTGTATATCCGGATCGGGGCGTCTCGTACTGGCCGCACAGCTTGGTAGGTGTATGCTTCGCGTTCGCCTCGTGTCTTGTAGCGAGCGCCATTGGTGGTGTGGTCTAGGGTGATCGATGTATCGAAGCCATCCTCAACATCTTCTGGCAGCGGGCCCTCACCAGGCTCATATTCTCCCTGCTCCATACCTGGCGGCGGGCTGCTCTCATCCTTAATGCCATTGCCCTTCTTCCCCTTGCTGGTCTTCGCCTTCTTCTGGGTGTGCTCCGACTCAATCGTTCCGACTGATGCATCGTAACCTGACAGTCGCCCCTCTGCCACATATTGCTCTGCCTCCGTTCTCGTCTTGAACCCTCTATGCTTCGGCCCCTTCCATCCCGTAATCTGATCCAGCACCTCCTGCCAACTCGTGTAGATACCTGGATTCCTTCCTGACTGCACTCCATAGTACCTCGTCGTCTTCGATTCTGTCCCAGTAGTTCCTTCATTGTTGACAAAGTTCTCGGCGTCCGTCAGAGAGGTAAATGACTTGAACATGGCCTTGGGAAAGCCTCGGACTTGGTCGAGACATTCTGCCCAGGTGTGATAGATGCCCGGCTCTTTGCCCACACGGACGGCGTAGAACTTGAGGGCTCCCTTCGATTCTCGCTTCCGCTTAGTGCCAGCAGTCGGGGTGGATGGGACTTGTGGAGCAGGTGGTTGGTGTGTTGACGTGGGGTTCACGGCTGTGAAGCCATTGACTCCGTCCATTGTGATTGGGAGCCGAAGTGTTGATCTGTCGGGCAATCGATTGTCAAAGAAGAACAAGATCGGTAGTCGTTTGGTGGTCCCGTTCGCACATGGGTGGGGAGCTTGAGTGGTGCGGACACGTGATGGTGAGCTCAATGCCTGCACAAGCCCGGTGAAGGGGCGGCGGAGGTGGTGATGCAGCTTGTTGTGTGACGCTCGCAAGAAAGGAGGGTGGGAGACGAGGGAAATTTATGTCAGAAGGCGGACGTGGGAGCGCGGGCTAGACGACAGTTTTGGAGGGGAGGAGAAGAAGAAGGCGCGGCCGGGTGTGCCTGCAACGTGTGGGCGGCATTGGGAGGGGGTAGTACCCATCCCAGCTCACGGCGGAAGGTGCCGTTGGCGGGAAAGCACGACTCGCCGCACCGCCTGCACGCGTGCCGAAGGGGCGTCTGCGGCGGGCTATGTTTGTCGACAGCATCGCGGCTGGCCGTACATGTAGGCTTGCTGGAGACACGCGATGAGGGCGGAACGGAAGTAAGGGCAGGAAGAAGGCCATCGCGACAGTGCTTGGCTTGGCGAGGACCACCTCACCTGGTCTGGCTCGCATCTCGTGATCGCTTCAGCTCCACCTCACTCCACTCTCATCCACCCACCCACCACCACTTCGTCCTTCTCCATTTGTGCGGTCTTCGCTAAAATCCCACCGCGCCCTGCACTTCAGATGTAGCTGCTGGCTGCCGCAGCATGTTCGAGGTAAGTAAGCCTCCTGAAATCTCCCACCACCCATGCCGCAACGACCACAAGCTTCCAGCGAATGGGAACATCCTAGTCGAGAAAGCAAGACGCACTTGTTGGACTACTGCAGCCCCAACAACAACACCTCCCTCCCCGACCAAACAATCACCGCAGTCCTTTCTCACTTACATATACCCAGACCCGCCATGCCTCCTCCCGCTATCGCCTCCGCCTGCACCGCGCCCGCTCCGTCATCCTAACTCCCCAAGAACTCGTCGAGATCCGCGCTGCACAACGCACCTTCGAGGGAGCCTACATCCGGACGAGCCTGTCGCAGTTCAGCTTCGCATTAGTCGTGCTGAAGATTTTCACCTCCGAGTTCTACAGCATCGGGGCGTTGTTTGCCGTCTATGGCGCTGGTGTGTTGGGAGTTAGTGCTTTCCGGCGTATGCAGGGGAACAGGCAGTTTTTCAGCGAGGTTGGTGAGGACGGGCTGAGTAGGAAGCGGTAGGTCCTTGAGTCTGTCTTGATTGATGGGGCAGTGTTGATCGATCGACAGATTTCGAACTAGTGGTAATGTCGTCGTTGTTCTTACCAGCCTGAGCATTGCGGCATATGTTACCTTGCTGGTCTTGACGCTGCGGTTACAATGATGAGGTGAAATATAGATTCTAATCGAGACTCGACTGATGATGCCCACCACAACTCCTCTCTTGCTTCACTCCTCACCCTTGCGAGCAAAGCATCTATCTACTTGTAGTGGAGCGCATCGTCTCATAGCCCGAGCTGCTTGTTGTTCAATCCTCAAATCCTGCATACAGTCCGCCCGTGTTCTCGGAGGTCGTATCCAACCTGCCAGCCAAGCTTTTGTAATGTTCCTTCCTCCAAGTGCAGTTCAAATGAAGTTGAGGTTGAGCGTTGGGGTGGTGATTCGATGCGTCTTGCGAAGTATCGAAAGGCCAATGACTGTCATGTTTATGGCATCAAGAACGAACAAGGGCCGGCAGTCTCATGCGGCACAGGGAGTGATCGAGCGCATGATCACTGCCCTCGCTCATTGTGACATGTACCCCTGAGCATCCGTCGCCTACAATCAAGATCCACCTCAGCAGTCTCATGTGTGTTATGAACAACGCGCTATGATCGATGTCGCAGCTGAAGGTTGTGGTGTCCAGTTCGGCCGTGAAGTATGCGGCGCAGGACAAAAGGTGTAGATGAGGTCCAGGGGCGAGTGCCGGCCAAACTTCCTCGAATGCGATATCTTTCGATCCTCCTTCTTCGCTCAACAGCTGTTGACTTCAATCGTGCGCCGTTGCGCAGTGGTTTGGCCATGCCCCCGGTGTAAGTGTCGCTGCAACTTCAAATTGCGCAAGGAGTGAGGTCATCATCACCTTCGAGAAAGGTCCAGGTCGCCATCGAGCTCGAAAGGTAGAGTATGTGATGAAGCAGACAAAGGTACGCAGTCGCCAAAAAGAGATGCACCCTTCAAACAGTCCGTGGAGAAAGGCAGGTGCGTGAAAGGAGTAGGAACGACCCCTCGCGTTGCAGTTGATGATGGTCGCGTGGTGGCAGAATCGAAAATCGAAATACCACCACGGTCAAAAAGACTGACAACGCCGGGAATCGAACTCTCGACCAAAACTGCAAAAGAGAACCCTACCCTGACCCCAGATTTTCCGGGAGAGGTGGGAGGGAGAGAAACTAATTGGGACCCAAAGATGATAAGACTTTATGCCTTTTACCAAGTCGAGGTTCGTTAAGACGCTGTCGGACAGGCCTTCGATGTTTACTCATTGACGATCTAAGTACCGCTGAGCCACCAAAGGTTGCTGCCAAAGGGCGCCCACCAACGTTTACTGCTTTTGTGACTGGACTAGGAATTTGCATCATATAATGCTAAAGGGCGGTTTGGTCCGGGGTTTTGCCGGTTGGGATTTGCGGGAGTCGTTTTGCCCGCACCACTGCTGGTGACGTTCGATGGCTCTTTACAGGCAGATGATGTAGTAGGCCTTGTTGAGGGACTCCAGGAGATGGGCATCGCGAGATTTCCAGGTATCAATGACTCTTTTGATCGCCGTCAAGTGCGAGGGAGGGACGGCTGACCGGGCGTTCAGGGATTCTGGTCACGGATTATGATGATGGCAGCCGGTCCTCAGCAGAGAACTCCTCTTCGTCTCCGGGGGTGAACAGAGGCTTGCACAGACCCCATTGTCTTCCATAATCTTTGATCGCGCTCTGTGCCTGATTGCTGGTGAGCCACACTGCAAAGCGTGCAGCAGCTCTATGTGCTTCTAGATCTCGGTCACCAGACACTTCGCTCACGAACGCATCGCTTTTCACGACTGCAGAACACGGGTTCAGTAGCTCTTGGCCACCTTCGACATGCACGTGCAGTGATGGGATGACGCCGTCTCGTTTTGCCGTGAGGAACGTGGCTCGATCGGTAAGCAAAAACGCTCGTTCGTTGTCGGCCCTCAGAAGTGCATCGTAAGGGGCCAGAGGGTACGTTTTCATCCAGTCTTTACCAGACACATCTACACCAGCGGCTTGCCAGAGTAGCTGTTCTTTCGCAAACGTGGCTGATCCGTCGCCTCTAGTATGGAACTCGATACGGTCCAGCCGTACTCCACCAGGAGCAGCACCACTCCCACCGCGGGCCGAGTGGGATTCCGCAATGATTCTCAGGGCACCACAAATATCGAATGCACCGACATCTACGTCCGGACCAACAAGAATGAAGTGATCGTTGAACGCCCTTCCCACTCTGCTCGCCCACCCCTCATCGATGGCCAAGTCCTCGTTGTGAGGCTCGTAAGTGAGAGCTATTTCAACCACACCAGCAAGCAACGCGATCTGGGAGTGGCGGCTGTGATTGGGAACCCATCCGATGCGGAATCCTCCACCGTTTTCGGCAATGTACATGTCAGCCAGCATACGCAGAACTCCGGTATAGCCAGCGCCACCGTTGCCAATGCGGAAGACGACGTCGTGTGCAGCATCGCCGTACATTTCTAGCTCTTTCGTATTGATCACATCGGATCCAGAGGGACCATTGCTCAGAGACAGCAGTTTGGAACGATAGTTACGCGAGATCCACGGATCGGATGTGTCTACTTGGCCGGAAAGGGGAGCACCAGGATGTTGTTGCTGAGCCATGAGGTAATGGACCAGGCGGACATCGATCAGCCTTCGAGTTTGTTTGTACGGTATCGAGGAATGTAATGTAATCCGCCTTCGAAGGTCCTAGAAGGCGGGGGGGTAAAGAGTATAACGTTGTTATATTTCAACGCTTCATGCGCAAATCATCTCTACGCTGTGAGCACCAGAAGACGAAGTGCAAGTATACATTCACCGTAAGCAAGGATTCAAATGCCGACGAATCCCATCCGCCTAATTGCTTTTAGCCGGCACTCAAAACTCCTCCAGCGCCGTGCTGTTCAGACCCCTTTCTTCTACAATATCGTACAACTCTACCTTTCTAAGAGACCTCCATAGCATCACCATTGCTGACGCCATTCGCCCCTGCGCCCAGAGATACGCCACCGTCCTCACCGATGAATCGCTTCTCGAACTCTGTGACGAATCGTACAGATCGTTGAGGGTCATAGAATAGCTGGAAAGACCGTTGGACATCTCCCACCTCGACCTCCTTGGCCCTCCGCTTCTGAGATAGCAGATGTGACGTGGTGATGAGGTTGCTGGCATACCTCAGCCCAGTCTCTTGACCAATCTTGGTAAGAAGCGCAAGAGCATCCGGCGAAACGTCAACCTCTTCCTCTTGTGCACGTATTGAGAGAATCTCACGGATCTCATCTGCTTGGTAAGGGTGTGTCGATATGATAGCAACCCGATCAAGGAAGTCGAGTGGCAGGCCGTGAGGGCTCTTGTAGTTTGTGCCTCTGATGGTGGTGGAACCTCGATTCGAAGCCATGATGACAATTGGAGCGAGTTCGTCTTCCAGCGCTCGGTTGATAAAGCTGAAGCACTCGATGTCCAGCATATGCACTTCGTCGATGAAGAGAACCCCAGGCACGATCTCTGCTTTTCCTTCCTCTTTCCACTCTGCCACCTTTGTGTTGATCTGCTCTCTCACCTCGGATCTGATCTCACCGGTGTCGCCAGAAAAGAGAGCCAAGAATCCTTGTGTTCGGCTGTTGATTACGTCGATCTCGTGCAGCGAGACTGTGTGGACAGTCTCACGGCGGACCTGAAGCTCGCCATCTGGGCATTGTATGAACTTGGCATCTGATCCGACAGCATCATAGTCTCGACTCCTGGTGTAGCTTCTGCCGAGTTTGGTGATCCTGCCGCTGGCCTTGTCGATGCTGATGATGTCTCCTGCCATGACCTTCTCCTTGGTCATGCTGTCAATCATGCGAGTGCCCATATCGTAAAGCGTCTCCATATCCGTCGTCTTCAGAGTAAGCTTTCCGCTCTTGTTGTTCCCCGTCACAGAGCGGTCGATCTGTATCTCCACCACCTCACCCTCGATGACCTCGCTCTCCTCTCGTATCCGCACGCCGATGGATTTTCGGAATGCTTGCTCCAGCGCCTCGGTCTTGCTCATTTCGAGACTGAATATCTCTGAAGAAGCCAGCATCGTGAAAGGCGTATCTTCGCCAAGTCCCTTGCTCATGCCGATCGCGATCGCTGTCTTGCCTGTGCTTGGTGGTCCTGAGATGAGAACCGCACGTCCTGCGATCTTGCCTTCCTTGACCATCTGAAGAATCACACTGGCGGCCTTTCGCGCCTGCTGTTGTCCCACGAGGCCATCGGCATTGGGTTTGGGGGTTAGGGTGTCTGGTGTTACTCCAAGTCCTCGAATGTGAGAGTGAGCAGCGATGAGGTTGAGGCCTTGGCTTTCTTTCGAATCGGACACAGTGGTAATAGCCTGGATTGAACATTAGCCAGTGTCGTGCGTGTGTGTGGAAATGCATACAGCTGCCATCTTGACTGATCCGCGCTCCCCGGCGCAACTATCGCAGAAGTCGTACTCAGTGGTAGAACCAGGAGTTCTGTCGGGTCTGTGAGAGGGCTGTTCGAACGTGGATGTCGAGGGGCTACAGGCGTGTTTGGGCGGCGGATCTGGGATGGGATGAAGTTGCTTCCTTTGCGAAGCTTGGACCGCGAAGAGACGCGTGAGGGTCGTTGCCAAAAGTGTTGGTTCTGGTGATCATGTATGGTCGAACCGAATTCCTCGCTCAGACTTCACTTCACGGCCTCTTCGAAGCAATCTGTGCAACTTCGATCTCTCGCAACTGATGCCCAAGGCTCTATCCACCAAACGGCTACTGCCATTCAAGGTGGTACCGTCATCCTTCGAATTACGATGGCAACCATCCACAAGCGGTCCAAATTGCCAACGCAGGTCTTGAGCAATAAGGACATATGTTCCAATTAGGAGCGGGATGGGAGGTCACTCCGGGTTCATTACGTTGCAACCTACAGAGTGATCAAGACATGAGGGCTCTCACGAATGGCAAGGTGACCTTGGATGACTTTCGTAGACAGCAGCTGTGCAACGTCGGCAAACATAGCCTGCACTTCGGCCCTCACCCTTGCAGAGGTCTGCACTTGAGCGCAGGACGTAAGATGGGAAGTAAGGTAAGCCGGAAAGTGAGACAGGGAAATCGCAAAGAGTCTGAGCGTTCTGGCTCAGTCACTTGAGACAAGTTGTGCCGCTGATCTGGGATGCCGATGCCAGCGCGAGGACGGAGAGGTGGTGAGTCCAGATATCCCTTCCTGAAGTCGCCCACGACGGCAGCAGCTTCATTCTCACCAACACAAGCAGGACTAAGCCGCTAGACAGGCTTCTAATGCTATTGCAGGCATGGGGGGTCTGGAGAGAAAGAAGACTTGGCTTGTAAGTGGTCCCTAAGCGTAAGTGAGTCCTCCGGTGAGGTTGCAAGTGAGCTTTCAGCGAGGCCGTTAGTGAGTATTCCAGTAACACGGCAAGTGAGTATGTAGGTGAGTTCTCCAGTGATCTGGCACGTGAGTTCTTTAATGAGTTTGTAAGTGAGTTCACAAGTGAATTCTCCAGTGAGGTTGCAGTGAGTCCTTCAATGAGATAGCAAGTTAGTTTGTAAGTAAGCTCACAAATGAGGTTGCAGTGAGTGCTTCAATGAGGTAGCAAGTGAGGTTGTAAGTGAGATAGATCCACTCAACTCGTCCAACTTTGTTAGGATGGGAGATACGCCGCCGGTTTGAGTTCTGCTAGCGCCGGAACTACCCGTGACTGGCTATAACTTCGAACCTCCGACATCAACTTCAATGCTTGAAACACAAACAATCCGGTCGCACGGCGGGTAAGTTGGCTCCTTACACTTGTATTACCCTGGCATTGACTGACCCTCTCCTGTGGTAGACAGCAACCAACATGTCGTCCAACGACACCAGCCGCGATCCGCGTTTGTCAAGAAACGACCCTCGCTTGCAGAACAAGAAGCGTGTTGCCAGCCAGTCGCCAGCAAGCGCTATGCAACCAACCCCGAAGAACGTGAAGCCAGCCACTGCCAGCAACAGTTCGAACACCAATACTGCGAATGGCACGGCTACCCAAGCACCGACCTTCGACCCTCCTCGTCCACCTGGCATGGCCCCGCCACCGCCTCAGACAGCGCCATCTGCCTTCATGAGCAGCGACCAACCAGCGAGCGAGCATTCAGTACTCCGCGACTTGCCTGCGCAGCCCAATATGTTCGATCTGCTTCGAGCCTCGTCTGATATCACCGGCAAGCTGACCTACGCCCGCGTCGAGCGAGACAAGACGATTCCGCCGCTCCAGAAGGCTCTCAAGGAGTATGAGACCCTGAAGCCATATTTCGAAGACTTCGCTGCCATGAAAGAAATGCACACCAGCAAGGTCAGACGTGCCCGGAACAAGCACGATCGCGCACAGAAGCTCGTCATCTTCTTCGAGCAGGAATCTGCACAGCTGGACCAACTCGTCACCACCTTCCGCGCTACCACCCCGAACCTTGGCGCTGCTCTCGGCATGCCAACGGATGACTCGGTGCCACAGCAGATCACTGCATTGCGGGACAGCTACAACGCACTGAAGGGCGATGTGGCGGCGGAGAGCGGCCGCAACAAGCGCGACATCGACGCGCAGAAGGCGAAGTTGGCCAACCTAACTCAGCAGCTTGATCTCCTGAAAGACAAGCAGGACCATAGCGCCAATCAGTTCGCTACTGCCACGGCAGGAATGGCACAGTTGGAGAAGATCCAGCATTCGCTTGCTGAAGTCACGGAGAAAGTCACGAAGCTCGAGGCCGAAGCAGGCAACAAGGACGATGGCTTGGGTTTGGTCCAGTTCACTCCAGTGGTCGCACCAGAGGAACCGGATCCGGAGCTCTCCCAGATCCAGCAAATCTGGTCTACGATCTCCCACCTGGAGATGGCTACTGCGAACCACAAGAAGCAGCTCGACAACATCACCACCGACGACGTTGTCAACCAGATGGTCAATGTCATGGGCCAGCACTGGCCAGATGCCAAGAACTGCCAGGCCACCGTCGACAGCCTCAAGGACGGCATCGCCAAGCTCCACGACCACATCAACCAAGTCTCAGCTCGTGTCAACCAGGGACAGAATGGTGTGGCCAAAGCTGAGATCGACAAGCTGAGAGGTGAGCTCGACCAGGTCAAGCAGAAGGTCGGCGGTCATGACGAGCTTCTCAACGAGGGCAAGCAGACCTTCAATGGCATTGCGGACCAAGTCAACACCATACGCGACCAGGTCGCCAAGCTCGAGGGCAACCAGGACGAAGCTATCCGCAACGCCTTCGGATAAGGTCACATCACATGTTTCAGCATACGGCCCTTGTTGGCGGCTTCTCCTTGCTTTGTCTTGGAAACTACCACCGGCGGGCATTTTTGTTTGTTTGAAGCGTATCACGGGCGTTTGGCGGTTGTTGCACTAGAGATACCCCCATCAGCGAGACGGAAAGGCGTTTTGTTCATCATGGACAAGGCGTATTGCAATGACAGGCATGGAGCATAGCGACGGTTGTACTAGGATTGGCTTTACGCTCAAGCAGGCACGTACGTCGATGTTCATAGTCTGATACAGAATTGTGCCTCAGGCACTCAGAGAATGTCTCCTTTCGTTCACTCATTCAAATTCGTACTAATGGTTGAAACGCGATCGGCAGCAGCAGGGAATCGCTTTTCGTATGCAAAATACATATCCTCAGCAGTGGTATCATCGCATCAGAACGCCTCGCTAAAATCGACTATGGCTCACAGCCCATCATCAGCTCTGCCTCGCCGCAGCATCCTTCGCCTTCTCCTCCGAAGCCTTCGCCTCCCTCTGTTTCCTCATCCTCTCCTCCGCAGCCCTCGCCATGACCTCCCTTCGATTCAACGGCTCCCCAATCGAAAGCCCCGCCATCGCACTACTCCCAGCAGCACCCAGGACATACTCGCCCCCCTCCCACCCCCCACCATCCGCCTCCTCATCCTCCTCGCCCCCATCTTCCGGATTGTAGAACTCATCCCCACCGACGGAGTTCCCACCCCGTCGCCAATCGTTCTTGTCGACCTCCGCTTCGATTTCCTTGCAGAGTTTCCAGAAGTGCTGGTCGTGCTCGCCCCAGACGTTGTGGGCGAGTTCGTGGCAGAGCGTCTTGCGGATGACTTTGTAGTCGCGGTAGCCGTCGTAGGCGTCTGTGCGGAGGCGCAGCTCGATCACCTCTCCGCGGTTTCTGTTCAGCCCGAGGGTTCGGGATTCGTGCGTGGTGTGTTCGGCGGGGTTCATTTCGGTCAGGAGGCCGACCGAGAAGCCGTGCTTGCGCATCGAGGCTTTGATGCCCGCGTCGTCGCGGAGTCTTTCGAGGAAGCGGAGGCTCTTTTCGGGGTTCGGGAGGTATGGGAGCGGGCGGAGGGTGTGGAAGGTGTATCGCGCTTCGTCTTGCACTTTGTTCCAGTCGCGGTTCTTGTGCGCCTTGACTCTCCTGCCTGCTCGTAGAGCCTCTCTTCGTCGGTTGATTCTGGCTTTGCGCTCTGCTATATCGCTTTCCATCTCTTCGACTTCCGCGGTTGTGGCGCCCATGAGGACGATCTTCTTGTCTTTCAAAGTGTTGACAGCCAGGCTCGGATCTTTGAACGGTGGCTTCAGCAAGCCGACCTTTGGCGTGATCAAGAACTTCTGATTCGAAGGCGGAATATACAGCTCTTCTGCGACGGAGTCCGAGAGGTCTTGTATCGTCGCATCGTCGTGGTATATCGGGAGCTCAACAGGCTTGTTGTGGAGCAGTAAAGTGAGTCTAAAGACCGGCTCGATCTCGACTTCATTGTCAATCTCCTCCAGGCTGCTGTGCGAACTGGTCAGGGAACGCGCGTCCTCATCGTAAGGCATACCGAGCGACGAAGGGTGAGATTCCGGATCGGCCATCGTGCGGAAACAGTTGACGCTCTTCAAAGCAGCGGGCATGCAGTCGGTTGAAGTAGTATGTGTTGATTCGGGATGTGATTGTCGCAGGATTCTTGCGTGCATGAAGAAGAGAGGGGCAAGAGACAAAGGGAGGTTAAATACCTACAGGGAGTTCTATGCACGTCTATGTATATCCGTTGATATGGGGAGTATGTAATCGCCACGGGGAGCATTCGAATCGGAAGAGGAGGGCACAAGGCAACTGTAGCTCACGTCATCAAAACTGAAGAGCATGGAAGGGCGACGAGCGGGCACTGCCACACTCGGCATTCGCTTCGCCGATCGACTCGAAAACTCAATGGCCAATTTTTTAATCATGCATTATCTCTTTCTCGCATACCTGGTACAACTGCACAATGGCGGGTATAGCGGGCATTGCATTGATTTCAATATTCCGATATCTGGTCAACAGTAACAAGATCCGCAGTCTTGCCCAAACAGCAACTCCACGCGCAGAGTACAGTATCCCTTCGCAAAGGTGGTATCTTTGAAGAAACAATCTCTTTCCCTTCCGACATTCATCATTCCAAACTCCCAAGTCATAACACGTCGCAGCACATATCCGATATCTTCACTACCGCCTTCGCGGCTTCCTAGACCTCCTGCGACACATTGAAGTTCGGATCGGCCTTGTCGTTCCTGCTGCTGCGATTGCGAGTGCGAAGGACATGGACCACGGCCATTGCGGTCGTCGCTGCAAAGACAGCCCTGCAAAGCGCGACAACGTCAGCTCTTGCGAACACCAAAGACAGACTTGCGTAGTCGTCGCCAGACTCACCATTCAAACGCCGCGAACACAGCCGCCGCCTTGGCCGCCGAGCAGACTTGCCCAAAGCACACCCGATCGCTCAAGAACACCGCCAGCGCGATGAACCCAGCGAACCAAAAGATCATCGTCACGGCCTCGACGCCGAGGATCGCGAACTTGTGGTGCGCGACCGTCTCGGAGAATCGCCATGGCACGATGATGAGGTACAAGAGCGCGAGGATCGTCCAGACGGCGCAGAAGATGAGGTAGTTGACTTGCGAGGGCGAGGTGTCGTGCCAGTAGCCCGACCACCAGTTGGCGACTATAGCAGACACTGTCAGTGATGGAGGACAAGGCTCGGGTCATTCTCGCACATACCATAAGCTGTCAAGCCCAGCACAATGATGGCGAAGACGGCTTGTACAACGCGGAGGATGAGCACAACCAGCCTGCTATCGAAGGCTGCCATGGTGCTACAGTCGTACGGCTCGAAGGTGGGTATCCGTTGGTGCGAAGGAGTTAGGGTTCGTTGTAGTAGTAGGGATGCGACTCGTAAACGCTCGACCAAATCGCAACGCAGAAATGCGCAGAAGCCGGATCAAGAACAAGAACGGTCGATGCTCGCCTGCGTCGATCGTTTGCGGTTGTTGGTTGTCGCGTTTGCTTTGCGGGCGGGGAATGGAATGCAACGAGAATGGGGGGATCGATATGTGGGAACGCCCGATGAGACGCGGAGAGAGGTAACTTTCCAGGCTTTCTCGAACGCACGACCGTTGTGTGTCGAGCAGGGAAGATTGCTGTATATCGAAAGCAAGCGAGCAAGCAGGCGATATCAATAGAAATCCTGCTGGTGTCGACCAAACAAAAGTCACAGCTCACGACTTTCTCGTCTTATTACGCGACAAATGGGGCGCAACTGGGGCAATAAACAAAACCTCGACTGCCTAGCCTCATGACGTGAGTGAGGACATCGCTGGCTGGCTGGCGTGCGTGCGTGTTCTTTGTGCTGGCTGTGTCGGCTGATCAACAGGTTCGCAAAGCCTGCTTTTGGGATCGACTCGAGCGAAAGTGTGGCGCTTCGGCGAGGGATCATTCGTCTCAGACAGTTCAGACTCCAAGGCTTGCATGAAGCTTCCGATGACTTGAAACGCGGTCCTTGTCGGCCTTTACGACCGTCTTGCGATGTCGAATTTCTATCCTCTCTGCTGGGAGGAATACCAATAATCCATCCACATCGCGCGAGACTCACGACAACGCGCCTCTCCATTCCATCAATCTACACTTTTTCTCTCCAGCCCTTGTCCTCCAACAAAGACCTCCATGGTACGACGTACGCCCCTCTGCCGAGAAAACCATCACCCCATCACCTCTCGTCTCGGCACATCCAAAATCCTCCCGCCATCAACGTCACCTCACCTCACCTCACCCTACCGCAGCACAAACTCACAGCAGTCCATGAACAGCTGAGCACCGCCACACCCACCCACCAAACCGTACGAACCAGCAAGTCTGTCCACGCGGCCCATCTCGCCAACGTGGTTTCCTGGACTGGATGGCATTGCCGATTTATGCGTCTCTGCGGTGAGGAGTGCTTGGAGATGCGGTTAGGTTTGTGGTGTACTGTACGCACATACATTGTTGTATTGGTGGTGGTTGACGTGGCCCATGTGTGTCGTTTAGAAGACCGTTCGATGATTTTTACTTTCGCCATCGCCTTTGCCATCGCCTTTGCCATCGATCTGAGGTCCTGTGGTAGTACTTATTCTATACGAAACGCAGGATGACAGGTCGCAGAGGGCTTCCTGCCATTTCACTCACGTGGCACAGAAACGGAAGACAAGTTTGAACTCTTGCCGCTGCGAAATTCGTTTGCTTGCCTTCCAGCCTTTCACGTGTCACTCGTATTACCTCAAAAACGGAACGTTGAGTAATCCCACGTCCACGGTAAGCCAACCATCCCGAAGGCAACACAAGAACACAAGAACCGAGTTGAGTACAAACGAATTGTTTGCTCCCTATCCGCACCCGCTCTCCTCTGCTGTGTCCGGGTAGATAGATACAAGAAACTCCTCATTCCTCTCTCCACTCTGGTCTGCTCTGTTTTTCATCTCTATCCTTTCGCGTCTTTACAGTCTGTTCATTTCGAGAAGTGTATGTATGCAGCTCCTCTTTCTCTCTTCCTCAACCCCCACCTCTTTATATCCAAATTGGAGAGAAAAACGCCGCGGCTATGCAAGGAATGAAACACAAAGGAAGATGAAACCGATCAGAGCTTCGACTTGGGCTTGCTCTCGGCCTCGACCTCGGCGTACATCTCGTCGATGACCGGTCGGTAGAGTTTGGCGGTTTGAGGACGCTTGAGTTTCAACCTGCAACAGGATCAAACAAGTCAGCAAAATCTCTAAAATTTCCTTTCACGCACGCGGCTGGATTTTTCTCTGGACTCACGTCGGCGTCAACAACTCATTCTCAATCGTAAACGGCTCCAGCATCAACCGCACCGCCCGCACATTCTCATAACTGTTAAACTTGGCCTTCTTCCCAACCTTGGCCAACTCCCTCAGCACCGCCTTGCGCACTTTAGGCTCCTGCGCCGCGGCATCGATGGCCTTGACATCCTCGGGGTTGACCCTCCTGCCCAGGACTTTCTCGAGGTAACCCGCGAAAATGTCCGGCTGGACGCCGAAGATCGCCACGAGGTTCGCCTGCGTGCTATCGCCGTGGACGTATCCCTGCGCGAGGAAGGGGAGGTTGCCGAGGTAGACGTTCTCGATGCGTTCGGGGGAGATGTACTCGCCCTGCGCGAGCTTGAGGACGTTCTTGACGCGGTCGACGATTCTGAAGCGGCCCATTTCGTCCACGGTGCAGATGTCGCCTGTGCGGAACCAGCCGTCTTCGGTGAAGGCCTTCTTCGTCTCGGCTTCGTTCTTGTAGTATTCCTTGAAAACAGTTGGCCCGCGAACGAGGAGCTCACCACGAGGATGCGGCTTGTCGGTGGAGAGGTACTCCATATCAGGGACATCCATCAGACACAGCTCGGTCGTGGGCGCAACAGCACCACAGTTGCCAGCGGAGTAATCGCCCTCCAGCTGCGCCAACGCAATCGCATACGTCTCGGTCAAACCATATCCTTGGTAGAAGTTGTTGGCAAAGACGATTCGCAGGAACTGATGAAGCCCAGGATCCAGAGGAGCCGATCCAGAAATCATGGTCTGCGCGCGATCAAGACCAAGCGCAGCAGAAACCTTTTTGGCCCAAATACGATCGTACAACAGGTGGCGGTTCGTCGCCTTATCGGCTGGAGCCTTGGTTAGGTTTGCAGTCTTGGTGTCGACAATGTAACGAGACAAGCTACCCCTGAATCCAGGAGCTTCGATCGTTTGCGTCTTGATCGCACCACCGAAGCGGTTGAACAGGCGGGGAACACTGGTGAAAGCAGTCGGCCTCAAAAGCTTCAGATCATCGACCAATTCCAAGATATTGCCGTGGAAGTAGCCGATTGCTGAGCCAGCCCAGAGAGCACCGTGCTCAGTCACACGCTGGAAAATGTGTGCGAGTGGCAAGTACGAGCAGATCGTGTCGTTCCGAGACTGCTTGCAAATGGTCAGGGAAGACGACGCAGCCGCAACAGCGTTCCTGTGAGTCAAGATGACACCCTTGGGGTTACCGGTCGTTCCAGAAGTGTAGTTGATGGTAACCGTATCATCAGGTCGCGGAGGGGTGTACGGCCGTGGCGAAGTCTCTCCAATCTTCTCAACAGCGCTCAACTCGTGGATTTGAACATTATGCTGCGCGGCCATCGAATTGAGGAGATCCTTCTTCGAAAACCCAGCCAACTCGCCCTCGACGGAAATCGGATCCAGCGAAATGATCAGCTTCAGCGAAGGACATCTCGGCGCGAGCTTCAGCAGAGCCGGGATATGTGGCAGCGAGCAGCAGACAGCCGTCAAACCCGCATGGTTGATGATATATTCCACGGCATCAGGACCAAGGGTATCGTACAGCGAGACGCTATAAAGCGACTGCGACATGCACGCCAGATCCGTAATCTGCCACTCCGGGCGATTCTGGCACCACAATCCCACACCATACTGCCTTCCAATGACACCCACAGATTCATGCAGAGCCACCAATCCCACGCCAAAGTTCGCCCGCCTCTTCTGCACTTGGCTGTATGTCTGCCAAACGTATTTACCAAAAGTCTTGGTCGCGGGATCGTAAGGTCGATGGCCTAGACACTTGCCATTCGGTACTCGACCAACCGACTGCTCGAAGAACTCGTGGGCGGTGGTGACGGCCGGATCGAGGGAATGAAGAACCCCCTCCGTTCTTCGCCAATGCCGATATACCGCGCTGCGACCTTGCTTTTGCGTGCCCGGCACCGCGATCGAATAGGGCGCACCTGGAGGCGGCGGGGGGACGATCTTGGCCGCCTCGTCGAGCGCCAACAAACCCTGCGTCATGGTGATTGTGGGAGAGTGTGTGCTTCAAGCGAAGAAGCCGCTGCTAAAGCTCTGCGATCGTTCGCGGGGGACGAGAGTCGTACACAGATAACGGGATCCGTAGATTTTCGGCGTCGGAAAACAGAGATACAGAGATTCGCGAGATTTAGGCGGGCGATTTCGAATCTATCAGATTACGATTTGCGCGCTCGCTATCTGTGTGCGACAAGAGGAGAGTTGTCAGTTCTGCTGCCCTCCAGTTCGGCGAGTAGCCCGGGGGATGTTCAAGCTCACACTCATATGTTGCAGACTCTCGCAAGAGGCTCTGTGCTATTCTTCACAAGAAGGAAAAGGACGCTATCCTGCACGCGGGAGGGAGAGGAGGATAGATACAGAGGTGTAGAGAGCCGGTGTATGTAGGGAAGAGTAGGAGAGAGGGAGAAGGGATCACTTGACCTTGAGTGTGGTTGGCGGCGGCGGCGGCGGTGGTGGATGGTGGATGATGTGCGTGCAGCTCTGTGCACAGCAGCGCAGCGCAAAAACGCCTCGGCTCATTCGTACAAGGTCTCGCGTGGCTTAAAGGAGCAGCTGCTCCGCGACGTCCAAGTCCACACAAAGCGAACTTGTTCCGAGGCGGCCAAGAGCGGCAAAGGAAGAATCAGCAGCAGCGGCACCCAGGATGATTCTCGTTTCCAACACCCACCACCACCAACAACCACGAGAGCAAGGATGCTAGCTGTGCGGTGTGAGATCGTGAGAGATGGAGCTGTTGCTATCACATGCCAGTCTCGCTGTCCCTTCCGTCATCTCAGCCAAACGCCGCGCCTTCCATGGGACGGGACTTTTGACAGGGCAGGGTGGCAGGGATCTCGCCGAAACTCTCGAAGCTCAACCGCTCCCTGTCCGAGGCTCGATCTCCTCGACTTCACGCGTCACGGGCACGAGAGGCTTGGCCATTTGATACCGCTTTCCGAGAACGATCATCACCACGTCTTCTGTCTTTCACGTGCGAACGTCTGTTCGTCGGCGCCGGCTGTTCATCTCGTGTCTCATGATGAAGCCCGAACGCCGTCCACTGCCGCAAGACAGGGAATACTGGTCCAGGCTGATACCTCAACCTTTCGCCCTGGCAGAACTTACTGTGTGAATGGTACTGTAGAATAAGTCGATCCTTCTCACACTGGAAGCGAATACATCTCTACGTGTCTGCAAAACGACAACATCACATTTGCTCAAAGCAGGGGCGTAAAACCGAAATTTTTCATCGAATTGGGTATTGTAACCTAGCTTTTCCTCCATCTTCTCATATATCCAACATCTAAACGGTTGGCTTCGTAGGTGCGTTGGCATCACCAGTCACACCGCCGTTATCGGCGCCCTTCTCATCTGGCTTCGTCGCCGCGTTCTTGAAAGACTGTTCAAAGTCGGCGATGATATCGTCAATGTGCTCAGTGCCGACCGAAATACGGATGAGATCCTGCCAGTCTGGTTAGTGTTTTGTGCTTATTGTTTGGAGTGAAGAAAAACATACCTCAGTAACACCACTGCTGACCTTCTCCTCATCGCTCAACTGCTCGTGGGTGGTCGTCCAAGGATGAATAGCCAAAGTTTTCGAATCACCGACATTGGCAAGATTCGAGATGAGCTTGAACCCATCAACGACCTGGCTGCCAGCCGTCTCGCCGCCCTTCACACCGAAAGACAGAACACCACCGAATCCACGCTTGAGGTACTTCTTCGCGAGCTCGTGGCTCTTGTGGCTGGGCAGACCTGGATAGCTAACCCAGGCGACATTCTCATTCTTCTCCAGCCACTGTGCAAGCTTGAGAGCGTTCTCTGCATGTCTCTCACCACGCAAGCTCAGAGTCTCAATACCAAGGAGGAGCTGCTGTGCGGCGAAGGGGTTCAGGGCCGCGCCCAAGTCACGCAGGATCTCGACTCGCAGACGGATGATGAAGGTGATGGCGCCGAAGGTATCCCAGAACTTCAGGCCGTGGTACCCGTCTGAAGGCTCAGTCATCTGAGGGAATCGCTTGCGAGCGTCCTCACTGCCCCAGTCGAACTTTCCAGCGTCAACGACGATACCGCCAATGGTCGTACCGTGACCACCGATCCACTTGGTCGCGCTGTGCACGACAATGTCCGCGCCGTGCTCGATTGGACGGAAGTAGTATCCACCAGCACCGAAGGTGTTGTCGACGACGACTGGAACACCAGCATCATGGGCGACCTTGACAATCTTTTCCCAGTCTGGGACGTTGTATCTCGGGTTACCAATGGTCTCGAGGTATACAGCCTTGGTCTTCTCATCGATGAGCTTCTTGAACTCCTCCGCGTCGTCTCCGTTGACGAACTTGGTAGTAATGCCCAATCGCGGCAGGAACACCTTCAGCTGGTTGTAGGTGCCTCCGTAGAGGTTCGAGGTCGAGACAATGTTGTCGCCAGCATGAGCGAGAGCTGCAATGGCCATGAATTGAGCTGCTTGGCCGGATGAAGTTGCCAGAGCAGCGACACCGCCTTCCAGAGCTGCAATTCGCTTCTCGAAGACGTCGACAGTTGGGTTCATGATACGCGAGTAGATGTTGCCAAACTCCTTGAGGCCGAAGAGCCTCGCTCCGTGAGCCGAGTCATTGAATGTGTAGGAAGTGGTTGCGTAGATGGGAACAGCGCGAGACTTGGTCGCAGGGTCGGGCTCCGCACCTATTCAAACACCAGAGGTCAGTCATGAGGTTTGGAAGTGTATTTCTTAACTCTACTCACCAGCGTGAAGCTGGAGGGTCTCGAACTTGGGGACAATGTCTTCTCCAGACATTTTGAAGATCTGTTCTCTTAACTGCTGTAAACGTGAGAGACCTCTGGACTTCCTGGGCATGCACTGTGCAGTGAAGCAATGAAGATTAAAGGACTGCTCAGATCACACTCCAGGTTCAAGAGAAGTTGTACGACGTGCGAGGAGCTGGGATGATGTGGATTTGGAAAACAATGGCACAATTTCTTTGTCGTGTCCACAGCCCCGCGTGCCTGGTATGAAGCTCACTTCACCACCCCGCAACGCGAGCACGCCATCATCTAGTCTGCGCTCAATTGCCCTCTGCTACTGGCCAATCCCGCCTGGACGAAAGGCTCTGGCCTCGATGGGTGCTCCATCATCCCGGCATTCTCCTGCTTTGGGCGTGAATGCATTCGTCGATGCACCCCCAAACCTATCCCGGCCGTCGATCTTCTGCTGGACAGGCAGTCGGGAAGCTGCGAAGCTCGACGATGACACCATGAGCTTCATCGACGGCTCTGCACACTATGATGGCAGGTACCTGGTATCTCCAATTCCCGCAAAAGTGTCAGCTGTTCATCCAGGCTCTTTCGTAGACGCCGTGCCTGGTCGAGACGGCGGCAATGCAACCGATGCTGGGGATTCAGCAATGTGAACCCTTGAAGTTCTTATATCACGGATAACCTGGACCACTTGTCCAGCGCTTTCATACTGCGTCTCGCAAGAGACAAACGCATCATCAGGGTTCTCGCTGGCGTCAGGATCTGAAGACTCCCTCTGCACGGCGATCATAGGCAGTGGATATGCACCGAGCTTCAAGGGTACGAGGAGGACATTGAACGCGTTCTCAGCTCCATCTTGCAAGACGAAGTGGCATCTTCGCTGACCACCCACGAGCCAAGTATCCGCTTCGGTGCCGACGTCACACACAAAGGAGGACTGATTGTCGCTGTCCCCGTGAATCTTGAACGTTGGCACTGATGGGAATAGGCTTTTCGAACTCCAAGCCCCGGTATGCCTAACACGCACAGTGGCCTGTACCGGCTGTCCTAGGGTGAGCACCGATGGAGTCGACTCGACAGGAGGCTTGGCTTGCAGCAGGTTCAGGGAAGCGCTGAAGACGGTGTTGACATTAGGCACATCCACAGAGATTGTGATATGTTTTGTGGCGTCCTTCTCAGCGCCATCGTCGGCCCATGTCACTGAAAGGTTGTCCTTGTGCCAGTGACGGAGCCATTCCGCCAGAGGGAGCCGCACACTCTCTTGTAGAGTGTCAGCAAGCTCCTGCCAACCCAATATATCGAAGCCTGGGATGTTTGCTTCCCCCAGGAATGCAGCTGTTTCGAGATCGGTATTGTCGATAAAATGCTTGGCGCGTTCATGTAGCAGCGGAAGCAGAAGTCTGCATAGATGCTGGAATGGAGACTGCTTCAGAGCATCGCTGAACCTTTTTCGAAGACCAGCAAGATATAGCTCATCAATGGTTTGATAAGAAACTCCAAGAGCCAATGCAGCATCGCGTTTGAGTGTTTGGCTGTCCACTGGGGATTTGCGGGTGATCTTGTAGACAAGCTTCATCGGCTGGGACTTGTAGACCGTGACGGGCAGTGGCAGTTCAGGAGGCGCTTCCACGGCGTAGACAGGGGAATCCGCTAGGTCTGCTGCCAACATCAAGAAAGGCGACTTGGTGGTCGTTCGGACTGTAAAATTCGAGAAGAGTGCATCAAGATGGAAGATGTCGTTCACATCGACGTCCAAGGGCATTTCGTTCGAAAGTCGAGCCGTTTGCAAGTGAATGAATGTTCCATCTGGAGTCTGATATTGAACCTCCAGGCGCACGGCAATGTCGGTGTTTGCATGTTCGACAGTATATGGTACGATCACAACAGCTTCTGCATTCTGACCCAGCGCCTTGAAGCTGCGCTGCCCAGGCTTTCCAGATTCAGCTTTGTCAAGATCAATCCCTTCCGAGCTTGTGTCTGCAAGATGAAGTCTCAGACCAGCCGATATTGGTTTGAAGCGGACCTCGATGTATTGGATGTCATTGTGTCCAGCGTTCAGAAAAAGCTCGAGCCGTCGTGGCTTGTCGATGTGTATGTCTTTTGAGCGTCTCAGTTCCGCACTCAAGGCACGTTCGGCTGGGTATAAGAAGACGAATGCTGGTGCTTTCTCTGGTTCTGTGACAGTGACAGTTGGTGGTTCGATCTCTGTGAACCCAAGTGGAGTAGGCTTTGGTGGTGGTCGCAATTCCTCGACGAAACGAATCTTGTTCGCACGTAGCTGTATCTTGTCAATCACGTACGCACCATATGCGGTGGCATGGGACTTCAGAGTGATCTTGTTCACACCGTTCTTGACAGTCGACTTGCCGCTTGTGACCCAAATCTCATGGCTAGGCTCGTCATGGCTGACCAAACGTGCTCCGACTTCGTCGACGTCAAGCTCGTCGTCAAGAACATGCTCGAGATGTAGGGAAAGGCCGAAGCCATCCGTGCTCGACTCATGCATTATCTCTCGGTGGAGGTATGTCCCGTGGAAGAATGTCTTCATGGGCTGGATCATCTCCTGTTGCAAGTCTCGAGATGCTGCGACGAGGTCTTGAAGCAATCCGCCCGTTTCGATATCGCCGTCGCTTTTATGTCCGGCACTCTGAGCGGTCATACGCACTCGTGGAAATTGCCTTTCCATGCTCCTAGCAGTCACCTTCGCGAGCAAGCTAAGGCCGTTTCGCACATAATCCTCATATCGCTGCAACTGTTTCAAGCATCGGGAGTAGAGGCCGAGTGCTTCAAGTGCTACTAGATCCCAGCTGTCTGCAGAAAGTGTCGGGAGAATGTGCTGAAAATGCGAAGCGGCGTCCTCGAAATGCTGTTGTTGACATTTGAGAATGGCTATGTCGCCAAGCAGCACCTCTGCAGACTTGCTCTGGGTGGCCGCATAGTAATGGCGGATGGCGAAATTGGTTATACGCTCGTATGTCGATTGAAATCTGCTTTCGTCTTCCAATGCCTTCCTTAAACCTGGGCTAAGGTGGTCTTGAGAGGTTGCTGTCTGCTCATCATCGGCCAGCACGGAGTCTGTCGGGGTCTCTCCTAAACTGACTTCCTCCATCTGCTTTGTCCGCGAGCGTTTTGCAAAGGCCCACCCTGCGTACCAACCATGCCGCCGCGCAACCTGCTCAAGCATCTTGCGGCGTGTCGAAATCAGATCGGCACGGTAGGTGGCAAGTTCAGCTTGTCCTGGGATCCCGGTGGGTTTCGCGGATTCAGCCCCAGAACTGGATCCTGGTCTGAAGGCATGATCGTCTTGGGTCCGAGGCCTGGACTGTGGCCTCGGCGGTTGTACCGGTTTGACATCATTCGGTGGGAGGCTTGTAGTTCGCTGTGGATGGGTGTTGGCCCCCAAGCCCAAATTGAGCACTGGGCGTTTTGGCTTTCCGTTGGGTGCCTGCATGGATTCCTCGAAACCAAGCCTTGTAATGTCAACCAGTGCAGGCGCTGCTGTCTCATCAAGGACCAGACCCGCCACGGCCCACGTCCATGAGCAGACGAGGGCTTCAATCTCGGCAGTCCTCTCTCCACGGTCTTTGTGTTCCGCCCTAGTCATGAGGTCCTGCCTCAATGTCCTTGCAATGTTGTGGATGAAACTGGACGCCCGCCAACACACTTCGGAGGTCAGGACGAGATCCTCCCCACCCTCCTTGTTTGCATCAACACCAAGCTGAGCGCGAGCGGATTTTGTATTAGCCAGCCGCAAAATCAATGCTTTCTGCCTCGTGAAAATGTAGCAGAAGAAGTCGAAGACGGAAATGTTGCTTCTCACAATCTTCTCCCTGTAATCTTTGTCAAACAATGCATCTGCATCGCGTCGGTCGTTCATCGTCTCATCATTCGTGCCATTAGTTACTTTGTCGAGAGCTCCAACAATACGCTCCCTAATATCATCAGTGTACGCTGCGAAACTAGTGGCGGTTCCTTGTGCCTCGCCAGAAGCAATCTCTCGAAGGACCAGCTCCAGCCCAAGTGAAAGCTCATCGTATATCGCCAATGCATCCTCCACTAGGCCAATACTTTCCAATGCTTTAGCGAGACCTTCTTTGTGGATGAAGAAAGTACAAAAGTTCCAGCCAGGTAAGGATCGTCGAGCTTCCTGGTCTGTTATGTCGGCCTCGTACTGACGCACTCGCCGATCGAATGGTTCCAGAATGAGACTCTTCAATTTGCCGACGAAGTCGTTCCATGTATTCTCCCGCTCTTGTGGTGTTTCTTCATGGGTCTCTGCCACCGCTGGTGTTGGAAGTAGATCCGCAGGTGCACGAGCCTTGGGTATGCGAATTTGAGCGATTCGGTCCAGATATGATTTACCCGAGTCGTTGAAGTCTGCTCGCAGTCGGTCGAAGACAGTGCGAGTACTCTTCCCAATCAACTTGGTACCAGGCTTGCGCTCTTTCAGCTCATCTGGATCTCTGGTTCCCTCCCGCCATCTCGGTTCGCTCGCCGCAATCGTGTCAGGAATGACAATGTGTAGAATCATCCATTCGAAAGCATCGTGGTCTTCCCGCTTCCAGTCAGGCTGGGCATTCTCTCTGATCCATTCACGTATCTTCCTTCGATCGCTTTCTTTGTATGCATCCTTGTCGTCGCATCGTAGCACATAAACTTTGAGGTAGGGGCTGGTTCTGAACCCGGGTATCTGGTGTCTTCGTTCCTTCACCGCATTTTTGCGCCCATCTGGCCCTCCCCGCACAATGTCAAAACTGTTGGGTCCCTCCGAATCGGTCCGCGACGTTGTCGGTCGAAGGTTGTTCGAGGTAGACTTATCGGGTACGAAATCGACATGGAGAGATTTGATCTGGCGCAAAGGTCTAGGCGGTGACTGCCAGTTGAGATTTCGCAGAGGAAGGCGAGCAGCTATGTCGGCCGAAACGAGCGGGAAGACGCCAGAGGGGTCATGATACTCGACTGTGAGAAGGAATCAGCCATGCGTGCTGTGGTTGCACAATATCGGGAGTGTACTCGCCAGTGACCTTGCTCGAGCTTTGAGCGGTGGGTTCGGGGTGCATGTCCAGTCCAGCCTTCGCAGAGCCTGACTGTCTGCATTGCGCTGGTCGCACGAGATGCGCAATGCACTAGACGGTCGCTAGCATGGCGTGAGTGAATGGTAGCATGTGAAAGTCAGTGGCAGCAGGTCTGGGAGCTCAGAGGTCGGGATCTCTTGAACGTTGCAGCGCTCTTTCCCCAGCTAGCTGGAATGCTGCGCACGGTGACGTTTTGGAGCACTCTCATTGGCGCAAGGCCTTTGGTCTGCGACTTCACGAGAACTCCCGTTGTTTCAACACCACCTCCTCTCTACCTCTCACCACTCCAATCCCACTCCCCCGTGCCATTGAAGCGGTCAAGATGTATCCGACACTTTTGCGGCAGGTATGGAATCCCAATTGGGCATGGAAAGCGCAGCACTGAAGCAGAGACAGTCCGCCCGTCCTACCTCCATAACCCGCGACTTCGTATCAGGTGAATATGAGAAGAAACTGTACAAACGAACGATGAGTTGACGGAGGAAAGGCCAACATCCATGGAGGCAGCCAACTGTCAGTCATCAACTCTAGGAACCTTTGCGCAAGCAGTGTTAACAGGAGCGACCACAGAGCTACGAGACGTTCAGGAGCAAATATGGCCCTCAGTAGGTCTTCGTCATGGACAATTGGAGCGCCGATGTGCTCACATACGGGTTCCACAGATACAAGATCCCCTTCAACGTCTACGGCGTTGATGCGAAGCGCTTGATCAGATAGTACGGACATCCGAGCGATACCGAACCGACACAGAACCAGCCCACTGACCACCTACGCAGCGGCGGCCTCGCAGGCGCTTTCGGAGCAGCCGCTGGCATCTTCGCCATTTTCTTCTTCGACGGTGTTCCACGAGTGCAGAAGGTATGGAATCAGGAATGAGCATGGCAGAAGTAGAAGAGGCTGACTTGCCGCAGGACATTCTCCAGAAGGTGCCTATCATTGGTAGCTTCTTCGTTCACGAGATTCCCCCAGAGGACAACCCATTCTAAGAAGCGCGACATTTGAGCGATGACAAAGACTAGTATCTGTAAATAAGAGCATGGAGTCTGTACCCAATAGAAAAAGAATGGATTTGTTCTACTGCAGATCACACAACACTGCGTCTTTGGCGGGTTTGGTGGCTTTCACACACATTGACTTGAAGCAGAATCAAGCGCGTCCCCTGCAAGGTCACTTGTCGAGTATTACCGGGACAGAATAACAACAGCAGCAATGAAGCAATCTTAGCAACTATTGCGTGTTGGCAGGCATAGCATTTCGTTCTCTACCATGACAAAAGACTCGCTGGCTGCAGAAGGCTACAGGAAGACAATACGATGCAGACGAAAGACAGGACAATCCAAGACGAATCTCATGAGGGTATCTCGCTAAAGACCGCAAGTAACGCATCTGATTCCAATTCTTCAGCACCTTGACTGAACGTCACTCCCATCACACCTCATACGGCCAGCTAAGATCGCGCAGACTCGCCACATCACCCACGCACGATTCCAGGCACACGGATATCAATGCGCTGCCACTTTTTGATATCACAAACTTGACAATCCCTCGCCGCACTCAGAACGTCTCTCGCCCGCACACCATTCGCCTTCTCCACGTTTACCAAGCAAGTCGCAGTATCATCCGAGGTCTTCCGCCCGAATATCCGGAACCCGCTCGCGGACGATCGCTTCCAGTAGACTGTAGCTTCAACATGGCTGCATGGCATCTGCGTCAGGTACATGTTCAGCCACGACTCGGCCGAGCTCAGCTTCGCCCTGAATTGCATCGTTCTCATGCGAATGACCTCCCCTTCAGACGGGAAGACTGGATTGAAAGACACGACTGGGCCAGAGGGTGACTTGGCGGGATTGTCGACAGCGTCCTGATCCTCATCGAGATGCTCCTTTTCGTTCAAGCTGGCTTGCGACTTTTGCTTTTCGGTAGATGGTCCAGAGGCGTGTTTGTTGTCATGCACGAAGCGCGATAGCTCGGTCGGCGAGAGTCTCGTACTTGGCACGAAACCCAGGAACATGAGGCGTTGAAGATGTGGAGACTGCTTGATGACTTGGCGCCATTGTCGGCATACTCTCTGGTCCAGCAAGAGGTCTTTCATAGACAGATGTTCCAATATATATCCGAGCAGCTCGGCCGGTAATGAACTGATCGAAGCCATTGTTGTCTTTCAGGCTCTTCGCAGCGGTGGATGTTGTTTCTTGCTGTCGTCTCACAACAGGGCAAGGAATGGGGCCGGAAAGTGGTCGCGTGCGAAATTGTGGGTTGCTCACAAAGACCACAGGATTGAGTGCGTCACTTCGCGCGGTACAGTAATCTGCCGTCCACAGCCGACTGGCACCCAAAAAAGGAGAAAGGGTGAGGGTTTCGTTAGGGATGGAACGAGAAAAGGTTCGAACAATGTTGGAAATGTCTTTTTTAGAAGTCTGCTGGCCAGGCGTCGCTGCTCCGCCTTGTATATTGCTCGCCAACACGCCGCCGAGTGCTGCCCAGCATCATGGCAATCGCGGCGCTCACTTGGCCAGGATGCCCGAGCCATTGATACGGGTGCCAGGATGTCGTCGATGGCCTTGGCCAGTCAGAACTGCCACACAATACACTCTTGTGCGGACACAGATGTGATACGACTAAGTCCGGGACACGCAAGAAGTACAGAGAAGTGAGAGTTGTTTAGGCTTTGGTGATGAGCGTTGCACAGAATCCGTCGCTGGGGGCGGTCATGCTGGAAGGCTGCCGATTTGTCGTTACGAATTTACGTTCGTCACACGTGAGCTGGCGAGTGAAGCGTGCGGCGGGGGAAACCTTGACCTGGTTCAAGACATCGAACTACCTGTGATCCTATAAGATACCTACTATTCCAGTCATTCCTTCACCATGTTCAAGAAGAAGCCTACGATCAAGCCCTTGGCTCCGTTGCGATCCTCCGATCGGAGGAAGCTCGCTGATCAGATCATCAATGACTTTGAGCTTGAGAGCCGGGATGAGGGAGCAAAAGATGAGCAGACACCAGAGCAGAAGGCTGAGGCTACGGCTGCGAGGACGAGCTTGAGGAACTCCCTACTCCCGGACAATTCACAATCTGCGAGATTTACGACGACCCATGGACCGGATCTAAAGCAACTCAATGGCACGGTGTACGTTGGGAGTCAGAATGGGGAGGAAGCTCGAGTACTTTGGTTCCAAGTCGAGAATCGCATGTACCCGACAGTATACACTCTATGGAGAAACCCAGACATCGTGCCATTGCTGCATACACCAGAGATTGTGGTCAAGAAGCTTCAGGGCGGCGCAGACTTGATGACGCCAGGTCTTGCTGGAGGACCTCCATTCCCGCCCAAGGCCAAGAAAGGAGCTGTAGTGGCAGTCGCAAGTACAGACAAGCCGACAGTACCAGTTGCGGTTGGAATCTGCGAGATCGACGTCAGTGCGTTAGAAAAAGTGCAAGGTGCAAAAGGACACGCAGTGGAAAATATGCACTGGGCAGGAGATGAGGTTTGGAGCTACAGCACGAGCAGCAGACCAGGACAACAGCCGCCGGAGGAAATTGAAGGCTGGGCAAAGGTACTTGAGGAACGAGGCTTGACGGAGAAGGCTCAAGAGATGACACTGGAGGATCAAGACGAAGCTGGAGGAGTCTCTCTTGACAGTAGCGAGCAACCAGCACAAAATGGGCATTCTGATCCTGTATCAGCTGAGACTCAAGACGGAGAAGATGCACCATCACAACCTGATGCAAAGCCGCTCACGCAGAAAGAAGTCGACGACGCCTTCTATCAGGCGTTCTTGTACGGCATCTACCACTATAAGACTACGAACCCGAACCAGAACAACTTCGGGCTCGTATTTCCTCTCTCACAATCCTTCGTCATGTCGACACTGGTGCAACCGTTCTTGCCAGCATTCACTCCAGAGCAAAAGGAACAACTGCAGATCAAGAAGACCTCTTGGAAGAATATCAAGAAGTTCGTCAAAAGTTTCGACAAGAAGAAGATTATAAAGACCAAAGAGAAGGACGGACATGAGACTGTGGTGCTGGATATTGATTTCAACGATGCCGAGATTGTCAACTTCAACCCGTATCGATTGCCCAAGAAGGAGACTGTTGCTGGCTCTTCACTAGGACGGGGAGAGACGGCAACAGACAAGATCGATACTGGTGATGACTCAGTTGGTCAGAAGCTACAAGTCGTGTCCTATTATCGACCCACATCCAAGTTGCAGCCAGTCTTTGATGCTGCCTCTGCCACGAAGGCATTGTACACGCCACCCGAAGTTCGTGAACTCATCACCGCGTACGTCGAGGCAGAGAATCTCGTCTCGGAAACGAACAAGCGCCTCATCAAGCTGAACCCTACGCTCGCCAACTCTGTATTCGACGGTACAGGGCAACTCGACAAAGAGGTCTTGGCCAAGGGTTCCGTGCCCCGCGACGCACTTATCGATCGAATACTTCACGGCATGGCGAACTCGTATGCCATCGTCAAGAACGGGTCTGATCCCAGCAGTGTCAAGGCAAAGAGCGGCGTACCACCGAAGATCCACATCAACCTTGAAACCCGCAGTGGCAACAAGACCGTGACGAAAGTCTCTGGCCTGGAGCCATACCACGTCAATCCACGGCCTCTGGCTGATGAGCTGCGAAAAGTATGCGCTGGTTCGACGAGCGTGGAGCCTCTCGCCGGAGCAGCCAAAAAGAATGAAGCTGCCGTAATGGAGATTATGGTCCAAGGGCCGCAGAAGGATGCTGTCGTCAAGGCTTTGGAGAAGAGAGGGGTGGACAAGCGGTGGATAGAAGTGTTGGATAAGACGAAGGGGAAGAAGCGATAGATTCTGTAAGGCTACCTCTTCCTCATGGCAGACTCACCCCATCCTTCACTTCCTAGTGTGATGCAGGCTCCTCTAACCCCCAGGTGATTCGTACATATCAGCCGAAGTCCTGAAAGGCAGACATCTCCGCGCAAAGTGCTAAGCTCCTTCAAATGTACTGGCTCAGACTAACATCGTCTACAGATTATGCACATTGTCGTGAAAGACTCAGGCAGCTAGGCTTTTTGAAACAAGCTTTCCTTTGCATGCAGAGTGAATCGCAAGCGATGCTCAAAATAGACAACTACAGATACAGAGTTGCCGCCGGTAGCACAACGTTAGGAAAGTGACACGAAATGATGCAGCTCTCTCAGCTCTACATCGTGCGAGCTGACCTTGCAAGGTCCTGCGATCTCTGTTCTTCTCTCTCGTCAAAGGCGGCGACAAACATATACCGTAAACAATTCGTCAGGCGCTTGAAATGAATTCGAAGTTGTCGCCTGGCAAGCTTCAGTCTAACAACTCTTATGCGTGGCACGACTTATCGTCATCCGCGCCAGAAGTACTCGCAGACCCCGTGGACAAGGAGTACATCGCATCCAGTGGCAAGGAGGTCGCCCCCTCCGCCGAAAAGCAAGTTGCCAGCGACGATGGTATACAAGTAGCTCCAGGGCTCGCGCCAGAAGTCCTCTCGGAAGTGAATCTACCGGAAGCTATAGATCAAGAGGACGAGAAAGAAGCTGTCAATCCTGATCCGGACTATTCTTTGGGCCTGGAAGAGAAGCCAATCCCCTCACGTGCCCAGTGGCGAAGAGACCATAAAGTGGTGCTCTTACTGTCTGCAGGAACTATACTGCTTCTCGTGATTGCAGTTGCCTTGGGAGCAGGTCTTGGTGTTGCCTTGAACCGAAAATCAGAAAACAACTCGTCGGCATCAACAGTGCAGTCTACGAACGGAGTGACGCTGTACGACGCAAGTCAAATAGCCTCGCCGACTTCCACGAGTCTCCCGACTGGTACAGGTGCTCTTGCTCTCAGTGCAGCCCGAGAATCCGCAGCTACGTGCCTAACTCAGAGAGACCAGCAGGTTGCCTGGGATTGCAATCTGACTCCGGACTCCCGTCTCGCCATCGATATTCAACAGTCATCACTCTCTGGCAGCAGTCTGGGCGCACAGGTAGTCTATGCTTCAGACTATACAGGAATCCAGTATGGTGCTCAAGCCCCTTACATGAATACCACTCTTGGCCAATTCTTGACCGTCATCGACAACAACGATCCGGAGTACGGTGCCGCCTTTTACTTCCAGCAAACGTACGACAAAGTTGTCGCTCTTCCGGAAATTGCGATCACTCTAAATACCACATCGAAGAAAAGACTGAGGCGCCAGACTTTCGATGAACTAAGTCCTTAACTACACAGGAGGGGCGAGACGGCCTCTCCTGGCGAACGCCTCTGGCTCTGCGTCTTCAACGAGACCCTTCTAGAAGGCTTCATCTACCTCAACCAATCCGCTCATCCAGCCTCGTCAACCTCCAGCTCATCATCAACCTCCGCTCCCGCAACAACAAGCTCTCACCTCCAAGGCCAAACCGCCGCACTCACCAGCTCCGATTCCTCAAACACAGCCTCCGCAACTCCGACCCCTACGACCACAAGACCCAACCCCTGGGACTCCCTGCCCACCTTCTCCCGAGTGGTCAAGCTCGAGGAGCGCCGCATCGCGAATAACTCTGTACAACCTTGGTGTCAGAAATATCAAATCCTGGACGGAGGCTCGGCGAACTGGGTGGGGGATGAGAATGGGGAACCGATCATCGTGCGGTTGGAGGAGGATGATTCGAATACGAGTGGGCAGGGGTGTCGGTGTCAGTGGATGAGTGGGGATGGGTCTTGAGACGAGGTGATGAGGAGGGGAGAGGTGGAGGTGGAGGAGGGTGTGGGTGGTGTCAAAAAGTCCTTGGATCGTGAATACTCTCCACGTGGAAGTCTCTTTCCCGATGCTATGTCTTCGGTGTTACACGTGGTGGAGCTGGAATGTAAAAACCCCCAACGTCACTTCTCAAGATTTTTATAGAGGCGAGAGGCAGAGAGAGCTCTCTCTAGCTTTAATAAGACGCGAGGCGTACCGAGAGGGAAGCGAGGGAAGGATATTCTAGGATAGCTCTCAGTGTTGCAAGATCGAGAAATATTCGTTCGTCTTTGATGAAAGCAGCTCTATTTCTTACTAGTTTTACTTCTCTCGAACATCCCCCTTTCCATCACAAAGCCGTGCTCGAGCCATCTCCTCCCAAACACCACACATAATACAACACGTTTACCTCCAGAGCTGTAACAAGAGGCAAGACAAACCATGAAATCCCACCACCGCCTGCAGTGTACATGTCAACACCAGCATATAAACTCCGCGCTAGCAAGACGCTAAAGTCCACGCACATGCCTTAGCGTCAAGGTAAGAAGCGACCAATCAAATCGCCAAAAACGCCAACCCTCCCTCCCAGCTTGTGAAACCAGTGTATCAAATGTCTGTACAGATGTCAGTACAGAAACGATTTTGCGGACATCGCTTAGCGTGAAGGAAGGAGCGGCCAATCATTACCTTCCCGAGCACCAAGCTCCTGGTTCCAAGACTGGAACGTATCGAGATTTAACGTCACCTCGTGAGATGAGAGTCAAAGTCCAACATCACTTCATCATCCAAGAATCTATAGACATCTAAAGGAAAAAATAAGTATTTGTAAACAGAAAGAATCAACTCCATTTCATGCACACACCCAACAGCGCTAAAGACAAGTCGAATGCAGTTCAACTCAACAGACAAGAAAAAACACACAGACAGTGGATAGGCAGAAACGTCTACTGTACAAGTATCGACTCGTCATCCACAGCAGGTCAAGTCCACCGCTCCACTCCCAATCCGAGCAACGACGCTCACATCCATCCTCTAGTCCTCAAACAACAACCTTTCTCTTTTGAAGCTGAATTACTTCCAATTCCATGCACCGTCCATGCTTCTCAGGGGGTATCCTTTTTCTTTTGGGTTCGGGTCTCTTCGCTTGACAGCACATTAAGGTGGTTACACGTGAAGGAAAAGAAAGGAAAGTCTTTCGTGACACACGAATTGTGTGAGGATGGGGGAGACGCGGCCGTTTGCATATTACACCAGATTTGTCGTTACCTCCGCTCGTTGGCCGCTCTTGATCTTGATCAGATCTTGACTTAGAGGGCAGCAACGAGACCGGCAACAACAGCCAGACCGGCGAAGCCGAATGAGGCCTTGCTGGCGGCGCCGGTGTAAGGGGCTGGAGAGCCTGGGCTAGTCGCAGCGGGAGGCGAGTACGCGCCAGTTCCGGTGGCGCCCGTGGGCTGGTATGCTGGGACGGTGCCGTTGGCCGCTGGGTACGGAGGAGCTGCTGGGCCAGACTCTACAGGCGAAGCTGGGCTTGACTCTTCAGGGCAGGGAGCGCTGCTTGAGCTGCCGCTGCCAGAGCCACCAGAGGCGTAGCTTGGCGCAACCTTGGCACCACCAGCCTTGCCCTTGGTGACCTCGACTTGAGGAACGTATGAGTTCCATGTGCCGAGAGATCCCTCGGATGGCTTGTTGGAGGTACCAGAGAAGACGGCAGCGTTGAATGTTGGGACGTTCTGGATGTTGATCTCCTTGCCCTCACGAGCAATGCGCCAGTGGAGGTTCTTGGTGAGGTAAGGGACGGCGTTCTTCTCAGCCATGCTGGGAAGCTTGCCCTGCTCGACACGCTTCTGGAGGTGGGTGGTGAGGGGGATGGCACCAGAGAGGTGGACATCAGGGTTGGCCATCTCACCACCTGCAAGCACACCAATGATACCGGCGCAGCCCTCATCGCCGAGCCAAGTGGAAGAATCGTTGGACTTGGCTGGGGAATCGAAGACGTAGACGATGTACGAGCCATTGAGAGTGTAGCGGGGAGTCTGGACGTGGCAGGTGTACTGGTAAGTGCTGCCGTTGGGTGCGTTGAAGCTGGAGTTGTTGGGAACAGTGAAGTTCTGGAAGCCTCCAGTTGGGAATGCGCGTCCACTGGTGGCAGTTGCAGTCGCATTGTTCGCATTGAATGGTGGCGGGGAAGAGACAGACGAAGACACAGCAGAAGAGCTGGACGATGCAGAAGCAGAGGAAGACGTCGAGCTGGCGGCGGAAGTGGAGCTGGCAGAGCTGGAGCTGGAGCCAGTGCTGGGCTCGAGGGCGCGTCCAGAGTTGCCAGCAGAGTCAGTCTCAGCGTTCTTGGAGATCGAGGCAGCAGTCAAGTTGGCGTTGGGTCCGTACAAGCTGTTGACAAAGTTGACGATCGAGGCCTTGGTGCCGTCGCTGGTCGAGAACTCTGGGTAGGTGTACGAGAAGGTGGTCTTCCAGTCGCGAACCTCGTCGGTCGTCCAGAAGCTCGAAGAGTCCTTGCGGAAAGGCGTCAAGGGCGAGCCGGCGTTCTGAGTGGAGCCAGACTGGATGGTCCAAGTGTTGTGAGGAGCGACTTGCGAGGCACCGTAGCTGTCGGGGTTGATCGTTTGCCAGAGAGCGAAAAGACGGTCAACGTTGCAGTGGTGAAGCCAGAAAATGGCATCGAAAGCCGCAAGAGGCAGGTAGGTCATGTGGCCTCCAGACACACCGTTGCTTCCTGGACCTCCGCTGGTCGTGTGGATCGTGTTATGAATACCTTCGAGAGAGTTGCCGCACTTCTCGGTTGATCCAGAAGCATCGTTGCTGAAGTGGAGGTAATCGTCACAGCCCATCAGGTTGTAGACCTGGTCCTGCATGCTGCCCTGGATGTTGTTGAACGCGTTGACCGCGGACGTCTCTTGGCTGGTGCCATCGGCGTTGTTGCTGTTGGGGTAGCGCAGAGTTTCGGGCCAGGTGGTGAACGGGCTGTAGTACATGGCGCTTGGGTCGGGCAGCTTGTAGGTGTACAATGGGTTGTCAATGGTCTGCTGGCCAGCTGGGAGATCGACCACGATCTGAGGCGAGCTCAAAAACGCCGGGAAGACATCGCCAGACTCTGCCTTTGCAGCCCAGTCCCAGTATGGGAAACGCATGGTCGAGCAAGCGTCAACCATGGTCTGTCTCTTGGTGCCCGTGTATTCACCTGCAAGCTCGCAAGCAATCTTGAGGAATTCCTGCTCGTAGAGGGCCATGTAGGCGCGGTGCCAGGCGGGGAAAAGGACGGAGTCGTGGCAGCAGTATCCATCAGCGTCGCCGCAAGACGAGCATTGCTCGACGCCGTTCCAGCTGGTGCGCGGCACACCGTGAACACCAGCGACCTGGTAGTAGCTGGTGGAGTTGGCGGTGTTGCCGTCCATCCATCGGCGCATGGCACCGACGAAGAGGGTCCATTGGTCGGGGCGGTTCGCGGCGAGGTCGCTGACCTCTAGACGGGTGTGCACTTGGTTGTCGCCAAAGCCCTTGGCGCCGGTGATGTAGACAGGACCAGCCTGTTGCCGCTTGTGAAGGTGCTCATGCTGGAGCCCGTGGGCGGCGACGGAAGAAATTAAAGCAAGCGATGAAATCGCGGTGGTGAGAAGCATCTTGCAAAAGAGCGTGGTCGTCGCCAAGATTAAATGAGAGTGGGTGGTTGGATTAAAACCAACTCAAACATGCGCACAAGGGCTGCGGCAGGTAGAAGATCGAAAGGGCGGTTGAGGGAAGGAAAGGTCAAAGGAGAGAAGCGAGAGAGTGATGGTAGGTCGTGCCTGCCCTTTGACGCACACCAGCGAAGGGAAGCGGCAGTCGCAGATGCAGTAGCGGCGTTAAACCAGGCCGTCACGAAAGACTTCGTCCCAGGACGGCGCGCGCGCTTGGCCACAGACTGGAAGACACACCCAAAGACACAGCATGGACACGACAGCAGAGGCAACGCCCGGGTGTTCGTTGGACGTGAAGTCCACAAACGGCGCGGATCGCAATGAGCGCGGCAGTCGGCAGCGCTGTTTCATGAGGGACAGGGTTTAGTGCTCTCCTGGACAAGCGGGCCTCCCGTCGACCCGCAGCTTAGATTAAACACCGCGGCCACATGCTCCCATTGCGTGAGACAAAACCACGACCACGTTGCACACGCCGCTGGGCAACAAAGGAATCTCCAAATCTACGCGCCCAGCCATTGATGACAATGTCTCGAGGAAAACCCGCGACACGTCCCTCGCATCGCTGCTGCTGTGCAAAACAACGGTGCCACCACGCACCCTCCACCGATCCGTCTTCCGAACGAGGTCTCCTGGCCGCGCTCCACCACCAGCACATCCACGCACGCACCCCGGCCTGTCTCTGTCTCGGTGGATCGCATCACCAAAACTCTCGTGTCCCCAAAATTGCTTACCTCGCTGACCGCGTGTTCTCCCACCGTGTCCAGCTTTCGTGGCCTTCAAATCTCCCCTTTCAGCACCTCCACGGTTACGTCGGCAAGCCACCACCACGAGGCCGTCTCGAAACGGTGAGGCTGTGTTCCCCCGATTCCTTTTCAACGAGGATTGCGAATTCTTTTTTACGAAGAGGCGCTCGCCATTCATGAAGCTTCCACCCGGAGGATTCAATACACTCCACAAGCGAGCGAGCTAAGCGTGCTGTCAAATGCAGGTACGCGGTTCTTGCACGAATCATGTCGCTTCTCAAACACTCCACCGCGTATTTATGCAGGAACAAAGGAGATGATGGATTCTTCCTGGCTATACGAAGTGCTGTCTCTCTCAGATGCAGTAGGTATACACACCGTACACGCGTGGTGTCAAACGCCTCATGCGCCTATGTACATGCTACCCGATTCCTTCCTCTCCCTATGTGCGCTTTTCAAACACCAGCTCATGCGCTTGCGCCCGCCAGCTGAGGAGGTCCGTATGAAACCTGAGGATTGGGTTCTCCTGGTGCCATGAAGTTGGTGTGTGGGTCCTTGGCGGCTTTCGCAGCCGAACATCTTGCCATCGTCGGTGATGATCTCGAGATCGCATCGGTGAAATAAAAGTTCTCAACCACGTGCTTGAGAGGTGCGCCAGTCGTGGAAGCCCCCTTGTTCTGGTCAACAATCTGGACTTTGCTGAGAGCTTGCAGCTCCTTCGATGTGGGCTCGACAATGTCGTATCTTCGCAGAGCGGGTGAGATCTCTTCCATGCGGTCGCGAAGTGCCTCAACATCGTCATATGGAAGTGGCACGTCCAGTGCCTCTGATACAGCACGCACAATCTTCCAATCGTCACGAGCCGCGCCATATACCGAAGTTGCGGCGCGAGACAGCTGTACACGACCTTCAGTGTTGACATATGTGGCACCCTTCTCGGTGTAGGCAGCGCCGGGGAGGACAACATCCGCAAGAGCTGCGCCGCGGTCACCATGATGACCTTGATAGATCACGAACGCATCCTTGGGGATGTCAGATGCGTCGATCTCATCGGCGCCGAGGAGCCAGATGACCTTGGGTTTGGTGTTGGCGGTCTCAGGGCTTTGGGAAGTGAAGCCGACTTCAAAGGCACCGGTGCGAGAGGCAGCACGTTGAAGGACATTGTAGCCGTTCCACTCCTCGGTCTGGAAGTTGGCCTTGTTCTTCTCGACGAAGGAGCCAACAGTCTCGTAGATGGCCTTGGCGTCAGGGTGTTCAACAGCGCTTGAGCCGACGATAATCAAAGGCTTCTTTGAGCTCTTCAGCTTCTCGCCCCATGCACCGCTGAGTGCACTCTTCAAGTCGTTGGCGTTGCTTCCGAGGTTCTCGTAGTCGAAGGTAGACTCAAAGTCCTGGCCGACAAGGCCAACTTCGAGGTCGGACCTAATCCATTGCTTCCTTATTCTGGCGTTAAGAACGGCAGCCTCCCACCTTGGGTTGGTGCCGATGAGCAGGATGGTATCAGCCTCTTCGACACCAGTGATCTTCGAGTTGAAAGCGTAGTTGGAACGAATGTCCGTGCCGTGGGCTAGTGGAGCTGAGCCTTGTGGCTGATCGAGAGCGAGGTTCTCAGAGCCAAGACGGTTGGCAAGATCCTTTGCGGCGACAAGAGTCTCAGTCTCAACCAACTGACCAGCAACAAACTTGACCTCGTCACCCTTTGGTGCAAGCTCCTTAAACTTGTCGCTGATCTCCACCAGCACATTCTCCCATGTAGCAGGCTGGAACTGGTTGTCTCGGCGGATAAGAGGCGTGGTGAGACGCTGTGTGCTGAGTCCATCGCATGCGAAGCGGCTCTTGTCGTCAATCCACTCCTCATTAACGTCATCATTGAGTCTTGGCAGAATACGCATTACTTGAAGTCCACGAGCGTCCACGCGAATGTTGCTTCCCAGGCCGTTCATGACGTCAATAGTTTCAGTATGTTGAAGTTCCCAAGGACGAGCACGGAAGGCGTATGGCTTCGAGGTCAAAGCACCAACAGGGCAGAGGTCAATCACGTTTCCAGAAAGCTCAGTGTCCAAAGCAGTCTCCAGGTACGTGCCAATTTGGAGGTCATTGCCACGTCCAGTGCTGCCCAATTCAGGTGCACCGGCAACATCGTTGGCGAATCGAACACATCGTGTGCAGTGAATGCAGCGGTTCATCGAAGTCTGCCCCTTGTCAGCCATGCAAACAGCCCTTCAAGTCTCGTATACCAACCTTAACGAGAGGTCCAATATTCTTGTCCTCAACCGCTCTCTTGCCATCCAGTTCGTGAAATCGTCCTCTGTCCGCACCATATCTCATGCTCTGATCTTGCAAGTCACACTCGCCACCCTGGTCGCAAATGGGGCAGTCCAATGGGTGGTTCGCCAGCAGGAATTCCATGACACCTTCTCTTGCTTTATGGGTGAGTGGGCTATTCGTCTTGACCACCATACCCGGCTGGACAGGCCAGGCACATGATGCTACGGGCTTGGGGGCGCGCTCGACTTCGACCAGACACATTCTGCAGTTTCCGGCAATCATAAGTTTCTCGTGGTAGCAGTATCGGGGGATGGTAACGCCTGCTTTCTCGCAGGCCTGGATAAGCGCTGAGCCGGCTGTTCCACGATGTCAGCACCCCTCTATCTCCCCTATTCCATCTGATTTCCAATGGTATACCTTCGACAGAGACCTTCTTGCCATCAACCGTGAGCTCCACCTCGGCCTGCCGTCTCGCGCTCGTGGCGAAGGTGCGGGCGGTCTTGCTGGCATTGGCCTTCGCCGTAGCCGGCGTCCGCGCCAGCGTGCGCAACAGGTTCTGCCGCATCATGTTGGCTGCGTCGCCGCGGTGGTATGGAGGGTGTAGGTGTAGTGCCGTGGTCGCCTCCTCCGGGTCATGAACTAAGCAGGTGTGTGCTTAGATAGGAAAGCTCGTGATTGGCCGAAGACGCCCCACCCACAGCGCTGAGGTTTTCGCTATAACTGTTTCCGCCTCTACGCTACCTCTTTCCTTTCCTCTTCACTCATGACGGCACTCTTTATTGTGGTATATTTGGACTTTTCCACCTGAATGTACTCTATTATGTGTCGGAGAGCGACTTCAAGGTCCCATAGCTGGAACGACGGAGAGCAGCAATGCTCCATGAAGGACTTTCCTTACCGATGGCACTACATACGAACTCGATTACGCCTACATTGAGGCGCGTGGCGGGAGGTGGATGATGGCCGTACCGCATAGCAAATGCAAGGCAAGGAGATCTTCTGTCTCTTCTCGTTTGATCTTTGAATTGGTTCTTCTTCGATTTCTGTTGTGCCGGGCTTTCCCCGTAACTACGTCTCAACTCCAACTGTCAAGAAATTGGTCTTCTCACTCTTCTCCCGTGTTGTGCGGCTCTCACAACTCAGTACAACTCCACGTCAAGTCGAAACGACATACCCTGTTGAACACTCAAGGTTTGTTCTGGATATTCTTGCACACTTCGCGCCTTCTCCTAGAGGGTGTGCGGACTGAGGACCACACCCTCCACCGGCATCCCCCTAAATCTTCGAGCGACTGAGCTCTGCATTGTACTCTCGGTTGCATGGACAGCTTGCGAGCAACGGGGATGAATCTGCAAAGAGCCGATTGACATCCCAGTGAGCAGGCCCCCAACCATGCTATTCAGCGCCCTTCGCAAGCGAGTGGCAGCAGCAGCTCGACCAGGCATCTCAACGCCATACCGCCGAGCACGAGCAGAGCAGAGCAGACTCCCCAAGCAGCCACCGCAGAGCACCCAAGGCCCACCCGAGTCGAAGCCCTCCCACCGCACTCGAGATACTGTTCTCGGCTGCATGGTCATGGTCGCCCTCAACATTGCCGTCATGGGCTACTTCCACAAGGACAAGGACGATGCGCCTCCGTCCTTCGAGATCGTGGATGACTGAGACGTAATGAGCCATCGATCAAGGTACGTTTGCGTCTTTGCGAGTCGCAAATAGGTAGGGCACGTGCAAAGGCGAAGGTTGAACGAAAATCAAGGTATGTTGTTCGGACTATACGGCAGCGTGACAGCAGAGTATGAGCACATTCACACAGTCCAGGCAAGCAGTGGCAAGAGCGAGCCATGGAGTAGGTAAGCTCAAGAAAGCAGCAGTTCAATGAGAAAGTTGAACAGAAGCGTTCAACAAGCAGTTCAAACAATCATTTCACATACTCATAACATTCCACACGCCAGGTATATACCCCCAAACCAGTGCAAACAACTCCTCCTTCCCATCCCATCCCACCACATCCCATCATATCCTCATACATATCTCCCGCCTAAGCAGCCGCCCCAGCAACCGGACACTTCTGCGCAGAAACATCATCCGCAACCTTAGGATGCGTCGCCACCTTCCCCTTATGATGCTCCAACTTGGCATTCGTAACAGGGCACACGGCGCCCGAATCCTTCTCATTCAAAGCCGGGTGCGACGGCGGGAGATGCGCGTTGACAGGTCCCACGACGGGGCACGTGGCATCCGTGAGCGAGTCCTTCGCGTTGGCGTTCTTGAGGGCGGGGCAGGACGAGGCGTCCATGGCTTTCTTGTCGTCTGCGGGCACGTTGGGGTCCGAGGGGTGGTTGTGGATTATGTTGTCGTGGTGTTCGACTTTGGCGTTTGTGATGGGGCATCGGGCTTCTGGGTCTGTGGTGAGGGAGTTAGTGGGGGTTGTGATGATGGGAAGGCTGGCTGTTTGCGTACCAGATGTGATCTCAGGGTGGTGAGGTGGGAGCACGTTGGTGGTGGTGCCAACGACCTGGAGCCTTGTTCAGTACGACGCCTATCATTCAAGCAGTTTCTCTTCACTCACTGGGCAGACTGATGCAGTGGCCATGTTGACTGTTGAAAGTATTCCGTTCGTGTTGAGATGTTGTTATTGATGAAAGTGACGTTCTTTGTTCGAGTTTTTGAAGACCTTCTTTGTAGAGTGACAAGGAAGAAGACAGAAACAAACCAGGAGGGCGGTCGACGTTTACAAACCCCCGCCAACACGTCGTCACAGAGTTCAAGGCCGTCCCAGGAATCACTTCTACGCGGGGCTAAGCTGAATAAGATGAGCGCTGATTGGTCAGGGGTTGGCTGGGCCTGAGGTCAAGTGAAGCCACTGCACTGCCGCCTTCTGAAACGCCATCTTGCGCTCAGAAAGGTCTCGAAGGCCACGAACGCAGAGCACGACACGACCTCCGGCACGCAGGGCAGAGGAACAGATGCAGGTGCCCGCGGAGTGCAGGTGCAGGGTGTGATAGATCAACCAGAGAGGTCGAATACCAAATTCATTGTACCCAAAAGCGCAGCCTCCGTTCCCAATCATGATGAAGATTGTTCAGGACGTGCATGAAGAGGCAGTAGAGACGGCTCCATGGACCTTGCGACCTGCTGGAAAAGGCAGAAAGCTCGAGCGCTAAGAGTACATGCTGAGCCCATCTGTGCCTGAAGGGGAGTTTGCCGCGTCTAGATCAGGGAGCTCGTATGTATTCCGAAAGCTACAATCTTCTCACTAATCAATCGTCGTGTTCTTGCAATCTATTGTTGTAGTCGCAGCTGTACAAAGAGTTTGCATTTTGATGGTGTAAGGCTGGGAGATGTTGAATTCTCGGGGCCCGGACTGTACAGTCTATTCTTCATCCGCCTTCGCAGTATGTTCAGGGGTCGACCTTCCACGTCTATCGCTCTCGAATCTGATGCTTCGCTGCCAGCCGCCCGTTGGGGTGTCTGAGCCGGATAGCGCTGGTGTTTGAGTCTTGGACCTGTCTGCTGGGCTCACCGCTTGAGGGCGAGGAGGGCTGTCAGAGCCAGAGACCTTGGCCTGGGATGGACGATTGATAGGATGTCCAATGATTCTACCGTCTCTTGGACCAGAGATCTCGGGACGAGCGCTTTTAGCACTCTCAGGCGACTCATCGCTATCGCCTGGTCTGTTCTGCTCGTTGCTGTGGACAGTCGCGCCTCTAGGTCTCTTCGTGTGGCCTGTCATGCTCTTGAACACGGCCACAATCACATTCAAAGCGCTGTCCATCCCGGAAGAGCTGGTGGAAGGCCCGACCTCTGTGGTCGTGGGCCGACGGCGGCGGAAAGAACGTACAAGGGACCTTTCCTCCCTCTCCACCCATCGCGGCACATGAGGTTCGTCGGTGTCTGTGACCCGTGACGGAGCGGCGCTGGGCGCACGAGAAAGTGCTCTCTCGGACGAGACGGCAGTGCTGATCGTTCGAGGGAGATAAAGTCCAAGCTTGCCCAGAGGAATGCTCATCCCGTGGACCACGATTGAGCACACGACCAGAAACCAGACCACGACTTCCAGTACCTCGTACTCGTGAGCCGCATCAGTTCGCGTGTGTCCATCGTAAACGATTTCAGTCAAGAACTCTCGTGCGATGTACAGATAAAAGATTGCGCTGACGCCAATTGGGCCGAAGAAGCCAACGAATGCAGTATGCTGCCAGGTTTCCACTTGATGGACCCACTTTTGGAACGCAAACATCATTGGTAAGCGGCGGAACAGGAGGACCAGTATACCCAGAGGAATCAAGCGGTAGATGGGGATGACAGAGTTGTCGACAAACTTGTGCCACGGGCAAACGGCACCTGTCATAGTTTAGCGGAAAGCTTTCTCAAATTCAATGACAACACATACCAAACCACATAAATATAGCGACGTTTAGTAGCATGTCTATCGTCGGCTGTAAGCTGTCGTCCATCGTTTCGAGTCGGAACCAGTCGTCCCAGGTGAAGACATTCCCGGCAATGAAGCAAGCCAGGACATCATCAGATCCAAGCATCCCCACAGTGCCGACAATGAAGAGCTGTCACCTTCGTCAGTTCTCGCTTGCATGGAGAGTATGTGGACGGGCTTACAGCTAGAGTGATTGCGAAGACGAGGAACGACTCTCTATCAACGTAATGTCTTTCCTCTGCCCAGTGCAGAAGCTCCTTGGCAAGATAGCCTACTACGGCTCCATATGCCACAGACATAATAATGACATAGGCCCAGGTGTCATAGAACCACAACGCGAAAGCATGTCCCACGCCGCCATGGTACCCCATTCCACCAAGCCCGGCATATTTGAGCAGATACAGTCCAATGAACAGGAAAGGATATCCGAGACCATCGTTGGCGCCTGACTCGGCAATGATGATCTTCTGGAGCGGAGGAGGGATATTCTTGTCTGCAAACTTTCCTTTGACGATGCTGTTGGAGAGGATTGGATCGGTGGGAGTGACGCATGCCCCCACCGACATGGCAACGATGAAGTTGATGTTGGGAACAAGCGCCCAGGTAAGCAACGACGTTGCCATCCACATACAGCACATGCCCGGCCCCAGCAGTATGCATAAGCTCTTTCTTTCCTTCCATAAGTATTTGCTGGGTAGCTGGACTCCGGCCAGAACCAGCTGGACCCCAAGAACAAGCCTTGTGAAATAGAGCGTAATAGTCTCCAGATCTTGCTCGTTCCCATTGGCGTATTCCAGCGGCCTTATGAAGTTCGCAGCATGTGGGCTGAAGATTACTCCGAATAGAGTTGAGATCAATGCCTCGGAGAGGTAGAACTTCTCTTTCAGCAAGTAAGACACCAATCCAAAGACTGTGATGAACCCGCCGATCGTAGCGCAGACGATGTTGAAGTTGACCACTTCTAAGGTAGGCATGATGATTCGATCGGTCGGTGGAGGATCGGGATTGAAAGAATGGAGGCGGTGATTTCGTGCACGATTGTGAACGTGTGTAATTTGGTATTTTGTAGTATCGTTCTTCAGGCTTTACCGCAATCGCAAGCCTGGTAGCAAGTGTTATCGCACTCTCCTCACGCCTTCTCGCGCCGCCAGTCGAGAACGGCCCAGCTGGGCAGGAACAGCGAGTGTTATTGAATCATGAAGGCTGTCTTGACGGATTCTGCGCTCGATCGTATAGGTGCCCGCCACGTTGATAAGCCTTGGCAGTGGTATAGAGGGAGCAAACAATGTTACGATGCGGTGGTGCGAGAAGAGGAAGAGAGATCTGGAGTGAAAGACTTGAAGTGGGTCGTGCTGATAGCGTGGGGAGTGTGGGGAGATGGAAGCCAAGCTTCTACCCCGCCCCCGTGGAACCGACCACCATGGAGAGAACATGGCCTCGCCTTTCACCATCATCAACTCAACATCATCCAGAACATCCACAGCTATGTTCCGTGCGATATACACTCGATTCTCGACCCGTCTGGTTTCCGACAGTCTGCTTTGGTGAGCATGACCATTCAGAGCCCCTCGCGTGCTTCCCATGGAACCAAGGACGAAGCCTCGCGTATGTTATCTGAGTTACTTGACACTTGGTCACCCATTTCTCCAGTATCTATTATGGTGAAGTGAATGTCAAAAGATGAAAACTGTGAGATGTGGAAAAGATTCGTCACTCACTGCAAGTCCCTCGAGCACCTGGATCTGTACAAAAGTGTCTCATGCTCGACCTTTCCGGTGGGAAGATGTCTTACCAACCCGATCCTTGGTCGTTTGGGACCTCGTATTGCTGTTAAGTGTTTCTTCTCTGAATACGCTGGCAGCGGCCAAAAATCACATCACCATTTCCCTTTGCATGCCGCGATGGGAACACAAAATGTCAGGGTTTGACCTTGTCATCCGATCAATCCAAATACAGACTCTTTTGCTCGTCAACCCGTTTGAAGACTCGTGATCGCCTTATGCTACTCACTATCTGTCTAGAACGCGAACAATGCAGGCCTCACCTCATCACTTCACTTCCTAAAAGGAGTCACATGCGTCCGATGATTTTCCGCTCCCAGCCAATGGTCTTGTGACCTTCTTGACTACGATGTCTACTACAAGCTCTTAACCTGCAAGCAGCATATATACATCGAACAACCCGATACGAACAACCTGCTGCACAGGCTTTAGTTCAGACTGCCGGCTATATCGCTTCACCCACAGCGACTTATACAACTCCAGGACACACCTGCACCCAACTAGTAGCCGTGGCCAGATCCAATTTCTCGATTTGTCTCTGCGTACGGAGTCGGTCATATGCCACACAACCCCGAGCGCGCGACAGGCGGGCCATCTTCGCTCTTCGTAACCCAGACATCTCGGCGTGACACGCCGATCAAGATGGAAGATGAGGTGTTCCGATTTCGATCATTCCGAAGCACTCCCCAAGCACTCCCAGACAATCAGTTTCGGCCCACCCCACCAGAAACACCACTACCAAGGCGCGCCCGTACCGAAGAGCAGCAACAAGTCATCTCACTCATTCTGACCGGAGTCAACGCCTTTGTGACAGGACCTGCAGGAAGCGGAAAATCGTTCATCATCCAAGAGGTAGCACAAGAGCTTCGAGCTAGGTCCAAATGCGTCAGGATTGTTGCACCTACAGGTCTAGCGGCCTCTCACATTGACGGCTCCACACTGCATAGCTACTGCTCTTGGATCCCGAGCGACAGCCAAAAGTCGATTGCCCAGCTGGAGAAGAAAGCCGAATTTGGCTTCGCACAGGCACGGTTCGACGATACAGATGTGTTGATCATCGACGAGATCTCGATGGTGTCGAACTACACTTTTGAAAGACTGAACAGAATCATGAAAGCGGCTAGAGACAACCAAGATGTTCCATTTGGAGGCGTTCAGATCGTGGTACTTGGAGATTTTTGCCAGTTGCCTCAGGTCAAGCTGTTTGAGACCTGCTTCTACTGTGGTGCTTTCATGCAGAGGAAGTATCGCAACCGAGATATGATCTGGTTATGCCCATCTTGCAAGCAAGAGGAGTTCGAAAATGACCAGTGGGCTTTTCGTGCGGCTGCGTGGGACGAAGCGGGCTTCTCGAATTGTCATCTCACAGAGACTCACCGACAGACAGACCCTGCGTTCAAGGGAGTCTTGAAAAGGATGAGACTGAACGGACTACTCCCCCAGGCCGACATCAATCTCCTCGTCCGCCATGAATCCGAAACAGAAGGCGCCATCCGACTCTATCCGCGCCGAGACGACGTGGCTGCCTATAACGACGAAGAATTCAAGAAACTACCAGGACCTGTGGTTCGATACAAATGCCTCGACTACTTCCGACCCAGTGCTGCTCACCCGCAGTATAACAGCCGCGGCGTACGTCAAGCAAATGGCATACTAGAAGTGCTCGGAGATCAGCACCCTTACGAGCGATGGGTGAAGCTCAAAGTCGGCATGCCTGTGCTTCTCCTCACGAATCTCGACGTTCAAGGTGGTCTCGTCAATGGAAGTCAAGGTGTCATCGTTGACTTTGAAGACTATGATGAGGCGACTCTCCGCAGATCGAGGTCAGGGATCGATCGATCTACGCCAGCTCCTTGGAATGGCCAGAATGGGCAGCAGGACGATGGACAAGGACCTACAAGATACGTCTCCTTCCGTACCGGGGAGCATGCCAACATTCGCCATGAGCAGATTTCCGAGTTCATCGAGCAAGCAGAAATTTCCTCCCAGAAATGGCCCGTTGTGAAATTTACGAACAAACGTACCATGACCATCTTCGCGGACTGTCGCATCGATCAGCTCGGGAATGAGGCACCGTACGTCCTCGAAGGTCGCACGCAGATTCCTCTCATGCCTGTATGGGCCATGACACTCCACAAAGCTCAAGGCACCACTCTCGACAAGGTCGTTGTCAACCTCTCGCGCAAGTTCGGACCCGCACAACCGTACGTGGCCCTATCCAGAGCGAAGACCCTGCAAGGGCTAAAAGTCGAAGCGCTCGGTCAGTGTGGCAAGTCGGATGTAGACCGAACAGTCAAAGAGTTTCTCCAGGACACACATTGGGATTTGGGACGATTGGATCGATGAAGCACGATACGACGATGGACTCAAAGTGGAATGTCTTGCTATTCGTACCTACGGGAGACGATGGACTCTTTGCTACTCGGACCAAGGACAAGTTTTTGAAATTGCACACCAGATTGGAGAAGACCTACACCTTTGGAACCAGCGATTTGCTTTGTTGTTTCTTGCATATGCGACCTCTAAGACGATGCTGGAAAGGTTGAATGGCGAGTCCTGCCATCTCGACATGTTTGAAATACTCCACACTCAATCGTATTATACAATACATACAGATAGAATATAAAAGCGATATCCATACCCTCTCGGCACTGCCTGCTAAAGCATTGCCGGCCGACCGGCTTCAAAGAAAGGATGGTCCAGTTTAACTAGACCTTGCTCCGCAATAGTAGCAACCCCTCACTCACCTACGAACTCGCCCACCTAGCCAAAGATCGGCCCGACGGTAGCTTTGGATAAATCTACTGCAACTTACTGTACCTTCCAACTTCGTCCTCCTCTCGTCCAATAGAACACACTCAAAATGAGCGAACACTTCACAAGACCCTTAAGAGACCTCAAAGGCCGAGTCGCCATCGTGACTGGAGCTGGATCAGCTGGAGATGGTATTGGGAATGGACGAGCTGCAGCGATCCTGCTGGCCGAAGTGGGCTGCTCGGTCGTATGCGTTGATATAAAACACGAACTGGCCCAACGGACCGTGAAATACATCGAAGACGACGGTATTGGAAAAGCTGTGGCAGTCCAAGCCAACGTCACGAGCGAAGACGATGCAAAGAATGTCGTGCAGACTGCGTTGAAAGAATTCGGTCGATTGGATGTTCTGGTCAATGTGGTGGGGGTTGGAGGCGCGACGGGGACGGCGGTGGAGGTTGATATGGTGCAGTGGGCGAAGACGATGGAGATTAATGTTGCTTCAATGGTGGTTATGGCGAAGTATTCGATCCCGGAGATGAAGAAGAACGAAGGGCAGTGGCGAGGTAAGGGAGCAGGACGAGGGAATTCGTTCAGGACTTACGTTTGAATAGGGAGCATTGTGAACATCGCCTCTGTTGCGGGTATTCGAGGAGGCAATCCTCACCTGTTATACCCGACCAGCAAGGGAGCGATTGTGGTAGGTCTTTGGGTTGCTTGTCTTTCATTGATTTCATGGCTGACTGTCGTCCCAGAATATGACGAGAGCTATGGCCAGTCACCACGCTCCTGATGGCATTCGAGTCAACTGTGTGTGTCCAGGAATGGTTTATACACCGATGATGTATGCTTCTGGCATGAGTGCAGAAGCGCGCGAAGCACGTAAGGATAGAAGTTTGCTGAAGACGGAGGGCACGGCGTGGTACCTTCAAATGACCCGTCAAGACGAGGAGAGCAACACTGACCTCATCTCAGGGATGTCGGCGCCGCTATCAGATTCCTGGCCGGGGATGAAGCTCGATGGTAAGTGAAGTCCACGGCGTCGCAACACTGTGGATATTGGCTAATCAAAGATAGGATGACCGGCGTTATCCTGCCTGTAGATGCTGGTGCCACGGTGGCGGCTGGCTCGGACTTGCCCAAGGAAACCAGTTTCAATTGATTGATCATGTGTCAAATGTTCGAGGATGGCGCTGCTAGAAATTTAGGGGGCCGGGGCTTGCATTTATGTGGTGATCATTGCACCTCGATGCTTTTCGGAGGTCCTCGGTGCAGGCAGATAGAAGTACTCGACTCGAACGCCCTCAACTCTTCATATAGTGCAGATGAGCCATAGCTAATTGATCTCCTGAAGTGTAGTCGTGAGCTGTTGATGGTCCCGGCGTTGGAGAAGCCATAGACTTTGCTGGTGGCTGGGATGGTCCTTGCGCAACGTGAGGCTTCATGGCGAAGGCTTTGTGCAACAACTTTGTACTACTCTCATCAACTTCTCATGATATGTCTTCATGAAAAGCGATTTTCAGGACCCTTCATCGATTCGCAAATGTACCGGGACCGCGGCGGGTGGCCTTTCAGCCAAGTCATCGCAAAACGACACGACTTCGTTGCTCTCGGGTTGCATCACGCTGAGCTCCCGTCGTGTGCTGTCGTGTTGATGCTTGGACCGAGCACGTGCGATCTTCGATGCATGGAGATGCGAACTACTGCAGATAGTGAAGATCTTGTCAAGGCTGACTGATATTCTTTCGTTGGAAGTGGCCGCCACTGGTTCGCTGCTGGCGCCGATTGGCGTGCTGCGGGACCATCCTCCGATGGCAAATGATGTGAAATTTTCGCCATTCGTTCAACTTCACAACTTCCCTGCTCTTTCATTCATCACAGTCAACAAGATCAAAGACATTCGGAACAATGGCCTCACTGAAGAATCGAACGTCCGCGACCGCGGCCCCGCCCAACTACAGCGATGCCGTCGCTGCTCCCAACAACCCGCTCCAGTCCGACTTCGCCGCCACCGACGACAGTGCCAGCATCGATTCCGACGAACGTTACCTGGTAAGGCTCTAGAGAGCATACCCACGGTTGATATGACGGTCCTCAAGTAATCTTCGACGCACTCAGTGAGTTACGAAATCAGCATCAAGCAAGAAGTCATGTACGCGGGTGCTTTGCCGCGTCTATCCTATCACCAACCTCAGAGCAAGTCCTTCTGTGGAGTGATAGCGAAGATGTGGAAGGGCTGAGATCATACCGTTTCGAACTTGAAAGCAGTAATTTGCGCGTTAATGGAGATGCATGACCTCTATATCAGTCGATGCTCCAATCCCTTGTTCCCCTAACTTGAACAGTGTGTGCTAATCGTCCGAAGCGTGCTCTGGGATACAAGCAGGTATGAAGAATCGTAATCAGCATAGTACTGCCCGTACTAACTGTTACAGTCCCTCCATCGACAATGGAAGTTCTTCGAAAGCTTTGCGGCCAGCTTTGGTAAGGCGCTCGAACGGGCATGCACTTCAGCGACTAACGGAATGCAGCTGCACTGTATGTCGTCGGAGGCGTTCGCACAACATTCACGATCGGAGTTGGAGCAGGTGGTCCAGCAGCTTATTGGTATGTTGTACGCCCTGTTCATCGAGAAGAGCAACCACTCACCGTTCACAGGTCGAGCTACGTCGTGACTTGCTTCTTTGTGATGATCACTGCGGCAGTCCTGGCTGAGATTTGTTCAGCCCTTCCTGCAGCTGGATCCATCTATTTCTGGGCCGCAGAAGCTGGTGGACGCCGTTACGGCAGACTCTTCGGTTTCATCGTTGCTTGGTGGAGCACTACCGCCTGGACCACGTTCATTGCAAGCGACTGTCAAGCGGCCGCCAACTTTCTGCTTTCTGAGTTGACTGTCTTCGGAGTCGACTTTCCAACGGACACCAACAACGTCAAGTTTCGTGCAGTACAGTGGATCGTTGCCGAGGCGATACTGTTCATCTCCATTGGCATGAACTATCTCAGCCCGAGCACCTACAAGACCGTCTTCCGCATAGCTACTGGCCTCATTGTGTTGGACTTCCTCATGAACATCATCTGGCTTCCAATTGCTGTCTCCAAGACGTACGGTTTCCAAGACGCTAAATACGTTTTCACCCAGACATACAACGAGACCGGAGCTCCACCTGTCTGGAACTGGATGCTGTCCTACTACGTCACGGCTGGTGTCTTGGTCGGATTCGAAGCCAGCGGACACATCTCTGAAGAGACGAAGAACGCAAATGTCGTTGCGGCCAAGGGCATCTTCACATCTGCTCTTGCATCCGCGGCAATGGGATTCCCCATCGTCATCCTGTTCCTCTTCTGCCTGCCAAATCTGGACACGCTGTACGCACTCAATGCACCGCAGCCATTCGTCTCCATCTACGATCTCAGCATGGGCAGAGGAGGCCATGTGGTGATGAACGTTGTCTGCATTCTCGGACTTATCTTCAACGCGACGGTGGCTGGTGTGGCAAGCTCTCGTCTCATCTGGGCTGTCGCTCGTGATGGGGTCCTTCCATTCTCTGGCTGGATCTCCAAGGTCTCCGAGAAGAAAGAGCCAAAGAACGCGATTATCGTGATGCACGCAGTTGCTGCTCTCCTGTTGTGCACGATCTTGCCATCGCCAGTCGCCTTCACCTCGCTCGTCAGCGCTGCTGGAGTTCCCACAATCACAGCTTATGCTCTGATCTGCTGTATGTTGACACTTCCTTCTCAACTTCGATCTTGATGCTGACAATACTCCAGTCGGCCGCACTTTCATAACGCCTCATAACTTCAAGAAGTCGGCTTGGTCATTGGGCCGCTGGTCTCGCCCGATGAACTTCATTGCATTCGTCTGGAATCTCTATCTCGCTGCTGTCCTGTTCTCCCCGCTCACTTTCCCGGTCGATGCGGACACCTTCAACTGTAAGACAGACTCGTTGCCCCTCGACCGAAAAAGTACTGACTCGTCTTAGATTCGCCAGTGATCTTTGGAGCCATCACCATCTTTGGAATCCTGACGTGGTGGATCTATCCAGAGGATCGGTGGTTGCCCGCCGCCAGACTTGGTAAGGTACACGAGATCAGCCACGAGCCAACTGGGCAGGCTTGAGAACGTGTATGAGGTTGGTGACAGACCGGAGGGGAAGACGAGCAATAGATGGGTCTAGTACAAGGGCCTCGCGTACGTGTTGGCAAGTACATAAGACAATGCATTCCATTTGGAACCCCTAGCCACTCCCCCTGACAGTTCATAATTATGTACTCATCATACGGTCCAGCTTCCGGTTGCTCGAGACTAGCACGGCACCATATCTTCCTGGGAACGAGAGCTTGCAAGGAACACTTGTGAAAGAAGTACGTGGTTCGGTCATACGAAGCAATCAATGAATTCATCCGCTGTTGTTCCCTCTCGGTCGACCTCCATGGCGATGTCCACGGACGAAGTCTTTTAACGTCGATGGTCGATTTTGTCAATGCCTATGAGTTTCTGTACCTTTTAAGTGAAGTGCAGGCAAGTGATTACCCTCGTGGCCGTGATGTTTGCTGCGGTGGGTTCAATGTGTCGTTGTTTCCAACCCGGGGATGAAATTGTGAAGCACTTGGAGACTGGCGCCTTGCTGCCTGAGCGAGCCGCAGGCAAGTGCCACTCACCGGAGTTCCTTCCTCGATCCTGCCACCACTTCACTTCATAAGACGAGACGACACCCCGTTCCTCGCATTGCCACTTTCAACCTCTCACTCGCATTCGACTCACCTTCGACTCGCGGTCGCAATAATTTGGACGTCCCCCCTCTACTCAACAGTACTTCACGCGACATCATCAACCGTCCATCAAACAATGGCACCAAAGCGCAAGGCCGGCGACGCTGTCGCGGATACCAAGTCTGAGAAGAAGTCGATCCCTGCCGGCAAGGCGGGCTCGCTGCAGGGCCTCAAGGTCAGTCACACTTCTTCAATCCGTGATTCGTCGCGATTTAAGTGCTGACTTGTTTCAGCTCATCTTCACTGGCACGTTCGAGTCGATGGACCGCAAGACCAGCGAGGCCACGGCGAAGAAATATGGCGCGGCTATTATCCCTGCCAACAAGCTTGCTGAGGTCGACATGGTGGTGCTCGGAACTCGCGCTGGGTATGATTTGAGTGATCCTTTGATACTGGCACCTTGCTGACGTCTATCCCAGCCAGAAGAAGCTCGACGAAATCGAGGAGAACGGCCTGAAGACCATCAACGAGGACGAGTTTCTGGAGATGATCAAGACCGGCGACTCAGCCAAGGAGCCCGAGGATGATGCCGGTGACGATGACGAGGGCGCCGAGGATGACGAAGATGAAGAGATCGAGGAGCCAGCTCCAAAGAAGACCAAGAAGGCCGCCCCGAAGGCCGCCACGAAGGCCAAGGCCGCTCCAAAGAAGGCAGCACCCAAGAACGAGAAGGCGACCACCGTCCCAGAGGGCAAAGCGGATGCTTTCAAGGGCCTCAAGCTTCTGTTCACCGGCACCTTCGAGATCGATCGCAAGACTTGCGAGGCCACGGCAATCACCTACGGAGCGACTCGTGAGTTGAAAGATATCCAGACTGGCGCCTGAGACGTCTACTGACCTTCTAAAACAGTGGCCAAGAAGCTCCAGGACGCCGACTGGATCGTTTTGGGAACCAAGCCTGGCCCAAAGAAGGTCACGGAGATCAACGAGAACGGATACTCCACGATGAACGAGGCTGAGTTCTTCACCAGTAAGCATCCCCAACGTATGACCTTCAAACCTCTTTACTGACATTCTGTTCTCTCACTCCAGTGCTCAAGACTGGAGATGCGCCTGAGTAAAGGACGATCGGCCTGTACGATGCGATGTAGATGACGAGATTTGCATGGACGAATGATGAGATGCATAGCGTGGCGCCTGGAATGTGCACATTTGCTGGAAGCGGGTGTACAGAACAGAGAGGCGTTACATGGCTGCTATGCTTTAGCTCGACTGTATGAAAAGAGACGACTGTCAACTTCATGATCACAAGGAATCCTCTAGAAATACTCTACTTGATTTCAGATGGGCGACTCAGAGGTGACCTTTATGGTATGGATACTGAATGACTGAGTTAGCGCACAGCTGAAATGAAAGTCAGGAGATCGACTTGCCTTCCCTCGCCAGTGCGCCGCGATGTCCTTCCTGGTCGTTACCCAAACGTCTGGTTTCGAAGCGACGTATTCAACGAACCGCTTCAACGCCTGTCATCATCAGTACAAATCGAATGGTTCGAATCTGGAAATATATGTACCATCGCCCTCGCGGGCTTGCCAGTGATCCTGCAGTGAAGCCCAACAGTCATCATCTTGGGCTTCCCAGCCAGGCCTTCGGCATAGAGAGTGTCGAAAGCTGCCGCCAAGTGTTCGAAGAATGCGTGTGGCGAGAAGGCTCCTGTCGTCGAGTGGTACTTCAGGTCGTTGCAGTCGTAGCTAACACCACATCAGCTATTGAAACTTGTCTTCAACAGGCATGCTCAACTTACGAATACGGCACCATCAACATCCCCTCCGGACTCTCGACGTCCTTCTCGGCGGGTACGTCGACCCAATATGGGAGGTCGTCGCAATAGCTATCGCTCTCCCACAGTAGAGGAATACCCAGCTGCTTGTATGCCTCCCAGACCAGCGCTTTCGATCTAGGACTGAGTCGACCATAGTACCATCCAACCGGATACTCGCCCGTAACCTCCTTGAGACACTTCAACTGCCGCAGAATATACTCCTTCTCCAACTTCTCATCCATGGCATGATAATCAATCCACCTACACCATCAGCATCAGCATCATCGCCCTCATCGCCCGAAGCAAAACCCGAATACACCTACCGATAAGCATGACTAGCAATCTCATGCCCACCCTCCCGAAACGCCGGCACAACCTCCGGGTTCATCTCCAGCGCCTGACCGACCGCATAAACCGTCACCGGCATCCGATGCGCTTCAAACGTATCCAGTATCCGCCAGATCCCCACGCGCGAGCCATACTCGTAATCACTCTCCGAGTTGAACGCTCGTTCGCCCGGCCGGCCGGGTCGGTCGGTTTGTTCCCAGAGCGAGGATTCGGAGGTGGCGTCGCCGTTGAGGACGGTGCGTTCGGCGCCCTGGGAGACGAGGGAGACGTTAGCAGAGGGTTGAATTGGGGGAATGAGAGGGGGTTGGGGGTTTACTTCTTCGTAGTTTATCACGAACGAGACGGCGATTTTGGCGTTATTGGGCCATTGGGGGTTTGGTGGGTGGCGGCCGTAGCCTTTCAAGTCTCTAGGGAAGTCGAACTTGCTGCCGGCGTGGGGGTCTTTGCTTGCTGCGTCGAGGGGAGGGGGTTGGGGTTGAGAGGAGACCATTGTTGTTGTATGAGCTGAGGGTGATGAGGGTCATGATGTCTGTGATATTTGGTTTATTATCTATGCAGTCGATGATCCTGTGAGCTGCCCTTTCGGCCAACGTTTGGCTTTGAGATTTGGCCTATCGAGCTCTCTTTCGAGGTAGAGCTTTTGGAAAGATTGTTGATAGCCGTTTTACCGGAGAGCTCTTGGTCTTCTTCAAAGGTACATGCCAACATACCAACATGCCAACCTCAGAACAAGATTGAGTAAGTGCTGCTTCTCACTACAAGTTGTGAAAGAATCGGGTAATCAAACCCGCCAAAGATCGTTCCTCTAGGCACCCATCAAGACGACAGTCCTTCAAGTACCATCGCCTCCATAAGAAGCTCATCGCCCTCACAATCCCAGAGGCATTCATCTCGACTCTTAACTATTACACTCACCATCCCATCACTCAAAACTCTTCCCATGTCCAATCCCCAACCTCCACCCCTCCTTATCCTCCCCCTCGAACTCCTCTCCTCGACCCTCTCCCTCCTAGTCACCTCCCACCTGCCTCCCTCCACCCCGCACAGCGGAGGCTGCGCCTGGAAACTCACCCAACCCCTCAACACCCTGGCCGTCTGCCGCAAACTCCGCACCGCCACCGGCAAAATCCTCTTCAGCCGGGACTTTGAATTCTGGTGCTCCAAAGGCCGGCCTCTGCGTTGGTGGATCCAGGGCGTGCCGAGGAGTTTAGGGGCAATATTCGGAGTTTGAGGAATGCGGTGCTCACGGCGGTTTCGGTCGAGCATGGGATGAGGAGGGCTGGGGCGGAGGATCGGAAGTTTGGATTGAAGGAGGGGACAGTGTGGGTTGTTGTTCATGATACGTGTTCGCGAGCTGGGTCTTTTCGCGAGACGACGTGGGTTACTTGTACGGGGGTAGTAGAGAAGGGATCGGGTTCGTATCCGGGGACAGCGTTGCATATATGACACATCTCGTTAGGTTCTGTACATACATACCGCAATCGTTTACAACTTCGCCTGCCACGAGCTGCCTCCATCAAGCACGATCGTTCCTCCGTTCAGATGTCCTCCTGCTCTGCTGCAGAGATATACCACCGCCGCCGCGACATCCTCGGGGTGGCCGAGTCTCTTGTTCGGGCTGAACTGCGCCAGCTTGTCCACACCGCCGCTCAGCTCCATCAGGCCGTTCGCCATCTTGGTTGGGAAGAAGCCCGGTGCGATGTTGTTCACGAGGATACCTTGTGGGCCGAGTTCGAGGGCCAGGTTGCGGCCGAGGTGCAGAGCTGCTGCTTTCGAGGCGGAGTAGCCGTATGTGCCCTGTTTGCCTAGTGTCCCGACGCCGATACCCGCGATCGAAGCCGTGATGATAATCCTCGAAGGCTCCTGAATCGTTCCGCGCTTCCTAAGAAGAGGCGCGAATCTATTCCACTCTGTCAGCTTTGCCTCTCCCAACCCATGGATATATCAACTCACTTTTGCGCACAAACAAACACACTCTTAACATTCAAATCCATGACTTTCTGAAACGCATTCTCCGGGTGCTTATCAAACTCCTCTCCCCACGTCGCGCCGGCATTCGCGAACAAGATATCCACATGATCCGTGTGCTTCTCCACCTCCTTCACGAGTCTTTCAACCTCGCCGGGCTTCGAGAGATCCGCGGGGACCGAGATGGCCTGGCATTTGGTGTTGGGGAGGGCGTTGAGGGCCGCGACGGCTTCTTCGCAGGCTTTGGCTTTGCGAGAGGTGATGAAGATTTTGGAGGCGCCGGCTTGGGCGAGGCTGTTTCGGATGCATTAGCTACTGATCGGTGGTAGGGTGTTGATAGAGACGTACCCAGATGCGGCGTGCAGTCCCAATCCTCTCGATCCACCTGTGATGACGGCGACCTTGCCCTCGAGAGAGAAGATGTTCTTGAAGTCCTGGAGCTTGACGTCTGCTTCCGCCGACATGGTTGCTGATGTGTGTGATGGAGCTGTTTGTGTAACAATGGAGAAGCTGGAGTGGTGAAATTGTAGTGGTGAATGGAAGTATGTATAAGATTGATGAGTGATACAAGAAATGCCAATGGAAGAACCTACCCCAAGTGCTATACAGAAGACCTTCGTTCTGGACTGTGGCTTGAAGGACGTCGGTAGAGGAGCAAATAGCCTCGGCGTTTTCGGTCCAGATAGGTCATCGCGTCACGTGCTGTGGTCGTTATAGAGATCTGATAAGATCGGCTATAGTCAACGTGACATCGACCGAAGGAGTCGAAGGTCTCTCTTAGAAATGGTTTGCTTTCTTATAGGGTATTCTGAAGACGAAGGAAATCACGTCGAAAATTGAACGCAATTTGATCACGTTGAGTTGAGATCCTGGCCGTATCAATCGTTAAAGTCATCCCCTCGAGTCTTTTGAACCCAGCGTTTCCAATCACACCAGGTTGATCGACAGGTATTGCTCCAGCCTAAGCCATTCTTTTCGAAGCCACTCCTTCGAGGACCGGCTCGATTCCATCCCTGATCTATCTCAATCATCAACACCAGCCATAGCTTAATCGTAGGAAAGTGCGGCAAAAGAAGTGCGAGATAATGATACTAGGAGGGTTGCAGATCCAGGGTGTAGCAGAGGGCTTACAACTCCTTCTTCAAGAAATGCTCCGGCGAGTGCGACGTCTCATAGTCGACATGGACGTAAGCCCTCTCCACATCTGGCAAACTTTCCAGCTTGGTCTGCAGGTCCTCGGCGACATCGTGAGTCTCGCCCAGGCTCAGTAGCTTATCCATGACGATGTCGACTTCGACGATGATGCGTGGGCCTGAGTGCCATGCACGAACGGTGTCGAGCTGGGTGATTCGTGGGTCGTGTGTCATCGAGATGTAGGTGACGTGTTGCAGGAAAGCAGTGTCTGCCGAGACTCCGATGAGCAGTTGGAACTCCTGATATGCGGTGCGCAACCAGAGGAATGAGATGAGCACCGAGAGGATGATGGCACCCATCGGATCGATCCACCATCTAGAAAGATATGTCAGTGAAGGAACTTGGCCGAACTGATGATAATACTTGCGTGACTTTGCTTCCCAAAATACTAGTCATCAGACCAAAGCCGTTGATGAAGAGATCGTTGCGGTGATCCTCCCACAAAATCCGGATCTGGCTGTATTTGTTCCTCAGAGCCCAGCAGTAGAAGAACAGACCGAGCTTCGTCGCAAATGCTATGCCGACTGCAACCACTGATGGGATGTGAAACTTCGAGTCATCCGACTTTTCAGCAATCTGTCGAATCGATTCGACAATCAGGATGAGTGACACGGCAGTCATGAGGAAACAGAAGGTGATGTTGCCAGAGGTCTCGAGCCGTCCTTTGCCAGAGGGGAATCGGCGAGGGTCGACTCTGTTGACGGCGCGATTGCAGAGGATAAGGGTGAGGTTGCTGAAGGAGAAAGTCAGCACGTACATCACCAGACCTATCGATGCATGTTAACTCACCTCAGGGGATCAAAGATAGAGTCTGCCATGGTGGTGAAGAGTGACAAACTGCCTGATGACACAGCTCCGTAGACCTGCAGGATCGCCAATATGATGTTGGCAGCAAAGCTACCGTGAACGGCGATCTTGAACTGCAATGCCTCCGCGCCCTGCTCTTCCTTTGCCTCGCGGACATGGTCGTCGACCGGCTTCAACAGCCTCTCAATGTTCTCATTTTGATTTTCGTAGAACTTGAGGACTTTGTGCGTCTTGAGCTTATCTTTGCCATGGCCTACAGGTCTGCATACCGCAGCACGCTTGGCCTTGGTATTGGCTTTGGCATTATCCTTCACCTGTGCCAGATCTTTCAGTCCGTCGCGCAACTTGTATGGATCGTTCTCGGTATCGTAGCCTGGTAGGCTACCCTGGCGCTCGACATCATCTCTCTCGCTGTCGCTACTGTTGCGGTGATATGTAGGCCGAGTCACTGCATTATGCTCGATCTCAGGCATCTTTGACACTGCCGAGCTGGTCGCCGGTCGCTTTCCATCGTGACCATGATCGTGGCTCGGCTCTGGCGTGTGACTGTGCGACGATCGCTCGGGGTGAACATGGAAAGGGTGCGGTCGCAGCGATATGGAATTGTGCAAGTCCGGGTCCCGTTGTGCCATGTCGTACTCTTCTTGTCGGTCGGAGCCGGTCTATTCAAGTAATTGCTGCCGTTTTCGAAGATGATATGAATCGTAGAAAGACTTTGACGGATGATCAAGGGGCTGCTATGAGCAATGAGCAATAGCTCGTCTGCCTACCTTGCGTGGTTGCTTTGTCGTACCATCCATGTGCCAATGCACGCCGTTGTTGCTTCCTCGCGCTCTGATTGACCAGCGGCGCCGGCCGCGAAGGCTTCCCTCTCACCGCAGACCTCTTCCTGGAGAAAAGCAACTTGTCGCGCTCGAAACACTGCGAGACTGTCTGAGGATGCGTCTGACGCTTGTACGACGGCGGTTCTGGGTGACGTGAGGTGTAAACAAGGCCAACAAGGTGTCGACGCCCTCGCGAGAGGCGCGTTTTCGTTGGACATGGCCAGCGACCAATGGCGCCCTCGTCATCATCCCGACATCTCCCGCGCTGCGATCGACTTCACCCTCTCTCCGCACCACACCTGCCCGACTGCCATCGAGCTCTCCCTGGATGCCGACGAGGATGCTAGTCCTGGGCCAGCCAAAGAAGCGTGCGACGGTCCAGAGGAAGCCTCGGACTCTGCCAGCATCAGATGTCAAAGCACGAATGGGCCAGTTACGATCCATCTCGGTCGACCTATGGCTTGCAGCATGTACACTACCTGGCACATTTCTGGACTTGTCACTGGCTCGATGGTGGTGCTCAAGCGTATGATGATGTTTGAAGCCTACTGGCAGTGCTTCGGCCCTGTGTTGTAGCAACGATAGCTTTCAGCTCACGAAAACGAGTAGGAAGGTAAGCTATATCAGATGTGATGCCCAAGGTTGAAAAGACATCCCAGCTTGAACAGTCCCTCACCCCATCATAAACACACACGCCCAGCCAGACTCCAAGCCCATCATGCCTCTCATCATGGATCAACCAAAGGCAAAGCCCTTTCGCTTCCTGGATCTGCTCCCAAAGATCCGCCAACGAATCTACGAACACGTCCTCGTGTCACAAGCACCCATTGAGATCCACGAAGCCAGTCGTCAACGAAGAAGCAGCGTGAGCCGAGGAACTCCTGTCGAGACACCTGGACGGATCTCAGCCCTTCTCCGAACCAACAAGCAGATCAGAAGAGAAGCAGCACCTTTATTCTTCAGCCAAAACACCTTCGTCATCCCATGGGGCTTCCCAAACCTCGGTGTTCGCTGGCTGGACTACCTCGCTCCACATCATCGAAGAATCCTTCGCGACGTTCGCTTCTGTTATGGCGACGGTGCCTTCTGGACGATATACGATGCGAGAACGGCGTTGTCGTCGCTGAGGTTAGCCCTGGAAAGAAGTGGTGCGCTTTCTGATTTGAAGGAGATGACATTATGGGTGCCGGTGTGCGAGTTTAGTGTTCACACTTGGAAGGAGCTTCACGGGAGAGAGGATGCAGAGTGGGTGAGCATGGATGGGACAATGCCTTTCGATAAGGGTGTCGCAAAGAAGCTGTAAGGTAGCTGTTATCGATGGTATTCACTTCAGCGCTCGTACCAGTCGGCAGGTGCGTCGTGCGAGTGATCCATGTGCCATGTGCTTCGTGTAAAGTGATGGAAGCCTTTCAATGTTCAACTGATATCTACATGCAATCGCCATAATCTTACTCTACATCTCTGCAACACGTCGAACATCCATTATCGGAGAAGAGCCTCGCATCGATGGCGGCGTCAATTGACACAGGTATGTGTTTGCCTAGCTCCAATCACTCCATCTTCTTCTGACACCCCAGTAGATGTTGCCAAACGTGAATAATAGCAGGAGCAGATCACGACCGCCTTGACACTTGCACCTTGGACCGCGATCAGACAGATGAGATGCGACGAGACATGGAACGAACACCAGAACGTGCGCTTTCCCCAAATATCGCGACAGGATCCTCGAAATGGCCGGCTTGCACGACACTCTCGCCCGCGACGGCGACGACGATAGTATGACAACATGTCAACAACCAGCAAAGACTATGCACGAGCATTCAACACTCACAATGCAAGTTTCCGCAGCGGGGCGCAAAAGATTTTACCTACATAATCAATTCAAAACGCATGTCCCTTAACCTTCCATAGTGATTACGATTGGGCTTTCGTGGCCCAGTGGTATGAATGGAAGGTTGGCGGGGGGTTACCTTCTTCTGAAGAGGGTTCGAACCAGGTATCCCCCCCAACCACCAACCATCGGGGGAAGCTAACTTCAACAGCATAAAAAGTGCCAAAAAAATCTTGCTTCGGCGGGGTTTTCAGCCTTCACTACCAGAGTACGGGGTGTTTCATGTTTTTGCTGTTTTTTGGGGTTTTGGAGGTGGGAGGGTAGGGCCTTGGTTCGAGTTGGGGTGTTGTGGGGGATTTGTGTTTTTGCTTTTTGCGATGGAGTTGGACTTGATCCAAAAATGCACTCGTCGGCTGACCTTGAGGCGATGGCACAGGTATCGATTCGGTATTCGATTTGGAAGATATTGTGATCGTTCATTGCGAGTGATGATGATTTTAAGGAAGAGCTCCTGCTCGACGGCTCTGTCGACATCCATCCGTCAGCGCCTGCTGTCAGATGCGGCGCGAGTTTCGAAGTTTTTTTGCCTGGACGAGATCACACACGCAGAGACACAGTTACTGGAACACTTATGGAAGCTTGTTGATCGATACCGCTGAGGGTAGACATAAAAAGGCGACACTCATTCAAAGCCTACCTCCATAAGTCGGAGGAGGACGCTCGTAGGCCAATGCATCACCAAGGGCTTCGGCGGCGAGAAAGCTTTGGCGGCACTCTGGCTTTCCACGCGAACCTCAAATTCAATGGCAAATTTTTGGGTGGTTGTTGTTTGCACTTGGCTTCTTCCTTCGTTGCGTTTGTCCGGTGGTCCGTGCCCTTGCACCAGCATGTGAAAGTGCATTATGTCATGCATAAGTTCGCGCTAAGCAAGTCGGCTTCTTTACTCTTCCAAGCTGCAACAAACAAACAACAACCACCCACTTCACAAACCCTGTCCACTCACGGCAGAATCTATAATGGCGGCGTCTCTCTCCTCGCAAGGTACGCAGCTTTTCCAGAGGCCGACGTGCTTCGAGTGCTGAGGTTTGTTTCGACAGGGACCGCGCCGCCAAATGCACCCACCGCTACATCACCCACGGATCTGCCACTCGCTGAACAAGAGCAAGTCGCCGCGCTCATGACGCTCACGAAACACCTCTCCCCTGCCGCCACGAACGAGTTTCGTCGTCAACTGCGCGAGCAAGACAATACAGAGACCAGACTCTTCAAACTCCCCGCCGAACTCCGCAATGGCATCTTCGAGATGGCGTTCCTGGATGAGCTGCTCGCGAACGAGGCGAAAAAAGTCACAGCAACAGCAAGATACAGAACGTCAGATCCAACAAAGGCAGCACAGGAGCCGACCGCGGAGACATACGACCAGTTGAAAGCATTGATCTGCGGCCCTCGCGCCATGAACGCTTGTCGCCAGATGCGACGCGAATGCCGGAGCCTGCTGGAGCTCGACAAGATCGTCATAACCCGCTACACGGCGCCGGGCAAGAGCCACAAAGTAACGTCGCTCGTTGAGCTTCTCCGGGTCGGCGGCGCGTTCTTCTATGTCTCTCTGCACGACTCTGAAGAGATCGCCCACGAAGCTGCAGAGAGCTGGGTCTTCTTCCCGAGCAGAGGCGATGGAGCCGGGATGGTGTTGTTCCCCTCGACACTGGGAATCAAACCGAGATCGATCAGCATCGATTACCACGAGGCCTACCACAGGTTTATGGATGTGCCGTTGGTATATCGGCGGCATGCATGCACTAAAGCTGCGAAAGATGACGGACCGGGGCCTCGTGCCATCATCTAGCTACTACCGTTAAAGGCAGTGCTGCGCGTACACTTCTCTGCATACAGACATCCAGAGATCGACGAGTGGAGGAGGACATCTGGCAGAAGAGTGGCTCAACCTCATCAGTTGCTTCCTCTGGGTATAAACACGCACACAATGCGACTTTGTACAAAGCCCACCAATAAACCCTCCTTAAATCTCCTCCTGCATCCTATAAATCTTCCACCCAGCCGTCGCGAGCACCCTCGGAACACACTCGACCATAACGCGATCCACATCCTTCCACTCCTGCGTCAAATCCCTCCAAGGGACCAAAAACGGCGTCGTCCGCTTATTCGAACTCCTCGGCCCCATGCGCCACTGTCGCTGCAACCGCTCCGCGTTGAACCGCTCGTGTTCCATCTCGGAGAGCATATCGAGCTCTTTGACACTGAATTCAGGGACGTGGATGAGGGGTGAACTGCGGTCCTGGTCGAGCATGAAGCAGCTGACGGCGCGGAGTTTGCGGGGGATATCGTCTGCTTGGGCGCGGGTGCTCTCTTTGAGCTCGATGGCGAGTTCGTCCCAATCATACATCGAGGCGTCGGATTCGAGGGCTTCGATTTCGGATTCCGTCTTGGCCATCAGTCTGCGCTGTTTCTTGTACGTCTCGAAAAGTCCTTGGGCGAGTTTCTCTCGTAGTGCGGCGGGTAACCGGGGCGATCTGAGGAAGCTCATGAAGGTCCTGCCGTCGACGTGGAGCTGGATCTGTTCTTCTGGCGGTAGGGCTGAGATGTCGAATTTGGTTCGGCCGGATAGGCGGCTTGTGCTGAGGATCTTGTCTAGGGATCTAAGGCCGTGTTTGAAGGATGGGACGAGGAGGAGGGCGTGGAGCACGGCTTCGTCGATCTTGATCGCGCCGTTGACTTCCAGGTGTGGAAACTTCTGCTTGAGCATTTGCCTGATCATAAGTGCTCGTCGGATGGAGAACATGGTATCGTTTGAACTGTTCTGATTCGGTCCAGCGATTCGGACGACTCCGTGCAGGTAATCCATCAATAATGAATCGTCAACAGTGTGGCGTTCTTTGAATTCACCAGCGGTCGGCGTTGGTGTGCTCTCCATTGATGGAGCTTCTTGGTTCACTAGGAAGAAGAGGAGTGGATGGCCGAGACTGCGCACATGCGATCTATCGCTGAACAATCCGTCACGCATGATGGCCAGGAAGTCGTTCAGAAGCTCGTTCCTCGGCTCTAGTATAGCCTCAAAGTTCTCAAATATCACCACCGTTAGCAATCCTGCGGCTGTATGATCTCGTATTGTATGGCATAGCGCTACTAAGTCGTCAAGTCGTAATAGTCGTGCATTGTATGAAAGTTGTTTGACATTCGTATCGGTGGCGAAGTGCTCGCTGAGATTTGTTGCAACGAACTTCTTCCCTGAGCCAGGCGGTCCAAGGACGCCGATGGAGGTTGGATGTGAGGTCTCTGATCGAAGTCGCTCTTCAACAGCTCCCACGATGGCTCGCAAAGATTCCTGTTCTGAACGCTCGACACTCAAAAGGTCTCCAAACTGTTGGATTGGACATCGAGCCAGTGCTTTCTGGGGTCCTAGCGTGACAATCTGTCGTGCAACTTCGGCGGGGTCTCCTGTCACAGTGTCGAAGATATTCCAACTGTCGCCAGAGCTTATTCGTGCCGAAGGAATGCTAACGACTGAGTACTTCTTCTCAGGTGTGAGTCCATTGATCACCGCATCGACGGGGTAGTCTGGCGCCTCGTCTACGGAGTTGGGGACAAACCCCTTTTGCTCCATGTCTCGAGCAGCGTGGATGCCAAGCCGTACACCCTTCTCACAGTTAGGAGGTGTGGAATCAGCAAATCCGAGCGCAAAGCCCGCCGTGAACGCTGATGAGAGGCCGACCTACAAAGTCGTCAGTTTGAATCGTTTGGAGTGAGCTTTTAGTACCTACCATATGGCCGGTCTTGATTGTCGATTCAACCTGTTTGGGGTGGAAGTAAAGTTTAGGGTCGGTGGCGTCTCGTCCTCGATGGTGGATAATCCCTTCGTTGCCAAAACGAACAATCAGATTAGGACAAGTAACGAGTGTGTCCAGTCGCCCGTTGCTGCCAAGATTTCGAACGAAGTCCTCTGTCGTCTGCTCCCAAGATAATGATCGACTTAGTGAGATGCCTTCTGCACGAAGATCGTCGGCGTCGATGATGACCGCAAGATGGTCTGGATCAGGAACGCCGTCACGAGTTCGTGGTCCGTCTATGAGGTATTAGAATTTGGAGTTGCATCGCCGTGGGTTCGTTTGGATGCAAGGTACACGTGATGCCAAGCAAGGTACGATAAATTATACATACGCACCTCGAATGATATCCCAAAGATGTCCTCTCGCCAACGGCCTTGTCATATGATGAATGATATAGCGAGGCCGAATCCGCTGCAAAAAGTCCAAAGCCGGCTCGACGTCGTGCAATGCCTGACCGGAACCAGAGATGATGACTGTACTGGCCTTCGCCGCCGCCGTTTGATCGATATTGGGAGCGTGCCAAACGGGAGGTTTGCCAATCTGGCGCTTCGTCACCACGCGGAGGGAAGACCTCTCACCGGACGAGGAGGCCGACTGCTCTAAATCAACGACGGCTGACGCGTTGTGCTTCAGGCAGTTGGATCCGGCGGGTTGGAGGACTGGACTGGCGACTTCGAAACCCCAGGTCGGCGCGGCGGCGGTGAGGAGCTGCGCCACGAGATCAGCCTCGCTCGTGCGGATTACCAGCTGCGAGGAGTCTGCTCCTTCATCGTCGAGAGTCGCGTGATGGCTGTCTGCCGTGTCCAGGTACGTCATGGGGTAGACGAGATAGTCGTAGGAGACGGCGCCCGCGACGAGCAGAGTGTGGGAAGCCTGGGAATTCATCTATAGGGGATGAGTCGGCAGAAGCTAGTGCTGCGGATCGGGGCGTGGATGTTGTTCGCGAGTCGCATGGCGACGAAGGCAAAGCGGCAATGAAGAGGTCGAGATCCGCCGGGGCTTAGACTGGTGAGATCTCACTGGCGCCAACGAGAGCACGCGCTCCTCTTCTGCAGACGCTGGCGAAAGCAGTCTGGTGTAGAGAAAACGGTTGATGCACAGCCACTCTTTGTGTGTGGGCGCGAGATGGAGATGGGGGTGGTGGATAGACTTCGGCCGCTCGGCGAATGAAATGAGGTCTGGCTAGCCGTTGGCGATCTGCCTAGGGAGCGAACACGTCCCGGTTTCAGGGAGACTGTTTGGTGACACGGCCATATCATGAGCGCGCTCTCAATTCAGACGACGGCAGCAGCAGCATGCTGGCATCGCCCGCCCGTCCCAGGGCCATCAGCAGCGGCAGCAGCAGCAGCAGCACAGTAGTGTAGGTAGCCAAGAACCCGCCCACGCCGCCAGCGCATCTTTCATGCATCGGCTATTACAGCTCTGCCCACACCTACGATTGGCCCTACTACACCGGTCTTACTTTGGCCTCATGAGGTGAGGTTGTAGATGCTCAGCAGACTGCTCGTGGCATTGTCAAATGCATAGAAGAGTGGTACCGCGCCAGATACAGCTGCATTTGGGTCGATTGTGTCGCCCGAAAGCCCCGAGATGGCGGTCCCTTTGCAGAAGTTCGAGCTCACTGATTCCAGGCTAGAGGTGAGGGTCTCCACGAGGCGGTGCATGAGGAATGCATTTCTTCGTAGAGTTGTCCCAATGGAGATGGCATGCTTTGCTGACTTTGTTGCTAGCATAACGATTGGAAGTTTCCTGCCACGATAAAGACCAGACCGCTTCGAAAGCTGGAAGAGGAAGATTTCCTTACCCATCACAAAGTGCGAATTCAGTATGCTCTGCGCTGAGATTGTATAGACTGATTTATGGTGTAGATCGACAGAAGCTACGATGACAGTACCGTCCGGTTTAAGCTGCTGTGAGTAGTATCCCGAGGAGTCTCGTTTCCGATGTCTGACCTTCTGTAGGGTGGGAAGTGCAGTCTCTGCCAACTTGACAGACACCAACAAGTTGCCTGTCGAACCTGAACTGGTCGACGTTGTGAAGAAGCAAGGATGGGTATCTGACGAGTATCTTCATCTCTGGCGGCGTGATGAAGGAGGTTCAGCGGCCTTGACTTCGCATGGCATTCTCAGTGCGTTGACATGACTTCAAACTCGATCATCGAACACTAACTTGTCTGCAGCATTCATGCTTCAAACTCCCAGAGATGGACGATCTTTTTGCTCCCTCTCGCTGGTCAATCGGGAGAGGCACTGCTGTGGAGGTGTATACATCACAGATGAACACTTCAGCTTGAACTCCCTCCTGGCGTCGCAGCCATATCTGAACAAGCATCCCAAGGTGCCTCGAGACTTTGCTGTATTGCCGTTTCAGATCCTGGTACACCATGTGGACGAGACATTGGCGCAGGTACAAGAGCTGTCCCGACAGATCACTTTCACCGAGCGAAGGATAGCCGATGGCCGCATCTCGCTCGAAGACAATGGCGACTATAAGCTTCTGAACAGACTCAATCTCGAGCACGTCAGACTCCAGCGGCGATCCAATTTCGAGTTGGATCTCGCATCTAATCTGCTGAAATACCTGGACTCTTATCAGCGGTTGTGGGCAGTACTTTGGGAGGGCGGTACCGGCTATCTGGACGACATGCGAGAGAAGGTCGAACAACAGATGCGTTACAGCCAGCAAGTCCAGAAAGATCTCGAGATGATGCCGCGGCGAATAGACAACCAGTCAAAGGCCATGTTCAACATCATTGCCATGCGAGACAATAAGCTGAATATCTCTCTTGCTGAAAGCTCCAAGAAGATTGCCGAAGAGAGTCGTCTGGATAACCTGCTGAACGTGAAGTTGGCAAAAGCAACTGCCGATGTGGCAGAGCAGACCCGACAAGATTCGTAAGTAACCAGGACTTCTGATGTGTGGTGGGGATGGCTAACAACCTCCAAGTGCAGCCATGAAGACGATCGCCGTGTTGACTTTGACGTTCTTGCCTGGCACAGCAGTGGCGGTAAGAATACACATTTTCGCTGTGCCCGAACCAGCTAACGATCTTCGCAGTCCTTCTTCAGTATGAACGGGATGTTCAACTGGGAACCAGCCGAAGGCCAGAGCTTAGCTTCGCCTTACCTATACGTCTTCTTCGTGGTCACCATTCCGCTGACTGCCTTCGTATACATCGGATGGTGAGTGTGAATCTCCTTCCTCGACCGACATCTTTGCTGACATCCTGCAGGTGGTGGTGGTTCAGGCGTGTCCGGCAGGAGTTCCAGAAGGAGTACGAAAACTCGGACTTTGCGGCGGTGGAACGAGATCTCATGAGGCGGATGAGAACGGCGACGAATTCGTGGAATCTCGAGAAGCACGCCACTGTGACGACCCCAGTGACGACGCCGTCGGCGGCGGTGTAGCAGTGTTCGAAGGAGAAAAGTCTTGAAGAGGACACAGCATTTTCGGTTTGGTGCCCCTTATATAGCGTTGAAGTCCAGTCTTGGGAAATCGTGCCCGTCACCACGTGCGGCAGTGAAAAGGATAGGTGCGGATTTTGGGAAGCGGGCGGTTGTGAAGCGTTTGACGAAAGTATTTATCATGTGGTGCGGCGTCCTTTCTTGGGCCTTGCAGCTTCATGGTCATCTTGTTGAGAACGAAAGCATACCAAAATGGAAGAAGGCATGACCATGCACTCATTATTATCCACGCAACGAAAATGAGGCTCTGGCGTTTCAGCAAACTCTCTCCTGAGTCGTTCTCACCCATTGATCAGCTTATGTGTCTTGGGACTGGACATCCCTGTGAAGCGTCTTCTGTGACATGCTCGAGGGCCGCCCAGACAACGAAGATGCCAGGGCGGTTCGAAGCTCGTTCAGAATTGGCTTGACGATACGATGGCCATTGTTCGGCGTCCAGCGTCTGGGCGAGAGGGAGAAACAAGGCGTCGTCATCCACGAACTCATGATGCTCTGTGGTCGAGTTGAGGAGGGCCCAAGCGGTGCACGGCATGACCTCACGGCCTATATACGAAGTCGCCTCACTTGTGCCAGTCGAATAAGGGATGCCATCCCATTGGCCGGACAACGCTTTCCATGAACGACGTGCACGCGAGGACAGGGATGGCTCGAGGCCGCTCAGTGCGGCTGTGTGAGTCCCGCGAGAGTCTTAAAGGGAATCCTGCCTCGGAAGGAATTGCCCGCGTGTGCATGCATGCACCGTGCTGGGGCCAATACTCGGTCTTGGTTGCTCGAGCAGCTGAGCGGGTTACTTATGGACAAAGACCACACTGCCTGGCCTCTTTGACAATGTAGGTCCTGACACGCTCGCCCTCACCAATCTCTCCCTCATCGTCCAATGGCCCTGCCCGCGTTCGATCCCTTCGAGGCATTGGGACTTCCGAGAGACGCTTCGGAACACGTTATCAAGGAACGGTATCACTATCTCTCGCGGAAGTACCATCCGAATCGACACCAGGGCAGTGACGAGTCCAAGGCCACGTTATCCGAGCATTTCCATAACGTCCATCAGGCATGGAAGGTGTTGAGCCAGGCGGACAGCCGGCGACGACGGGTCGAGCTGTTGAACCTTCTGGAGCTTCAAGATGAGATGCTCACGCAGTTTGTCGAGCTTTTGAGTGCAGACACGCCGGAGGAGAAGCACGATCATCACGCATCCGATGTTGATGGGCATGTATCGAGTGACGCGGATGAAGACCTCCCCAATGTCGGCTTGCAGCGAAGGCAGACCTTCAAGGACTTCCACGGAACCAGACATCTGGGAGACCGCCGCCAGAGCATCGATACCGCATCGCCTACGAGTCCGACCAAGAAGACCCTGAAATGGTCTTTGTCCAAGCTTACGACGGCAAAGAAGCAGGAACAACAGAAAGAGGCAGACTACTTCACCCAGCGCCGGAAGAAGCTCGAGAAGCTGAGACGGAAAGAGCTTGAAGCCTTTTTGGAATACCGAGATGCTATGGTGGCTAAATTTGAGGCGGAAGAGATTGTGGAAACGCAGTATGAGGAGTACGAGCGAGCAAAGTGGAAGCGGGAATACTTTGAAAGAGCACCCAGAGGAACAACAGAACGCTTTCGGTCGTTTCAGCATGCTATGTCTGCCGTTACTGCTTTCGAGAACCATGCACCACGGAATCGTAACCGATCCACTCTCAGCAACTACTCAGTCATGTCACCGACTGTCGGCCCAGGCGAAGGGCCCAAGTTCCTGGATCCGGAGCATGCTATTTCGAGACAAAAGACGGCACATCGAAGAGGTTGGAGCAGTGATATCAGTGGTGACCAGACGGACAGTAGCGAGGATGAGTCTACGGAGCTGCAAGGGTCAAGAAAGATCTCACCACCTGGAAATTTCCATCAGCCTCCCATGAGGCATGGTAAACTTGTGACGTTTGAAAACTTCAAGCGTCACGCCAATGGCAAGCACGCTGTAGCAATAGAACAAGGGGGAGACTCGCCTGGGCCATTCAAGCTGGTTGTCAGACAGCCTACAGATCTTGGGACGATTGTGGAAGCTCACGACTCGAGTGGAGAGACGCCGTCGGGTTCTTCGAGATCACCTTCGCCACAGCCTGTAACAGGCACGGAGCTGGCCAAGTTCACCGTGGTGCCTTCTTCTGGGACCGCAGACATCTTTGGCGTCCCGCCTGAGCGTCGTGCTCGATCACGCAGTCCAGCTGGACACGGGAGATCTCCTTCGCCCACTCCTTCTGAACCCGAACAACGCCGACTCGTACATGATGGATGTCGATTCGAAACGAAACACATTGGCCCACCCGAGCATCACCACGTTCCCATCTCACACGTGCATCTGCTGTCGAGGCAAGAGAAGTCTGATATTCTTGGAGCGGAACCGGACACTGAGCTTGACCCGTCTGTACTGCTCCAGCGACTGTCGAGTCTTGATCCAAGAGTGGCGTCTAGATTTGAAGTCAAGCCGGACATGGAAGAGATGTTTAACTTCAGACTCATTTACGGCAACAGAGAAGTCACCAGCCGACAGCATCAGTCTTTCATTGCGCTCAGCTATCGACGCAAGCTGCATGTCGAGAGGCATTCTACGCATTACACACTTCCATTGGAGCCGGAGATCTTCCAGGCCGTATGGGACGAGAGACAATCCGATTCCGAAGGCGTTTGGATCGATCAGATCTGCATTGACCAGGACAGCGACATAGAACGAACGATCTCAATGTCTGCCATGGACATGGTGTATAGGAGCGCCCGAGTCGTGGTGGTTGCATTAGACGACATTGAATTGGACCAATTCGAAGGCGAGCTTCTGCAGAATCATATGGACGAGTATTCAGGCATGACCCATGTTGCCCCTCGGCATCGATTCCGACGCAAGCAGCCGCCGTACCTCGAGACTCATGAGGATCTCTACAAAGTTGTTCGAAAGATGCTGAGGTCTTCGTGGTTCAAGCGCGCCTGGTGTCGGCATGAGATGAGGCTGGCCAAGCATCACGTCTTTCTCATTCCATGCAAGAGAGCGGGCACTTGGGGAGGTCGAGATGTGCTGAGATTCAACGGCAAGTGCATAGCACATCTGCTGGATCTTTGCGTTGAAGTCCCTTTCGAGCCTGATGTGGAGTCGGTCAAGCCAGCCCTTCATGGATTCTTTAGAGATCGCGCGAAGATGGCAGAGAACGAGAGGCAGATGCGTCTGCATCATGGCAACTTCTCGACTGTCGTCGCAGAGGTCTTTGCAATGGAGGCTGGTGGCGATCCTCGAATTCCAGCCGAGCAGCGACTCTCGGATGCTAGGAAGGACAAGATATCGATCATCCTCAACACTTTGGAGTGTGGACTGTCTCTTCATGAGGGTGTGCGAGATCCATCTGACCCGCGCTACAACATCACGACGGACAATCAGTGTTTCCATGACTTGTCGTTGCTGGCGCTTGCAGCACAAGATCCGGGTGCGCTGTGCTCAGTCGGAGCACCACTGCCCATCACAGAAGATGCGTCGAGCTGGGTCTACATGCCAACCGTTGCTGATTCTGGGTTGAACAACTTCAAGACCTTGGAGCGGTTACCAGCAAATGCCAGATTTGTAACACACACGAGTGGATCTGAGCACTTCATTCAACTGGACATGAGGTTCCTGAAACGCACGAGAAACGCCAGAGCGTCAATCGACCCGGACATGATTGATCTAGCCCGGCACTTTATGAATGTCTGTGATGAACGCAAGTGGGGTCGTAATAGGAAGCGCTATCTCATACATGATCGAAAGGCGAATCTGCTGTTTGGGCCTATGAAAGAGGTGTATATCGAGACGCTCGCCTGCGTTTTTCACTGCGGACCAGACTGGATGAGCGATGTTTGTCGAAGATACAGCATGAGCCGTTGGAAGGTCGATCTTCAGCCAGCCTGGCAGCTTCTCATCGCGCTGCAGAATACACACGGTCGATGGCCCGCCGATTCCTGGGACGAGCGCGCGGCTGCATTCATCGCGGACTTTGTCAACTTCCTGGTCATTCGAGGTCTGCCGCAACGACAGATCTCGAAGCCTGAACCATGGAGACCGCTCTGGGTCAGCACACCTCTAGGCGGCAAAGTCCTCACATTCGTGCCCATCTCCGACGAGACCGTCCACGCAGCGATCCCCACCGTCCTGATCAACGCCGACTACGTCCATCTGGCACGCCTGTGGATCCTCAAACCACGCTCAATCCCGGAAGACCTCGAAAAGAATGTCGATCTCGTATCTTATTCTAACGACTGGACTTTACTCGGCAAATCTGTTTTATTTAGCGACGAGCTTTCCATCGGACAAATGACTGCATATGGAGGGGATTTCAAGGATCAGCAGAGGGTTTTTGGACGGCGGAAGGATATGGCTAATGGGATTCCGGGAGTCAGGGAGAGGAGGAGGAATTGATTTTTGAAGATTATGATGGAAAAGATACCCTGTACTAATAGATTGAGACTCCTTTGGCATAGCGTTCTGAGCGTATAGAGGACGGTGCATGGCGCATGGCGTGGGTGGCGTTTTGGGAGTAATAAGAGCATTTTGCACGTGAATTAAGTTTCGATCTTTCACGTGATCTTCGGCGTCTGGTCTCAGATGTTTTTGATTGTGACCATTTCAACGCGTGTGTTTCACGCCTGCCGCGGACTTTGTTTGAACTTCGTTTCGCCACTGGCATCCCCCAAGACCAGCCGGGCGACGGTGGAGTGGGTTGCAGCAGCGCAGAAAAAGGCCCTGCATGTCGTCTTGCTTTTCGCTGAAACCGGGTTATACAGGTTATACAGCAGGAAGAAATTCAATCGGACTGGCCTTGAGGAGTACACCGCAACTCGGACTCGGTTCTCTGTTTTTTTCTTGTTGGTCGTGCAGGAAAGACGTATATGGCGGATTCGGTGTACCGGCTGCATTGAAGGAAGATAAAGAGGTTCTGTGAAGGAAACAAGAAACACGCAGACTTACGATTCACGACTGGGACGGCCGCCTTGCGAATAGAACCGGTCCTTGGAAGAATACCACCGACGCCACCATCACAATGCCCATCCTCACCGGCCGAAGAACAGCACGACCGTCCTTCACGGAACGCTCGCCAACGTTTCCCTCCTACTACAGCACTCGCAAGAAACCTCGCCGGTGGCCGCTGGTGATCCGGTTCATCAAGGGTGCCATCCACGTCGACATCGCGCTGCCGGTCATCCTGCACGCCCTCTTCGCCGCGCTCATCTGCTACTTCGACTTCTCCCACGACGGACACCTAGCCATCCCCTCGTCGACCCTCCCCTCGCTCTCCATCGTCGTGGGCCTCATGCTCGTCTTCCGCAACTCGACCTCCTACGACCGTTTCTGGCAAGGCAACCAGCTCTTCACCACCGTCGAGACCAACATCCGCAACCTGACCCGCTCCTTCCTCGCCTGCTCCTACAACCCCCACGGCCCACCACCCACCGAAGCCGAGCGCGCAGACACCGAACGCACAGTTAGGACCTTGCTCGCCCTGATCTACGCCGCCAAAAACCACCTCCGCGCCGAATGGGGCCAGTCAATCCCCATCCTCCTCCCGCGCGCCGAACTCGAACGCCAACGCCGCGAGAGCGTCTCCGTCTACAAGCCCGAATACGACGACCTCCTCCCGCGCGGCACGCGAGGCCACGAAGACCAAGGTCTCGGCCTCCTCCTGCAACTCTCCGTGCAGGTCGAAGGCTACATCAAACGCTCGCACGACCGCGGCTGGTTCCACGCCCCGCAAGCCTCGCAACTCACCGTCCAGCTCAACACCCTCGTCGCCGCCTACGGCAGCATGGAGACCATCCACCTGACGCCCCTCCCCGTCGCCTACCTCATCCACATGCGCCAAGTCCTCGCGATCTTCTGCTGCGTCCTGCCCTTCGCCCTCGTCTCTGAAATGGGCTGGTGGTGCATCCTCATGACCGCCTTCGTGTCCTTCACGCTCTACGGCATCGAAGCCATCGGCGCCCAGCTCGAAGACCCCTTCGGTTACGATCGGAATGATATCAAAGTCGATGCCATCGCGGAGGATTTGAGGGTGGAGACGACGGTGCTTATTGAGAATTGGCGGAAGGGAGGCGATATGTTCCCTCAGACGCAGGTGCAGCAGAATAATCCTTTTGCTGGTGTTGGTGTTGGTGTTGGTGGTGTTGGGATGCAGCAGGGCCAGAGTCCGCAGAGGGGGAGAGGGAATACGGGTCCGGGGGCTTTTGATGAGAGGAGTCCGATGGCGAGGTAGATAGATTGAATAGAAGGGATAGAGAAGTGAGGTGAGGTCGGGATTAGATAGAAGAGAAGTGGAGTTCTATTTCCTTCAATCAGGATCACCGCGATGCGCGATTTATTTCACCTGCAAGTCACTGGACCCTTCGATCCATCCCACATGAAGGGATCTCACGGATAAGCTTAAACATATGCTTGCAGGCTGTACTTTTGCCGATGATGGGTAAGAACGTGAGAAAGATGATGAGTTGAGAGGAAAGAGAAAGATGTTCAGGTCAAAGCATAGCCATTGTTCTCAAATCGCCTCGTGGCGAACTAGTGAAACATTCTATCATTCGTCGCAAACGTGTAAACTCCTCCGTAATGCAATCTTATTGAGGGCCCCGTTGTGCTGTCAAGAGCACATCAAAGCCACCTGATTACCCCGAGAGACGTCTTTCCCAACTTCCTTCCGAGCAAGCGTAGATGGCTCGCTTAGTCGTAAAGGTCCTCTTCGCCGGCACCTATTCAAATTGTCAGCGTCTGCATACCCTCAAGATCATCATGGTTGTACATACCGTTCTGCTGCTGATCGGCGCCACCATCGGTACCGTCCTCTGGGAAGCGGAAGAAAGCACTGCCGCCAGCGCTGCTCTTCATGCTCTGGGCGAATGCCTCGTATCGGCGAATCTCGGTATCCGTGACTGAGCGACGAGCCATGCTCATAGCCTCCTCGAAGTGCTTCTTGGTGAGTTCAGGCACAGGGTCCTCCTCGTCAACATCCTCCTCCATCTTGGTGTCATCCCCCTCCTGAGCCTCGCGGGCCTTGTCCTTCTCGATGGCAATGCCGATGCTCTCCTTGATGGCGAGCTTGACAGCACGCTGGGTGATGAAGCCCAAGTCGGCACCAGAGAAGCCGTGGGTCTTCTGGGCGATGTAGGAAAGGTCGACGTCGGGGGCGACTGGCGTCTTGCGGAGCTGAGCCTTGAGAATGCTCTCACGGCCGACCTGGTCGGGAAGTGGGACGTACACAAGGGTATCGAGACGACCTGGACGGCAGAGAGCGTTGTCGAGTTGCTCTGGTCGGTTAGTAGCACCAATGACGAAGACGTTCTTCTTGCTGGTCATGCCGTCCATCTCAGTCAGGAGCTGGTTGACCACACGGTCGGAAGCACCGCCAGCATCGCCGACACTACCGCCACGAGACTTGGCAATGGAGTCCAACTCGTCGAGGAAGACAACGCAAGGAGCAGCAGCACGAGCCTTGTCGAAGATGTCTCGAATGTTGCTCTCGGACTCACCGAACCACATGGAGAGCAGTTCAGGACCCTTGACGGAGATGAAGTTGGCAGCGCACTCGTTGGCGACTGCCTTGGCGAGAAGAGTCTTACCAGTACCTGGTGGTCCGTAGAAGAGCACACCTCGGGACGGGCTAAGACCGAACTTGAGGAACTTCTCTGGGTGGTCAACTGGGTACTGCACGGACTCGATGAGCTCGCGCTTGACGTCTTCGAGACCACCAATGTCGTCCCACCGCACGTTGGGCACCTCGACGACGGCAACCTCGCGGAGAGCAGATGGGTTGCTGACGCCAAGAGCGAATCGGAAGTTCTCTTGCGTGACACCAAGGCTGTCGAGCACCTCAGCGTCGATGGTATCCTCATCCAAATCGATCAGGTCCATCTTCTCACGAATCTGCTGCATGGCGGCTTCGGAGCAGAGCGAGGCGATATCCGAACCGACGTAACCGTGGGTCTCGGCGGCGATCGATTCGAGGTCGACGTCTTCACCAAGCTTCATGTTCTTGGTGTGGATCTGGAGAATCTCGAGACGGCCGGTGGGGTCTGGGATACCGATGTCGACTTCACGGTCGAAACGGCCGAAACGACGAAGGGCTGGGTCGATCGAGTTGGGACGGTTGGTGGCGGCCATGACGACCACGTTGGAACGGGCCTTCATGCCATCCATGAGGGTGAGCAGCTGAGAGACGACACGTCGCTCAACTTCACCGTTGGTCTTCTCACGCTTTGGCGCGATGGAGTCAATTTCGTCGATGAAGATGATGGCCGGGCTGTTCTTCTCCGCCTCCTCGAAGGCCTTTCGCAGATTGCTCTCAGACTCACCAGCCATCTTCGACATGATCTCTGGGCCGTTGATGAGGAAGAAGAAAGCACCGGTCTCGTTGGCAACGGCGCGGGCCATCAGCGTCTTACCAGTACCGGGTGGACCATACATGAGGATACCACGCGGCGGCTTGATACCGATGGACTTGAACAGCTGAGGATGTCTGAGCGGAAGCTCGACCAACTCGCGGACCTGGGCCATCTGCTTGCGGCAGCCACCAATGTCATCGTAGCCGACCTCGTTGAGGTTGCCCTCCTCATCTTCTCGCTGAATGGGCTCACCTTCGCAGTGGATGACAGTGTCTTGTGCCACGATGCCGTACTCTGGTGGGTCGATCTCGACGACCTTGAACTCTACCGTCCGCATGGCGGCGCGGCATGTGAAGAGATCGCCTTGCCGCAGTGGGCGGTAGGCTTCGCGGAAGTATGGTGCGAGGAAAACATCGAACAGCGAGCCGGTCAGACCCTCGATGGTGTCTGCCATGGGCAGGACTGCGATGCGCTTTGCGTATTTGATGTCGGGGCATGGGTTGACCGTGACGACGTCGCCCAGCTTGACTCTGAGATTGTGTCTCACCACGCGGTTCATGCGCGCTGAGCCGTCATCAAGGTCGTCATCAGCGAGGACGATGAGTACGGTGTCCTTTCTCTTCTTGCCCTTGACGAGGACAGTGTCGCCGCGGAACAGCTGCAGCTGCTCCATGGTGTTGTTGGACAGTGCGAGAATGGAGTTGTCATCGGTGGTGGCGTCCGTGACGATCAAGCTGTTGGGCTTCTTCTTCTTCTTGAGGATGGCCGTGGCGGTGGCATCCTCATCGCGGTGCTCGCCGCCGGAAGGATCGTTGTCGAGCTTGACTTTGCCCTTGCCGGCGGAGTGGTCTGGTTCAGCAGACATGATGGAGGCGTTTGATGCTCGTGTGATGCTATCGGACAAGCGCTCACCAGTCTCCGGCGGATGCAGTGAGCGGCGGTGCAGTGAGGATGGCGGGTGCAGCTGTCGAGGCTGGTGGGTGTGGTGGGTGTAGATGTAGGATGGAGGGAAGGTTGATGGCGGAGAGTGAGTTAGAAGAGGTGGTGGATGGAAAGTGAAGGTGTTGTTGGTGGCAGATGATGATGGTTCCTGAGTTGAAGCTCTCGCTGCTGGACGTGCTTGGCGGCTGAACTCCGGCGGCTGGCATGATCTCATCCGGTAAACGGACACCTCTTCTCTTCACCTGCACGACGGAGGAATGAATAATCATCAGCCACCACAGTCGCCCGCAGAAGCCCATCGAAACACCCGCCGCGTACATCGTTGCCGCCTGCTGGTGGTCGCCTTTCATTCACCTGCATCTTGCCATCACGTGTAAATATCTCACTTTTTCTGATCGCCACTGCCGGTCCATCTTCGCACATGCTCGGCCTCCGGTCCCATGTACTGAAGTCTATGCATCATTATTGCTCTCGCGCCTCGCATATACTGCAGCTTCACGCATACGGCTGCACACTGCAACGCTTTGCGAATCGGAATAGGAAGTAATATAGGCAGTCACCAGCTTGAACTTGATCGCAACATCCCTTTCTTGGCCCTGACACTCGTTCATATGTGACGGAAAGGGAAGCTGCATGGCTCAATTTGGCGGCAGGTGCTTTGCGTCGGCATATATTTGAATAGCTTGTACCATTCTCAACTCTAATACCAAAACTGCACGACAATCACTGCATGCACGGCAACCATCGGCGTTTATCCCGGACAAGAGCTTAGACTCTGCTATCCAAAGCATCACCTCGATCACCAAGCACGAAGTCAGGAGGAAGTCCACAATGGCTCCTGGAAGGCAGGTCACGTCCCAAGTTCCCATCGCATCTTCGACGTGTCCATGTCAGCTGGCATGGGCCTGATGATACCGCCTCGACTATGGCCTTATCTTGACCACCCACATCAGCTGCATGCTACATTCCCTTCAAATTGACTTTCCTTCAAAATGTTCTTGTTGTCTCCTCACGTTCGCCTCACAATAGGCAAACATCCCGGTACTCTAACAGTAGTTGCAGGCGCGAAGAGCTCTACAAAGGAGCAATCATGCAGTGGCATGCAGTACAAAGATCGAATGTTTCGTCAAAGACAGACGAAAATGTTCACAATGATCACCAGCCATGGGAGAGCAAGCAAGATCCAACATGCAGCAGGAGTTCTGCCAGAGTCGATGGCACCTACCAAATTATATCACACAGAGCTGTTGAGAGTTCCATTCGCAAGGAGACCAACCTTTACAACACGAGTTTCACCAGCGACACAGCCTCTTCCAGCACCGATGAGGAAGGCCCAATTCGAAGAGTCTCAAATCCCTTGGATGTCGACATGCCAATAGAAGCCAAGTCCATCACCACTATTGCGTACCAAAGGGCCTTGAGAAATCGACCTCTGGAGCAGCTTCTCTCACATGGCGAGAAGTTCGACCCGAACGCCTACACCCCGACCTTTCTACACGACATGCTCATGCTTCCTGGCTCGCTGGCCAATCTGCTTGATAAAAGTATGCTCGATCCTGAACCACAACTCATTCGCCCCCAGTAAAACCATCTAATCAACTTCTCAGTACCAACCTGGGACATCGAGCGTCAAATGACACCCGCCCTCCTCCCAGGCTACAAAGCCCACGTCCACGCCCCATCGCTCCAGCCAGCACTGACCCAATCAGACGACCCCAACGACTACGTCCAAGGCATGCTCATCTTCGGCCTGGGCAAAGATCTCCGCCGTCTAATCCACAACCACTACCGCACCCACGCCAAACGCCGCAAACTCCAACTGGAAGTCGAACTCCAAGTCCTCGTCGAAGAACCCGGCCCCGGCCACGTCTTTCAGCAGAAAGTGCTGCGGCCTCGCCGGCGAGCGATTCAAGCGCACGTGTGGCTGTGGTCGAAGAAGCGGGGTGGCGAGGAATTTTGTGAGACGGGGGAGTGGAATCTGGAGCATGCGCTGTTGGGGAATCTTGGACCTAAGCAGACGGCGCTGAGGGTTGAGGCTGATGCTAAGGGGGATGAGGATGGGGATGGGTGGATTGGGAGGGAGGTGAAGGAGGTGAGGGTTGATCCCGAGGAGAGGGACAGTAGAGAGGTTGTGCGGCGCGGCGGTGCTGGGTCTTTGGACTATGAGCGGATTACGGGAGTGGGTTTCACGGGATGGTAGAGAGGTGAAGGTATTCACCTTTCTCTCTCTCCATCGTCGCTTCTCTCTATTATGGGATGGAGGTGGTGATAGATCACCGTTAGCATTGATACACCGAAAAGTAGATGCTATGATCGTGTGACTTCCCCCTCATGAGGACGGTGCAGTGTAATTGCTTCCTGAGAACATATCAAGCTATCACTCATCGTCAGCACACATCTCTCCCATCCAGGACTAAAGCTTTCCACCCAGACCTTTGAACGCCGTCTTGATATACTCCTCAACATCCTCCAACAACTCCTTCGGCTTCTCCATAGCCTACAAAAAACACAGTATCAGTCAGCATCTCACATCCCTACACCTTGAACGGTACCGACTTACCGCAAAATGCCCACCACTAGTATGCACCTTCGCCGAAACCAGATTACAGCTCTGAGCCACCCAGCTCTTAGGCATAGGCACCAGTTCCTTGGGGAAGAACGAGTATCCCGAAGGCTTGCTGACGTGTGGTCGTTCGCGGCCTCGGCCGGAGGCGCTGGCGATTCGAGGTCGTTCATCGCCGCCGGACAACTCCTTGTGTCAGCAATTTTACGCGTACCGTGGAGGGGGTTATAGGACTTACTCCTCGGTAGGGGTAGATGCATCGTGGGAACGTCTCGGTCATCCAGTAGAGTGTTACGCTGTCCAGGATTTCTTGGAGGGGCGGGTCTTCGTCCGTCCATTCGAGGAACTTCTCCCCGATCCAGGAGAGCAGCGCCAGAGGACTCGCGCTCAAGGCATGTCCGATCGTCGCCGTGCGCGTGCCGTGTTCCTGCGCATACGCAGTGGCGTAGTCTCGGAACCACAGTCCACGACCGAGGGCTTGCTTCTCCACGTCCTCGATCGGAAGTTCGTCTGCGTTCTGGGGACGAGGGATAGGCGAGAAATTGAGATGCATTCCCTTGCAGGCATCGTTGGTCGCAGCTTGGTAGCGCGAGATGAAAGAGCCCAGATCGCCTCCTTGAGCGACATAGCCGGAGAATCCGAGGCCAAGCATGAGGTTGTTCAGGGCTTCCGAGGCGTTCTCGAGGGCGTAGTCGTAGTTGAGCGGTGGGCCGGAGGAGTATGCGTATCCGGGGATGCTGGGGACAATGACATGGTAAGGGAGATCCTGAGGGGAATACTTCTGCTTGAGCAGGTCGAGGATCTGGAGGAACTCGAGGAAAGAGCCAGGCCAGCCGTGGTAGAGCGCGAGGGGCGTGGCGTCTGGTTTCTGGGAAAAGAGCGCGATGAAGTGGATCGTCAAGTCATGGCCCACGTCGTCCTTGACCTGCGCGGTGAAGTTGGGGAATGAATTGATGCGGTCTTCGGTCTTGCGCCAGTCGTAGCTGTTCAGCCAGTTCTCCTTGGCGTTGATTAGCCAGTCTCGAGGAGTTCCATAGCGTCTCTCGACGGACTTGTCTGAGTTCTCGTAGACCGGTGGAGCGACTGGCGAGAGCTTGAGAAGAGTCTTGAAGTCTTGAATCTTTTGATCTTCGACGTGAGCTTTAAACGGCTTGATGTCGAACTTGACGCCCGCTGGGACTTTTCCGTAGTCTGCCATGGTTGATGGTGAAAGGAGTTGTTTCTCAAAGGAGAGGAGCCGACGGAGAGCGTTCATGGATTGGAACAAGACAGGTTCTCATATCTTGCTTACTCTTGTGAAACGCGAGGATGGTTCGCGTACTGACGAGCTGGCCTCGAGCTCTCATACGTGACTTGCATCATAAGGGCGGAGCTCACCTTCCTGCCCCTCGGCTGAGTGAGGCCGTCGTGCAAGGTCTTCTACTGCTTCGAGTATAGCTGCGTGGATGCTGACAAAGTGTACAACCCGCTCTTGGACTCCGTTTCTCGCATCATCTCTGACTCCTTTTTATGCAAGCCAATGGTCTTGGATATGCTGGATACATTGGCGGTGATGTGAAAGGGAAGCAGGCAGACACGCCGCTCCGCTGTCAAGTTGGTGGCTGGGTGCGAATCCGAAAGAAGAATGAGACGGCAGGGGTCATGGATAGACGACACCTGCTCTTCTCTCATCGATCTCTAAACATCTATTCACAACCACCGCAGTAGAGGCCAAGGTCCTATGTGTTTCTACAAAGCGAAAGACTGTGTGCAGCGGCGCCCAGTCTTCGAAAACCGATGTTCTTGAGACCAACCACGCTCCTGGCAACCCATCCAAAGCGGATAGACCCTAATTGGAGATGACACGGTTCAAAAGATTGGGTGAGATACGGTGTACAGTACATGGGTGTTGAGGGTATGCTATCGTAGATTCGACGACAAGGCAGTGACTGTTCTTCCGTTACTGCGCCTCCGCCACAATCCTGACACCGCCGACAGCTAGATGGCACTGGTTGACTCACCATGAGGGAAGAATTGATATCCTAAAGTGCAGACCATGATCATCCCTCGCTATTCACCATTTCAAGTATCAGCGTAGCAAGACATACCAAAGAGTTACCACAAATGGCCAAGCCAGCCTTCCGGGAGATCCGCGCGTCCCACGACGACGAGTGCATCACAGTCTATCAAGAATACAACGCTTCCATCGCCGAATCGGCCATTGAAAGCCAAAAACTCTCCGCCTCGCCCTTATACCGCCCCGGCCGAGCAACATGGATCAAGCCTTCTTGGTGCTGGATGATGTACCGAAGCGGCTACTCGTACAAGGATAGCAATCAATAACGCATCCTCGCTATCCGCATGAAACACGAGCACTTCGCGAGGCTTCTCAAAAATGCCTGTCCTGCTGGCGCTCCGCATGCGAGAGGCGAGAGCGTAGTTGTCCAGTGGGATCCTGAGAGGGGACCGAGACTTGAGAGGTTGGAGTATAGGGGTATTCAAATTGGGATTCCTGGGGGTGTGAGGGATCAGTGGATTGAGGAGTGGATTGAGGGTATTGAGGATGTTACGCAGATGGCGAGGGATATGAAGAAGAAGTTGGATGAGGATCTTACGATTGGGGTGGAAGAGCTTGTCAGACTTGGCTTGATGCCGGACGAGCGATTGTATAGGGTTGACGACGAGGTCTTTGATCGGCTCGGGATGGCTTCGCAAAAATAAGGAAGTATCCTCAAAATCCGAGCTTGATAGGTTGCTAACATATCCAGCAGAACCTACCTGCTGCACAACTTCAACTCTGTATACCTCAAAGGTGGATACGCCACCAAGGTGAAACCCGTCCCGATCCACATGCCAACATCAGAAGATTCTGCTGCTTTTGCCAGAGGTCCAACGAACCAGGTCTGATACATCCCGAGGATGGCTCCCGTCCATCCAAGCAAGAAAGCAGCCAGAGCAGCAAAACCAGAAGGCAACCTTCTTGGCTGCGACCATACTGTCCAGTCGATTTCCTTCGTCGTTTTGAAGAGCAAGTGCTCCTGCAAGACGATGGCAATCATTGGCATGAGCCAGTACCCCATCAAGGCTAGGAAGTTCTGAAGGATGACGAAGAGCTTGTTGCGACCTGCCACTCCCAAAACTAGTTGTATAATTACCAGGAAGACGACCCAAGCCCATCGAGGAATCTTAGCAAAGTACCGACCCAGAGTCTGGCTGCAGATCGCAGCACTGTACGATCCTGGGACGCAGTTCGCGATGACTCCAAGGGCGAGGACCACCGAGCAGAATTTGCCAAAGCCCCCGAGCGGTGCAAAGCTTTCGACTATGAGCGCGCCGGCTGAGATGTTGTATGCATACTGCCAGGCACTTGAAGCCATGACACCGCACGCCAGGCCGATCCCGAGAAGATTGACGAACATGAAAGCCAGGATAAGCCCAGCTACCGTGAGTGTGAAGACCTTCCATTTGGGTGTGTTCTCCGGGTAGTAGACGTAGAAGTCCGCGCCTGCAGCCGCCCAAGAGTTCGGGACGTAGAAGCACAGCGTCACGAACGTCAGCCTTGCGGCTGCAAGAGCAGATCCAGAAACCGTGGATTCTAGCGAGGCGTTGAAGTTGGGTCCAGCACATCCGACGAGAACGAACAGAGCGAATGCTTGAGGAAGCCAGGCAAATCTGCACCAGTTCAAGTCAGCGAAGCGGCAGGGAATCACACTTTCCACGACCCTACCTCTCGTAAGCATAGAAAAGCTTCAGCCCAAATCCAGCAATCAGACCCTCCAAGATCGCCACAATCACCACTCCAACCACGACGCTCATGCTCCCCCCACTAACCGCCGCCAACATCTGTCCCGCCAAAATACAATCAATCGTGCCCCACCCAACCATAAGCACAACATTCAACAAACTACACAGCTTCGCCACATGGTACCCCATAAAGAACCTCAGCACCACCATCGTCCGACACCCACTCACAGGACCCCGCGTACTCATATACGCCGTCGAGATGGAGCCCAGCACGACTCCAATGGTCATGCACCAGGCGCAGTCGGTGAAGCCGAGGCCCATGAGGAGGGGTCCGAGCATGGGAACGGAGAGGTTGTTGACGGTCAGGTTGGCGCTGAACCAGAGCATCAGCATGTGCAGGGTTGAGGTCTTTTGGCGGGAGGAGGGCGGGACTCGTTCGAGGCCGCGGGCTTCGAAGCCGGAGAGGGAGGTGAGGTGGGCATTGAGGCGGGAGAAGAGGTGTTTGGGGGAGGTTGACGGGTCGCGAGAGGCTTCGATGTCTTGTGTAGCCGGTTTTTCGACTGTGTGAGTGCTCTCGAGGGTATCTGTTGGTTGACCCATTGCTCGTCAAAGGCAAGACGGAGATGAGAACGCTACGACCAGTTTCCAAGACGTTGAAAGTTGGCAAGGTCAAGAATATATGGCTTGTTTTGGAGCTGCATTGATCAGCGAGGCTGAAATGCGAAGATAAGTATTCATACGAATACGGAACGAGTCTCAAGGTAGCTGACTTTGCAGATGTGTCCTGTATGTGGCAGGTCAATATTGAGTTTGCGAGATCTGCTGCAAGCTTCTTCTTGGCTTGTCATTAAGCTCTGATCGACAGCAGACAGACAAGCTTGAGAAATTAGCAACATCTTCCCCAGACTGCAGCTCATCGGCACCATTTCCTTTCGAATGGAGATGTCATGTCTTTGGAAGAACGTAAGTGAAGGGTCTTCCATGTTGACGAAGCTGACTGAAAAGAGTTGGGAGTGTTGGTGAAACGGGAGAGGGCCAACAAAAGTGGTGGGGCATGAATCGACTCTGCTAAGCTTCGCAATCGTCTACATGAGTGTATGCACATGAATCCACGTAACGAAGTAGCTCAGGGAGTGAAGTGAAAGATCATTCACTCGCCGCCGATCCCTGGCATGTGAATTTTTGGTCCGTGCGTCGTTGCACCGTCAACTTATGTCACGCAAGCTGAAGTCTCCAAATTCCTTTATCCCGCAAGAACTTCGACATCGCAAACCCTGCAAAGCACTCGAACCACCTTACAACGTGGACGACAGCGTCCACATAGAAGTGGAACTAGCCAATCATCAGTGAGTTCGAGGCCAAAGCTTCGTTTGTCACACTAGATATGCATGACTGACAGCACTGGAGCGATGGCAACTTCGGCTTCGCAATCTACCGCTGCGTCTACGGCGATGAGGAAGCCTGGAAACACTTCGTCGAGCGAATGATAGCCCACGCGCACGCCAGACTCGACAGCACTGAGACCGGACGCCAGATCAAGGATCGCTTCGCTTGGGACATTATGGACGACAAGGAAAAGCTTGACGGGGCCTCAAAGGAGCAAGTTCGCGGGTAACAGCCACTCTCCCCCGTCGCCCCACATTGATCTGCCGGCTGACACTGTTGCGAAAGACTCTTCAAACACTGGCGCGATGCAGTCAGAGGCAGGCCAATCCTCCCAAGATACGGCAACTGCATCTACGCAGATCAAGAGGTCATCGACTCGGTCCTGAACGGCGATGCGCCAGGTTCCACGAGCCCACAAGATCGGAACCATCCAACTGCATTCGTCAAGGTGCTCGACGACATGTTCGAAGAGCAGCCAGAGCAGTTGACCCCCGATGACGAATCAGACGACGAGGAGCGTGAGAAGCTGAATGCAGGTGATGAGGGTTACCCTGATATCGAGGTCCGTATCATTCCAAAAGTGAATCGATGTTTTGCTGACAGTTGCCAAGGGTTGCAAGCGCAAAAGACGTGGGTTGGACGAAAGTCGCTATACGCAATCTCGTGCCCAGAGCCTATAGCCTGTTGATGGAAAACGGATGGCACCTTGTGTACGTCAGACCGCCAGCAATTATGAACGACTAGAGTGCAAGGCTTTCGTAGCAGAGTGTAATAAAAGTAGAATCGATTAATCTAAGTATCTGTATGGGACAAAGATCATGTGTGTGTAGCCAAGTCACCCGGTGGTCTGTGCGCAAACACAAACATGTGAAACCTCCCGCTTCAGTGAATTTGTTCTCGCTTGGCTTCCGGCTTGGCGTCACTGTTTACACACTGTCACGACTCCCCTAAATTCAGACGAAGGCAACGAACCGCGCTTCCGCTACTCTGACGCATCACCTTGGCCGCTTGACAACATGAATCTCCTCGCCATCTTCTTGGTGGTCGTTGCATGGCTTGCCCTGTACTTTCCCGACTTCGTTACGACACAGCACTTCCACCGCATTTCTGTCCCGGTCAACTACCCTGGAATAACTGAACGCTGCTACACCGCTCTGAACAGCACACTCGACTGCGCGCCCTGGCTCTGGGAATTCACTCACGAGCCGACGTACTTGACACTTGACCAAGTCCAGTCTATCTGCACTCCATCCTGCTACGAATCGCTCATCAACGCACAAGAAGCAGCGTCCTCAGCATGTATCACCAAAGCGGACGTAATCTGGGACGGCCAGAAATTAAGAGGAACACCCGCCACTTGGACATTCGACAAGCTCTTGTACACGTTCAACTCAACCTGCGTAAAAGATCGGTAAGTTAGGGGATATCTCGAGTCATATTTGACTCTAACGTGAAGTTTAGATTCTCTGGAGAGCTCTGTGCTTCGGCTTTGAAGGGAACACCTGGAATGCAAGACCACCCTCTTGACTGCTCTCAGTGCGCACTCGACACGATGGATATGAAGCTCAAATCGCCATTGGAATACTCCAACGAAAACGCGCTCGAGTTCAGCAAAATCATCGACACCTGCAATGCCACCGGCTATCATGTCACATCTCCCGCCCCAACAACTACGAATGTCACTCACCCAGACCGGAGTCGGATAGATGCCTGGCTGGCAGCACCCACCCCGGCTTTCACCGACAACTGCACCCGCTGGGGCAAGGTCCGCCTGAACGATACATATAACTCTCTCGCAGCCGCCAACAACGTTTCGTCATTCTGGCTACGCGCCAACGACTACAACGCAGACGTCGATTTCGATGAGATCCCTCGAGTCGGTACATCTTACTGTCTTCCGCCTGGCGAATGCCAAGCTTACAAGGTGCAAGAGAATGAGACGTGTGACGACATCATCATGAAGGCTTCGATTCCAATCAACAGTACGCAGCTTGAACTCTGGAATCCCGATATCAGCGAGGTCTGCAGCACCCCTGGACACTTGAATGGCACCGTTGTGTGCCTTTCTTCTCCGCCTGAATGCACTTGGTGCCATCGCACCACCACCACAACGACGGCCAAAGCATCCACTTTCTCAGGATTCAGAGAGAATTGGGACAGCTACTGGCCTGAACAACCGTACACTCATGCTGGTGCCCCTCTGCACCGAGCACATGCTACACCCCAATCAACACGAATCCAGCGATGCCATACTCAGTCTGGGCCAGTTGTCACTCCGGCCGGGGCACTCCCCTAACCGAAGGTTTCTGTGCTCCACGTACGACAGGAGCCACGTCGAATCTTTTGGAAGTTGTGCAAACCGGAGGGTCTCAGCCTTCGAATCAGAAACCGTTGTGAGAGGTTGTTAGGGGACAAGCATAGCCTGGTCTGGCCGCAACAAAGTAGGACGGAGGATGGTGGCACCGATCGTGCTGAGAAGGTGTCGTTGCATGAAGAGGGCTGATCAGTTCTGATATGGATTTCCGGCCGAGTGTAGCTACAATGCATATGCTCGACACTACTCCTACACAAACCCAATGCCAGTAGCAGCCCCATGAGAACCGTATTCAATCATGTGCAACAACGCTTATCACTCATCAACGTCTGAATCGTCCGACTCCATGACCTCCATCTCGATACCCTGCTCTTCTCGACCCGGATCCGCTGCCATCCTTGACGCATCATGATGCCCCGAAAACAATCTTGCCAGAAACACCACAACGAGTATCGGAAAGAAGACGATGCCCAGCAAGACCACTATCCACCAAAACAACCATCGAAAATATGTCTCTTTATTCCTCTCTGTGAACCGATGATAGGCCTCGCCGCCGGTAATTATTGCGGAGATGAGGAGTGTGACTGCGAGCCAGCTGAAGAAGTCGGGAGTGTTGCTTGGTGTTGGTGTGTAAAATGAGGAGGACGTCGAGTTTGACGGCTGTGCTGGCATGAGTTGGGACGTGGTGGTCGGAGATGTGGCGAATGATGAGATGCTTGCGATGCCGTGGTGCTCCATCTTTTCGGTGAGGAGTGCTTGTCTGTTGTCGAGATCTCTGATGACAGCTCGCGAAACTGGGAGGGAAGTATGTTCAGCGCCATGACCAAATTTCTGAGTTCAAAATGTCCCATTGTACGAAGGAATGTCCAAGAAGGATCTGCGCTCTACAGTATGTCGGCAGAGCGGTTGTTGTTGTTTCTTGTGATGGATCGTGGTTTGCATCTTGCAATGTGTCGTGGGAACTGCATTGACGATCTTCAGTGTGGTTGCCATGTAATGTTGCTTCCTCACGCTGATGTTCTTACAGAAAGCAAGTGTCACTCAATCAGTCGCACTAACGGCGCTAGCCAAAGGCTAAGTCCAACAAGGAAGGAGCGGCTGCTCAATGACGTCACCAAGCTGCACGAGCTTCGAAGCAAGGTTGTCGAAACCATTGGAGTAACAATACATCAAATCCTCAAACTCAACTGTTCATCTTACGCCGTGGAAACAAATTCACGACCATGCTTGGAAAGTACCGCCGCTTCAACTCCCGACCCGAGTCCTCGTCCTCACCCACAACGATGCTTCCTCCAAACTACCCAAGACACCCGTCAGATATACGCTCAGTCCTGCACTGGCTGCATCGAGCCTCGCAATACCGACTCCCAGAGGAACTTCTCACAGCGATCCTCCATCAAGCCAACTACGACTGTCTACACATCACCGCAAACGTCAAAGGTCACAACGAGCGAAGGAGTTACGGGCCCGAAACGAAAGCCATACCCTATGTTGAGACCACGCCATTGAGATACCTGAAAGATGATATGAATAAAGACTGGACGGGTAGAGTGAGGAAGATCACGCTGAAAGCCAAGGGGAAAGATCAGGGTTGGTTTACGAATAAAGGGACTGAAAGCTGGAGTTGGTTCGAAGTGGGCAGGACGAAGCAGATACATGTGGTGGCGCTGGAGGGTAGCGGGGATAAAGTGAAAAGGGGCCCTTGCTGGGCGAGGAACCCGGTCTCGGGAGAGGATTGGACATTGCATGAGGAGGTGTTCGATGTTGACGAGGTTGGAGGGGAGATGAAGGAGTGGATGGAGAGTCTGGAGAACGGACACAAGATTTCGATCGTGCCTATGGCTCGCTATCGAGAATGGAGATGTCAGGTCGAGGAGGCTAGTGTCGATGTTGAGATAGAGGTTTGGCGGTAGACCAGACCATGACCAGTAAGCCTTCTGTTCGCACATGCTCTACTTATCTTGACCCTCAGCCAGACCTTCATTTCTTCAATTCCTTCCAAGGCTCTGGCAGCGACTCATCATGCTTTCTCGCCTCGTACGGCTTGGCCCCAAAGTTTGTACTGCCAACGAGAGGCTCCCACTCTTCGAGCATTTTCTTCTCGCTTTCCAGCCAGGTCTTCCTGAAGGTGCACACATCGCTTCCTACGACAAGCTTCATCGGAATCTCCTTGTCCTGAGCGTAACCTTGGCCCTTGACGAGATCGACGACGACTTCACCAAACCGAGCTGGATCACCTTGCTGAGTGCCATGCAACTCAGCAAGATGCTTTTCCATCCAGTCCATGGTCTCTTTGTATGCGGTTGAGGGTGGGAAGTTGAAGTGGCCTGGGTGTGCGATATTTGTGCGGAAACTACCGGGTTGGAGGATGGTGGTCTTGATACCGAATGATTGGATTTCGAGAGCCATGGTTGAGAAGAGGGCTTTCGAGCATAGGTCAGCTCACCATATAGACTTCACATGGCGATAAACCTACCGTCAGCAGCAGCCTTGCTGGCTATATGGCCCCCTAGTCCGGGCCCGTCAGTCCACACCGTCGACGAGCTGACGAGAACGACGTGCCCGGTCTTACGTTCGCGAAAATGTGGCAAGATGGCTTTGGTCAGGTTCAGTGGTCCGAAGGTGTTCGTCTGCAACTGTCGGAGCAGCATGTCCGTACTGCGTGAAGGTCAGCAAGATACAACGTGTCCTGGCTTTGGTTTGGACTCACGTCAAATCCTCGACGGCGCCAAACTGCGTCACACCAGCATTGTGGACAATCACGTCGATGTGGCCATGGACTGCAATAGCTTCTTTGACTCTCTGAACCAACTCATCGGCTGAGGAAGAGACGTCCAGCTGCAATGTCGTTGCCCCCAAGGCCTCCAGATCTTTGATCGAGTCGGTATTGCGAGCTGTTGCAATAGCCTTGTCGCCATGACTGATAATGGATTTGACGAGTTCGTTGCCGAAACCAGAGCTGCAGCCTGTCACGACCCAGACAAGGGAGGGGGTTGTGACTGTCATTGCGGTGTTGTTATTTTCATTCATCTCTTGGGGCAGAAACAAGCGAGACTCATTATACGTTCTTGAAACCCCGTGAACTGCGAGTAGGCAGACGCAAGCTCTGCCCTCGCCGAAAGTGTCGCCTGGACTAGCATGTTGTGAAGCTTGCGTGTGCACTTGAATGAGAGTACCGGATTCGCAAAGCGTCTGAACGAACTTGTTGCAGCTATGTCCTAGACTATGTTTTGATATTAACAGGGGTTGAGTTATGCGTAGGAATTGGCCCAAATCCGATCCCGAGCACTTGACATGCATAACGCTCATGAAAATCCGAGTCTCATTAGAGTACAGTGACTTGCATTGCATCAAGCTAACGTGCAGGCTATGAAAATGTGAAGCGGATCTATGAGAGGTCCTGTCGGCTATTCACAGGAAACCAGATTCCTAACTACTCCATCCTCTATCAGTCACTAATCGCATTATTCTGGTTTCTTGAACTCTGTCGTTGCCATACCATCGTCTCTGCAAGGACCCCACAGATCACTCAATTCCTTCGCAACTTGATCGTCCAGAGGCCCGTTGCTTGCTTTCTTGACGCTCGATCGAATCTGCTCCGGTTTGCTCGCGCCCATAATGATCACATCTTCATCGTTGAGGATGCTGTGATATCTCTCCCACCTGAAGCTCAACTCATCCATGTCGAGCCCGGTCTTCTCAGAGATGGCTCTCAATTTTTTGATCGCTTCGTGCATGCTTGCGTGGTTGTACCATTTGTTGTAGGGTGTGTTCAGAGCGAAGCGTGTGCCGCCTTGTACACCATCGGCAGTGAAATTCCCAAGCAAGAAACCTCCTGCCAAGGGACTGTATCCCGCAAACTTGATGCCGTGTTTGCGTAGGAGTGGAAAGAGTGTCTCTTCCAACGACCGGCAAAGCAGATTGTACTGACCCTGGTAGACAGAAGGCTTGACGTATCCTTCCTTTTCGGCGATCTGGATCCACTCGGTAAGATAATCGGCGCTCAAGTTACTGACTCCTAGATGAGTAAATCGTCCCTTCTTGTATTGGTCGTTGAAGGCCTTGGCTTGATCGGCAATAGGGGTGCTGAAATCAGGAGCGTGGCAGTAGAGTACATTGACCCTGTCCATTCCGAGAACTTGAAGACTGTTGGAGACGGACTTCTCAATAGCGTCTGGGTTGAGACAAGGGTCGGCTGGACCGGTGAACAGAACCTTGGTGTCGATTGTGAAGTCTTGGGAAAGCTTGGTCCGACCGATGATCTTTTCGGATTCCTGCACAAGTCAATACAAGTCTTATGTGGGAAGAACAATTATATTTCAACTCACCCCGTTCTGGTACCTCGCGGCAGTATCAATACGTGTGACGCCAATATCTTTCAAGACGGCTCTCAGCTCGTCCGGTGGCAATTCTCGAACGTCGCCAGAAATCAGCTGGGCAGGCATAGTGATGTTGTTGACTTGTAAAGGATTGAGTCGCCGAGAGTAATGTGAGGGGAGTTCTTCTTTATATTCTATTGTTGAAAGACGAGGCTAGATCGGAATACCGCCCAACCGGACTCGTCTAGATGAAGTACTGCTTGCAGAGTAATGCAGAACGCAGCTTAGGTCAGCCGTTGTGGATGTGGTGGACAGGTATGGTAGTCCTTCAGCTTGGCTTTGGACCCTACAAGCGCCAGGAATCCTCTAGGTGGAGCAGCATCACCATCCTTCAGCTCTCGAACTGCGAACCTACAGTGATTGTATGAAGGCTGACTGAGACCAGTGGCCTGTGCCGATAATTGTGCGACATACACGGAGCTCAGGGTGCCGAAACGGAGACGTAGAATTGTCCTCCATTTTCGCCATCACACCTTCCTTCTTCTGGGTCTTGGTTCAGCCTTACGGTCTTCTGAAAGTAGGCCATGGTACCTGGGCGAACGAAATCCGACACGGGGCTGCGATGCTGTGGTCGAACCGTTTCCGTTCGATGAGCATGTCCGGGCGCGACAGAAGACGGATGTCTGTTGAAGGTGAAGGTGGCCCCAACTTGGAAGGCAATATAGGCGTATCTTTGGTACCAACTGTGCTGATTTTTACCGCGAGATTCGTCAATGACGACTGACCATCGAGCCGATTGGCCAACCATCGTGCATATGCCTAGGCATCGCGAAGTCATGCTGCTTGTCTGATTGTTTATCCTTCACCCACTCTTCGAACAAACGATTTCTCGTCATCATGAGAGCACTTGCAGCCTTCAACAGCTGTGGGTGAGCAGCAAACACCAGGACCCCAAAACACCGCGCCGAATCGAATCGAACTTACACCGCATCTTGTACCCCTCCAACAACTCGTAACCATAATGGATCGCCTTCAACAAGAGCTCTCGAGCACCGACCCAGATGTGCCCTTCCGTGCGACTGACAAGCACGTTCACCACACCTGGGCTCGCACCTTTCAATCCCGACCGGAGCTCTACCTCAAGCCTCGAACACTTCCTGAAATCCAGAAGATCGTCAACCTCGCGCGGAAATGTCGAAAACGAGTGGTTGTAGTAGGATGCGGGCATTCACCGAGCGACTTGACATGCTCTTCGTCATGGATGATCAATTTGGATGACTTTGGAAGAGTGGTGAGGGTGGACCAATCGAAGAAGACGGTGACTGTTGAGGGAGGAATCAGGCTGCAAAAGCTCAACGAAGAGGCGAATCGTCATGGTCTCACCATGCGCAATTTGGGCAGTATCGATGAGCAGAGCATCGCAGGAGCTATCGCAACAGCGACGCACGGGTCGAGCTTGAGACATGGCTTGCTGAGCGAGAGCGTGCGATCTCTGCGCCTAGTCCTGGCGAACGGACAGGCAGTTCGATGCTCGAAAGAGCAAAATGAGGATTTGTTCAGAGCCGCGTTGATCAGCCTGGGCGCATTGGGTATCATTGTGGAAGTGGAGTTTGAGATGATTGAAGCGGGCAAGATTGAGTGGGAGCAAGAACTCGTGTCGCTGAGACATGTTCTGGACACCTGGGATACGACTCTCTGGACACAGAAAGAATACACGCGAGTGTGGTGGATGCCATACATGAAGCGGGCGATCGTTTGGTCAGCGGACAAGACAAGCAAACCTCTGCGGCCCCCGAAGGAGACATGGTACGGTGGGTCAGTGGGCTTTCACACATACCACAACTTGCTCTGGCTGTCGAATTACGTACCCTGGATACTGCCCACTGTTGAGTGGTTTGTCTTCGGTATGCAGTACGGCTTCTCTGTCGGCAACAAGACGTCTGCGGTTGAAGAGCTACGGACAGGACTGCTGATGAACTGCCTATACTCACAATTCGTCAACGAGTGGGCGCTGCCACTCACCAAGGGCCCTGAAGCCATTAATCGGCTTTCAGCCTGGATCAACGGTGAAGCTGGTGGAGGCGGCATTCCGTTCAGCTCCAAAGGGCTTTACGTTCACTGCCCGATCGAAGTCCGTGTGAGTGACACTTCTGACACCGTTTGTCGCCCGTACTTGGACAACACCTATTCCGATGGCCCTACACTGTACCTCAACGCCACACTCTACAGAGCCTACCTTCAGGACCCGCCTTGCCGAGCACGGTATTACGAGGCGTTCGAGTGGTTGATGCAAGACATGGGCGCAAAGCCGCACTACGCGAAGAACTTTGCGTATGTGTCTAGCGATTATTTGAAAGAGAAGCTTGGCGACGGCCTGGAGCAATGGCTTAAAGTCCGCAATGAAGCAGATCCTGATGGTATGTTCCTTGGCGAGTGGCATCGCAGGAATCTCAGCGCGAGTCTCGGGCCTGTGCGATTCGCTTTGGAAGAACGCGAGATCGCACGTACCAAAGCCCGTGACGGCGGACAGCTTTGGGTGGGAGAGGTGGCGAGCAGTGTCGGCGTGCCTGAGACGTTCAACCAGACTCCGCTCGTATTGACCGAGAAGGATGGGAAGGGCAGTCCTGGAGCCAGCTCAAGCACGAGTAGCTTCGACTTCATGCATGGTGCTGAGGCTCAGAGTACCCTGTGGACTGGGAGCGAGGTGCTCGATGACGACGATGATACTGAGGGAGAAGGGCCAAGGTACCATGGGAACCCGAAGAAGACGTTCACGGGTACGGCGGTCTTCGATAAAATGTGAGAGCGGATGCATTCGACGACTTGATGGGTTATGTGGCGATGAGATATGCGACTTTCGGCTCAGAGATGTAGTATTCTGAAATCACAACTCTGAAAGTTCGTGCTGTATCGTACTCTCACCAGTTCCGTCGATCTTGCGCTGCTAGCTGGAGAGCGTACAAGAAGCACGTATGTGGTGGAGACGGCTCCGGCCATGCGGGATCGAATCACACTCACTAGCATGGTGCAGTTTGCCCAGCTGAAATGAAAGTCATGTTCTGTTCGTGACGATTTCAATGGTCTTCGCTTCGTTCATTGCTGCTGTCTAGGCGGGGAATCAAAGCTAGAACGAGAAGCATATCTCCATCCTCTCTACCCTTTCATGCGAGATCAAGAAGTATTGCCCAGTGTGTATCATACCATCGCTCTTGCCGTGGTTGCTTGATTCCCTCATCGCCGCCTTTCAATCCATCATCCGTTTAGACGCCATAGATACCATGCAGACACAGACAGAAATTTGGACCGTTTAGTCGCCGCCACCGACCGCTCGTGCTGCGAGGTATTGTCAGTACTCTGCCCATCAAACCGTTTGTCCTTCCCGAACGATTGTCACTTACTCCACACTTTGCATGCGCTGTGCTCAATGACGGGCTTGATGACACCCTTCTCCTCTAGGTCGGAAAGGGCCTTGCGGGCGAGCGAGCCGTTGATCTTCAGACGGTCGACAAGGACGGCAACGGTGATGAGGCGGTACGACTGAACATCCTTCTGGAGCTTCTCGTTGGTGTTCTTGTCGAGGACGACGGCGTGCTGGGCCTTGTCCTTGACTATTGAAAAGCAAGTATGTTAGTACTGCGCTGGCTCCGTTGTCGAGGTAGGTGGGAAATTGGTGTCGGGGAATCGTACCCTTGCCCTTGGACCACTTCTTCTTTTGCTTCTTGCCACCGGTTGCTGCTGGCGCCATGGTTGCGGTGTTGGTCGATAGATGCAATGGTGTAGCAGCGACAGCGAGGTTTCGGAAAATGCGCAGGTGCGATCAGACCCGGGCTTGGCAGTGTGGGGACGTGCCACGTGACGAGTGTTTGTGCCTCAGGCCAGCAAAGTTCGACATGAATGTTACGCGGCATGTGATGAGCGAAACGTGTCTCATTGCAACGACAATGCGGTGATCACACAACAACGACATGCTGGACAGCGTGTCAAGTAAGAGCAAGTCACGATGTACCATCTCTTCAAGTCGCTGTATCTCCATGCCACCAGCAAGGAGGAGTACTCTATTCTACTTCTAGGCCTCGACAATGCAGGCAAGACGACACTGCTAGAGCAGATCAAGTCACTCTACAACTCCGAACACACCGCGAACCTCAAGACCGTCCCAACGGTAGGCCAGAATGTCAGCCTCGTCGACCTCCCCGAGCTATACCTGCGAATTTGGGACGTCGGCGGCCAACACTCCCTGCGAGGCCTCTGGCAGTCGTACTACAGCTCCTGCCACGCCATTGTGTTTGTAATAGACAGCACAGACATTGGAGACGCAGACATTGAACGACTGAGTAAACGCTCGGCCAACGAGGATGATGATGGGAGACTGGACGAGTGCAAGTTGGTGCTGGAAGACGTGCTGCAGAATGAGGATACTGAGGGAGTCCCCGTCCTGATGCTGGCCAACAAGCAAGACAGAGAAGACTGTGTCGAGGTCGTCAGGATCAAAGAGGGCTTGGTGAGACGGGTTTTCGAGGGAGAAAAGGGTCAGAACGTGAGGGACAGCCGTGTGCTGCCGTTGAGTGCTCTCACCGGCACGGGAGTCAAGGAGGCGGTCGAGTGGCTTTGCAGCCGCGTCAAATGGAACAAGGAGGCAAGACCGCCCGTGATGCGATGAGACGGGAAATGCACTCATCGCTGCCTTTTGCGTGGAAGTTCGGACCTGAAGACCATGTCGACCGGGCCGGTGACCTGTCGAATAGGGTCTTCCAGCCGTGTCGTTGCCATGTCGCTTCCAATGTCTGAGCCAAGACCGCGATCACCCCATCTCAATATTGTCGCTTCTGCTCCGATTTCAATGTTATGCCGCGTCCCTCCTGCAGCATTTGGAACTTCCAGTCATGTTGCACTCCGCATCTACCGTGACCTCACCAACACCACCACGCTGGTACCGCATCCAACTTGCACCACCGGCCTATCATTTCTTCAGCCTTCAATACCTCCCAGGATTGCGGGCGCATGCTGAGCTCAGAGTAGCGACTTCATTGCTCGTTGTTTCACGCGAAAACCTGCAGACTGACTGCGTTTCACCTTCGAATCTTACCCACGTTCTGGACCTGGACGCTCTCCTCCCGATACCCTAGCAACAGATCTATACATTTCGATCATCATCATGCCCATCCTTTCAAACAATGGAACCTACATCGAACCCGAGGATGTCGGCGAGGAACGAGCCCGCGAGTTGGGTCTCTATTATCGCCCCCAAACAGAAGCCCGAGATGAGTCTGTCTTCCTCCCGTATCCCGACACTGTTCTTCAAGCACACGCGCAACTTGCAGCATGTCGAATGGATGTACAGCGGGCTATGATTGGACTTGTCGACAAGGACAGCTCCTACTTCGTTGCTGAAGCCACCAAGACCTTGGATCTCCAGAATACCGATCTGTCAGAAACGACTGGTGATGGACTCTAGTACGGCAGCATCAGCGTGCCGAAGAAAGGCGGACTTGTGGAATATACTCTAGCGCAAGACCCAGAGTTCGTTGACGGACAGGAAATCCCCGCACATCTGGAGATTCTGGACATGGTCGAAGATCCTCAATGGAGGGATAGTCGCTTCGTGTGTGAAGATCCGCACTTCCGCTACTATTGCGGTGTGCCTTTGCGAACCGAAAACGACATCAATATCGGTGCCTTATTCCTCCTCGACGATAGACCTCGAGAGTCCACGAACATTGCTCGCTTGAAAGGTACGCCAGTCGTAAGACAACCTCCCGTCAATTCGCAATAACAAGTCGTAGTGTTGTATACGCTTGCACAGAATATCGTGAGCCACATGAAGACAGTCCGAGAGGCAAAGGAAAGACACCATGCGATCTTTTTCAACATGACTTTGGCAGATTTCCTGAGTCCCGGTCAGAGCTTCAGAAGTCGACATTTAAACGCGCGTCCAAGGTCCAATTCCACCCAGAGAGCGCCTGCCTCCGACAAATCGTCTTTGCTCTTACAGGTGAACGAACCCGTAACACCTACATTGTCCAGGCACGCCTCAGACACCGACACAGTCACCACGAGAGACGAAGATCGATTTCACGATGTTGCAGAGGCACTTGACGCAAAACTCAGACGGGAAGCTCAGCAGACGGCGGAAGCAAGACGTGCAAGCTCCAGTCACACGAGCACAGAGCCTCCCAGTCGTGATGACCAAACCCGAGGGCGAACGAGCCATCGAAGCAGTAGCTCTGAGGAGGCTGCCAAGACAAAACAAAAAAAGAGCGCAACGGAGGCCGACCACCAACGTGTTTTCGATCGAGCTGCGTACCTGCTTCGCCAGGCCTCGGATTTGAAACAGCCGGGAGGCGGTGGAGTCGTGCTCTTTGATACCAACGCCCAGGCAAGCAGCATAGATCCCTTACTGAAACGACAAGAGTCAGACTACGCCAGAACTGGTCAAAGTAGTCGCAGCTCAGACTCCCATGGCCCTGCATATCCGAAGCCGAACTCGAATGAAACAGCCTATAGCGGTGCCATGAGGGAAAGGGTGGTACTAGCGGCGGCTTCCATCCAACCCGCAGACAATAAGGCTGCACCAAAGAACATCGGAAGAGCCGACCCAACTTTCAAAGTCACTCTCGCTCCTCCAGAGCTGGCAAGAATGTCCAAGAAGCATCCAAGGGGCAAGCTTTTCAACATTCCCGACAATTGCGGGACGTCACTGTTCGACTGGGAAGGCCGCCCTATCGCTGGACGTTTGTCGGCAAAGATGTACGACCTTGTGCTGCTTCATCGACAGTTTCCAGAGGCGAAGCAAGTCATCTTCGTGCCCATGTTCCATGTCAACCTGAACCGATGGACCTCATGCTTCGTCTACTCGAACTCCCGCTTTCGTGCGCTCTCGTACGAAATGGATTACTTGCCAATTTTGGCTTTCTGCACAGCTATCAAGGCTGAAATTGTGCGCCTGGCTACCGTCTTTGCCGACAAGCAGAAGAGCGACTTCATCGGCTCTGTCTCGCATGAACTTCGAAGCCCGTAAGTAGAGTTGCACGAAACTTGCCTTTGAAAGCACTATGCTTACCATTTGCAAGGCTACATGGCATACTTGCCTCGATTGAATTCCTACAGGACACAGAATGCGACGCTTTCCAAAGATCATGCGTCGATACAATGGATGCCTGCGCTCAAACTCTCCTGGACACTAGTAAGTCTTGGATCAAATTATGCGGTTAACGAGGTATACTGACCCGACCTATTCGCCATGGTACTGGACTACAACAAGCTCAAGACTCATCAGCGCCAGACTTCTTCGGGCAGTGAGTCTCGAGAGCGCGACAGCAAACAGACCAATTTGCCGGCAACCACGAACATCCGCAGTGAACCTATCTTTGCTACTGACCAAGACTGCGATGTTGCGCTGATCACGGAAGAAGTCATTGACGGTGAGTCGTCGACGCAGTGCGCTGAACTCTCCACTAATTTATTACAAGGCCTGGCCATCGCCCATATGGCGAAGTACAAAACAAATGCAGCCTTTAATGACGCATCTCGAGAAATCAATCCTACGCTGGCCGATGCTGGCGTGCGGCCTAAACTGAAGCGAGTTCTCAATGCCATTCGTCCGGGGGTGGAACTGATACTTGACATCAATGGTCCACCAGACTGGGGATTCCAAACTCAGCCCGGAGCAATGTAAGTGACCCAAGCACAACACACGCAAGGTTTGTAGCTGACATTTGTCCGCACCTGTAGTCGTCGAATTGTAATGAATCTCTTCGGAAATTCCCTGAAGTATACCAGGCACGGACACATCACTGTCTCTCTTCGCGTGATCGGAAATCAATTTTGTGACGGCGATCAGGCCGTCAAGTTCCCGCAGGAACAGCGGAGCATGGTCAAGCTTACCGTCACAGATACTGGCCAGGGAATGTCGCCAGAGTACTTGCGTACGAAGATCTTTACGCCATTCGCGCAAGAAGACTCCAAGTCTGCTGGAACCGGCCTTGGTCTCAGCATAGTGCGGTCGCTCGTCACCATGCTAAAGGGGGAAATTGACATCAAGTCTATCGTGAACGTTGGGACGATGGTGGTCGTTACCTTGCGTAAGCTCCTTCGGTTCTCGGTCCCAAGGAGAATGTTTACTGACGACATCTACCAGCAATGAAAAGAGCTGCTACCGCTACGTCGAAACCTCGCACTTCCAGCCCTGATCGCCTATCGGAATCATCAAGCCAAGCCATGCGCACCAGAGACTCGAGCGTTTCCGCATTGCTGAGTCTCGATAGCCCTCCACAGGTGGCCATATACGAGCCTGCTTTGGAATTTGATAGTTTTGGCCAATCACAAGGAGCGGTGTCGGTGCACAATGCCCTCATGCAGTACCTAACCCAGTGGTATCACTTTCCCGCTCTGAAGACGTGGGACTTCGACATGCCCGCAAAGATTCTTGTCGTCGACGAGATCCACTTGCCAACGCTGTTGGCACGACGTCCGGACTATTTGGAAACGGTTTCTCTGCAAAGTATTATTGTGTTGTGCGCCAGCCCATCTCGACAGGCCATCTTGGCCCAGGATATTCAAAGCAGTCAAGTGGAGCCTATTTGCAAGCCGTTCGGGCCTTTCAAGCTCGCACGCGCAATATGCAGAGCACTGGAGAGAGCAGCAAAGGCGCCTACCATGGGCCAATACTCTGAAGTCCCGAACACGCCAAGCTCAGGATCCTCTCGCGCTTTAGCCTCGAGATCGCGCGGACGCATCTCCATTGACTACGACGACGTATCTCCAATCGACCGCCGAGCACGTTCGCCTCCACTTAGCCCACCAGAACAGCAACGTCCTTCTCTTCAGAAGCACAATCCAGCGTTGCTGAGTCCCGCCCTCAAACCTCCGAAGGAAGTCAGTCCTGGTCCAGACCGCGGCTATCCCTTCCCCGTTACGCACGACAACGCAACACCGCCGACGAAGACGAGCACCATGCCACCTCTCCCTAGTTCTCAGGCCAAAGAAGCCAGAAACAACAGACCCCCTTACCGTGACGACAAGCGAAATGCCGCCCATCCTGAACATGAGCAGGCTACATCTTCGGCGTCTCAAAAGACACTTGAGCTCATGCAACAAGCAGCGAACGCGCCGGCCGTAGGCGGCAATGCTCGAGCTTCCGAAACCGTCAGCTCGACCACAGGTTCCACTTCACCTTGGAACGTTCCTTCGTTTCCGAAAGGACGCAAACCAGTTGTCCTAATCGTCGATGACAACCAGCTCAACTTGGATCTGCTGCAAACTTACGTCACGCGGAAAGGCTACGGTGCAGAAATAATCAAGACGGCGGCAGACGGCCAGGAAGCTGTTGATGCGTTCAACCGCTACGATCCCGACATTGTCTTCATGGACCTATCGATGCCTGTCATGAATGGACACGAAGCCACGCGGACGATTCGGCAGATAGAGTCAAACAGACGGGCCAGCAACGAACAAGTGCCCACGTTGAATTCACTGCAGGAGCAGTCTGACTCGTTCAGCCCTGCCACACCGATGACGCCGGGATCAGACGGCTGCGTGAAGAGCAAGAAGCCTGCCTTGGTAGTTGCTCTTACAGGCAACGCGAAGGGGTCTGACCAGATCGAGGCCTTCGACTCGGGCGTCGACATCTACATGACGAAGCCGGTGAGCTTCAAGCAGGTGGGCAAGTTGCTGGAGAATTGGAGGGAGGAGCAGGCCGAGGAGTGAGCGGCGGCGGCATGTATTCTGGGCTGATGCACTTACCTCTATCTTTATCCTAGACATCGCTCAGACCTAGCGAACGACCTACCTGATTGCTATCTAGACTTCGAACTGAATAAAGCATTGGGCCATCCCTTGTCTGCCAAGACATAAAAGTGGGGCTCTGTTTGACCTCACTTCTTCGTCGCTTCGTCTTCATTCCATCAATCTTGAACTTTACATTTCGTCTACTGCACAGTAGGATCAGAACCGCCCTGCAGACGCGATGAGTCTATAATCTGAACGTGGATTTGGCTAGTCACGGTCCCGTGGAGTCGCGGCAAGTATTGGCGTAATACACCAATGCTTGTAGCATCTCAATAGATGCTCACTCCGAGATCATCATGGCTTCATCCTTGATGCGACTTATCAACCGCTTGCTACCATTTGCAACGCCGGGAACGCCTTTGGTACAGGATCTGGTCCACCTCGGAGTCATTTGCGTGCTGTTGTACTTTGCGCCACAAATTCAGGAATACATTCAGCAGAGGAGAGAAAGCCAACTTGGAAATGCTCAAGCGGTGCCAGCCGTTGTTCGAGATACCCCAGAAACTCATCATGAAGAGCAACATGTCGACAACCAGCAGCATGACAATGCCGAAGTCGGTGGCGAGGACGTCGAGCAAGACCCGCTCCCTGCGAACGACAGGCCCGGGAATGCGGACTTCCAAGCATTCCAGCGCGATCAGATCAACGACGCAAATGGCGCCGGGCCTGCGAACGCTGAAGCTGACGGTATGCCCACCCAGAGAAATGTAGGGGCGAAGAAGGCCAAGTCCCTCGCACGCCGAGATCAGCGCAGGGCGTATCATGAGTTTCAGAGAGCCCAAGGCGAAGCACAACGAGCGAAGGATGCTGAAGGCGCTTCTGAGAGGGAGGCTGCTCAAGCTGCTGAGCGGGAGAGAAGGAGAGCTGTTGAGGCTGAGCTTGAGGCGAAGAAGGCTAAGGAGAGGGAGAAGAAGAGGGAGCAAGAGAGGAGGGATAGAGAGGAGGAGCAGGCGAGGCGTGAGAGGACCGTCAATGTCGTGAGGAGGGGTCTTGCGGAGAATAGGATGTGCAACATCTTTGACGTCATCAAAGAGGTCGGCGGTGCTGAAATCGATGAGCTCTGGGTGGAAAGAATCTTGAACGCGAACGGGATGCTTGGGAAGAAAGAGGACGGTAGTTTTACGATGGTCACAGGGACAGGATGGATCGTCAAAGTGTCAAGCGAAGAGATGCGCAAGACGTATGAAAGATCGGTTGAGGACGGGCTCGGAGATGAGGACGGAAAGATTGGATTCGAGGAGCTTGGTACCGTGTTGGAGCAGGTTCTAAAGACTGGGCAGACCGTTGCGGCACATTGACGGATCGCTATCTCGCCGCCCTTACTTTGAATGATTCTTTGCTCCGTTTGCATACATTAGCAAGCGGAGTGGCATCTGTGTCCTCCAAACTTGTTGGTCCAAGGCCGGTACCAGGCAGAAGACACTCGAGACCAAAGGACTGCGCGATGCACAGCCTTCTCAGCCTTTGTGACAGTGGTAACACCAATCCTCCCAGTGTCACCAAGTCAGACTCCGAATGAGAGCTTACGTACTACTTGGCAATAGCTTGGACCCCAAATATCAATCTGCGGTCGGTATTGCATCAGCCTCGAAGCTTCTTTGGCAAAGGCTTCTTTGTTTGTGTCACAGCTTGTTACACGATGCATCAAAAAACTAACTTTGTCAACATCATCTCCGACGTAGTCGTCAGCTGCTTTGATCATGTTTGGCAGTGACGGCACGAAGTTATGCCGTGGTTGTTGAATATATAAGATTGAGTTCAGCAGTCGAGGGAAGACATCTCTCAAAAGCAACCCCAAGATCACAAAGTCTTTTCAAACATCCAACACAGCCGTTCCTCAATCACGAAATATGCACCTCTCGACCACAACCGCTGCTCTCATCAGCTTCACGCTGCTGAGACTCGCCGCCGCCGGCTGCTACAGCGGCGGTCAGTCCTGGCCGAGCGACCACGCCGGCACGCTTTCTGCAATTCAAGCGGTGGCCAACGACTACGAAAAGCAAGGACAACTCTCCAAAGGCGAACATCACTACACCAAAGAAGTCGGCGGTGTATGTTTGCACTTTGTCCTCGACAACATCTCTGGCGGGGACAGAAGTATTGGTGCCACTGAGGCTACTGATGGCTTCACGAAAGAATTTCGTGGGTGTAATTATGGAGGTGATACCTCTTACACCAATTGGCGATATGTGTACGTCCTGCATACCCGATAATCTTGTTGGAGGGCATGATTGCTGACATTCAGATAGGCTCGACCCAAATACAAAGACTGGCACCGTATGCTAGATTAGCATCAATTCGACTAGCCGAAGGGCGAGGCACATTGTGGGAATCGACTGAAACGTAAACATGTAGGTAGAGGAGAAGGTCTCAACACCTGTGCAAAAGTAGGATATCATAGGGTATCAAAGCACGAAGCACAACGCTCTTTAACAGTTCCTCCTCACTACGAAGTCTAATCATCATCCTTCCAAGTCGCATTTACCCAGTCTTGTCGCTTCGCTCTTTGTACCTGCATCGACACCGCCACAACGATCATCTCATCGACAACTTCCAAAGACACGCCATCTGCGATAGACAGCGTCAAGGGGCCCCCTCGAATATTAGCTGTTGTAGTATACGTAGCACAAGTCCTGCCGTAGGCATCGAGTAGCTCAGTCGTGTACCATCCGGGCGTTTGCCAGAACAGCGGCCCATCCCGGCTAGGCCATTCTGTTGTCACCCGACTGGGCTCCGCGAAGTAGGGCGGGGTGAAATCGAAACTGCACCCGTTGGCTGTGATGTCGAAGTTCCATTTCGTGTCTTTGTGAGCTGAGATACGTCTCACTCTTGAGGAGAGAGGATGTTCAAGGCCAGTTCGTTCGATCTTGATTTCGGGATCTGATTGACCGTGGCGATTTTGCCATGCTTGGACCTTGTCGCGGTAGCGAGGTGTTGCGTCTGCAATATCATCGCTCCAAGGCGGACACCCATCGACTGTTATGTTGTAATCTTTGAAACGACTCTCGGCGCTTTCGACTTTCCATGAACCTTCGGCTTCGCTTCCTTCCTTGGGTTTTGGTGGTGGGATGAGCTTGATATCATGGAATGTCTGTTTACTGTCCTCCTTTTTGAGGCCAGTCAAGGGTCCAAGAGGACTCCCAACAGAGGTGTTGTGGCCCTTCTCTGCAGTCTCGATGTCCTTGCCGAGCTTTGGATGTGGAGTATAGCCTCGCGAAGCCACCAATTGGTCCTTACCGTGCGCGTACGATGGTGTTATCGCGGCATAGCCTTCGGGCTTGTAGGCCAGACGCGCGCCACAATTCGAGCAGTACTGTATCGTTCCTTTCTTGGACTTGAAAATGCAAGGCAAGCACCAGACACTTGATACGACGCCGAGCAGAGCACAGATAAGCCTACACGAGTGTCAGATAGATTTGCATGCTGATGACGACTACTGCTGGGAAGGCTTTACGTGTGATGATGGTTGTTACGAGTCGAGACTCGAGTCTTTCCTGTCTGATCACATATCGGGCAATGTACGACCTCTGGATGTACTCCAAGTCGCTCAAGTTGGTGTCGATTTTCCGTGGAGCCCATTCTGAATTCGAGATATGATGAAACCAGTGCTGGATTGGCACTTCATACTCTTCGTTTGTCATATAATAACAGCTTTGGGGGTGTTGTACCTCAAAGCTTCTGAAGCTTCGCCTTCGGCGCAGCCACCGCCACGAACGGCATCCTGCCAGTTGGCTTGCTCGGCGGAGACACGTTTTGCGGGCTGTGTCTTGAACATTCGCATCTCGGTGCTGTTGGCTGTCGATTAAAAAGTCATCGAAGACGGTGTAAATCGTCACGTTTATAATTGTGATTCAAAGGAGTTACCATCATGACAAAGTGTGTGCAAATTGTGGGTTTTGACGGGTGCTCCCGGCGCTAAAATTCATTCACTTACGTCGTCCGTGTAAATCCTATGGCGTGGGTAACACCGATCGATAAGAAGATGCTTCTTGATGTCGCCTTCGTTGGCAAGATAAAAAGTGAAGAAGCGGATCGACCCAACCACCTCATCTTGCAGAGTCTGCCGCTTTTCGTGACGATTGTGGACAGGTAAATGTCGCGATCGAGAACAGTTCTATTCTTGAACTCGGCAGACACTGTCGTCAGCGGTGAAGAAAAGATAGGCACATACTCGACGCACCTGGAACAGCGGGTCATAGCAGAACGTGGCAGCCTCGACGGTTCGCGCGGGGAATTTTGGCTGAGAATGGCTGAACGTGGCTAAGCTGAACCCCATCTGATTGGCTGACAAGCACGTGCATTTAGCCGCTACTTCCGCATTGCGTAACAAGCCAAAAGCCATTCAACCGCAGTACAGCGTAGGTGAAAGTCTAAATGGCACTTTCAGCTGATATGGCTGGTTGTCCAGATCTCCTTTGCGCCAGCCACGTCGATCACGAGAGGTAGGGCTGAAGGAAGACATTGGATCAAAGCTTGGTTCAACGTCTTGGAGGCTTTGCGCCTACCTTTTGTCGGTACACCGTTTCTTCTGCCACATGGCTAGCCCACGAGGCTCAGACCTGCCCTCAGGTGTTGTGGTATCAAGCCATGTGTTCGGAGACGCCTATCGACGCGCGGATGGTGTGTGAATCGAAGATGGAACGTGTTGAGGCCTTGAGGATATAAGGTGGTGCCGGCAACGTTGATCTTGTCTCGTCTCATCCAACACAACAAGAGCAACTTCAAGAGCCATCACTGTAGAACTCTCAGCAGCTTCAAACATTTCAACAGTCCATCACCTTCACAATCACAAAACTAAAACACACACAACCATCAACAAAATGTCTGCCAACACCACCACGACCACCATGCGCCCAGAGGCCTCTCGCATGACCTCCTCAAACTCTACAACCTCGACCAAATCGACAGCATCATCGACCGCCTCTCGTCGCTCGATCATCTCTCAGGCCGCCAGTAATTTCGTCCGCGAGTCCAAGCAGAACCTCAAAGATTTCTCCACTGCTGTTCCTTGGTACACTGGATATCCTACCACTCCTTCGCAGAAGTCAACCAAGTCTACGACAAGCAAGACCGATGAGGATGCGAAGTCGGAGTTTTCGTTCACTTTTCCGTCACTTTCCGGATGCTGCTAGATGGTTAAACGGATTCTTATGTGATGATTAGGTATGGAAGTCAGGCGCAATGCTTGTTTTACTTGTGAGGGGGAAGTGGCTTGAGCGATGGAGTTGCAGGGGCTGTGACGAATATGCAATGGAGTTTGGCGGCGCCGGGTCAGAATACATAGAGTATAAATCTCTGGACAATCTCATGGTCTTCCCATTCAAATTTCCAATCTCGAGTTTCATCTGTACTGTCCGCTTTCCGATTGTGACGCCTTGATGAGATCAGCAGCCTGGTCAAGGTCAGCATATCTACCAATGGCACCCATAGAAATCTCGCTTTCACCTACCTTCTCTGCCACGGCGTACACGGTCGAGCTCGTGTGGCTTGCCGGGATGATCGGCATCATCGATGCATCGACGACACGCAGCCCTTCAATACCATAGACTCTCAGCTCTGGATCAAGCACGCCACCAAGGTCTTCGGGCATCATGGCCAGCGTGCCGACTGGGTGTTGCCACGAGCTAAGCGTGCTGTTTATGAGTGCTGCCGCAATTTCAGCATCGCTCTGGACGCTGTGACCAGGGCTCAGCTCGATCGCTCCGAGCTCTTGCATAGCTGGGGAGTTCAACAGCTCCCGAATCTTCTTCAAAGATGCAACCAGAACGTCAACATCCGTTGGGTGCGTGAAGGTGCCGAAGTCGACCTGTGGATCAGTTTTCGGATCAGTCGAATTAATGAGTATAGAGCCCCGGCTAAGTGGCTTCAAGGCAACAATAATCATTAGTGGGGAGCCGTTGAACGTCGACTCATGCACCGCAGTGTCTCGCGATGCATAATGCCGCAGAAGAATGTTCACTTGAGCCTTGTGGCCACGAATGATGCTTGGGTCTGTTCCACTAGGTGATATATCATCGATATCGATCGTCTTGGCGTGGTCAATGACCTTCGCATAGTCCGATGTGACGTTCTTCAATGGCAGAAACGCAACATCACTCCCGGCTTGATAGGGCATTGTGTAAGCGCCTTCTCTGTCGGCGTAGTATAGCGCAAGCTGCTGTTCAGCATACTTTTCGTGATAGACATCAGATGTCGGATCCACCCAGGCTGGAATTGGACCGCTCAATTTCGTCAAGTTCAAGGCGATGTAGTACGAAGGTTGGTCCTGGAAGTTGTAGCCAACTCCTGGGAGCTCTTTCACCAGAGGGATATCGAGGCCAGTCAGGAGTTCTCGAGGGCCTATTCCCGACAGCTGCAGCAGCTGAGGACTACGAGCAGCGCCAGCTGCAACGATGACTTCCCTGCTGACTTTGACGTGGCTTGTCTGTGAACCATTTCGCGGCGCGTACTATGAACTCAATCAGATAAGCAGATTAAAAGGACTTTTGAACTCACTTCGACTCCTGAAGCCGTCTTACCTTCGAATAAGATCTGGACCACTCGATGTGCCGTGAGCGAGTCAAAGTTCTCTCGTTGACTTGCCTCGCCTCTGAAATATGCATCGGCGGCTGAGCTGCGTGATACATTTGGCTGTGCCAGAGATAGCGAGGAGTGTATCGCCCCAACAGCCATACCAGCGTTAGGTTGTGGATTTACTAATACCCCTAGTGAAGCCCAGCCACTGAACCAGTTTCTGATCTGATCGAAGGAAAAGGGAGGATAGCTCGATCCTACAGGCCCCCGCGTGCCATGTGGTCGAAGATCTGGGGACGCTGGATACTGTGCTTGAATCTGCGGCGTCGCTGGTGAGTATGTTTCGCTCTATGGGCTCGTCAGTGGCAGCGATCAGCGTAGTGAAGGCCTTCTCACCTTCTTGAAGTAAGGTAGTAAGTCCTCCCATCCCCATCCAGGATTTCCCAACTCCTCCCAAGCGTCGTAATCGAGCGCCGAGCCTCGATTGAAGAACATGCCATTGATGACTGTACCACCACCGACTACCTCGCCAGTGTAAAGCTGACTCGTCCGATTGTTGAGCCCCTTTTGAGGTACGCTGGTGTATGTGTGCCAGTACTTCTGTGGAGTCTGGATGCCAGGCACGAGAGTTCCAGGAGAGCCATCGTCCCTGTTGTGCCTCCTGTCAAAGGGCTGTGCTATTGTCAAAATGTCCAGGTCGGCACTTACACATCACCCAGTTCGATTACGAGCACATTGACTGCGATGAGTCGTCAGCAGGTGTCTTACGAACTTTAGATGATGACTTGCCGTGGGGATTCTCAGTGAGCCTGTTCGCAACTACCAGACCGCTCGTGCCTCCTCCCACGACAACATAGTCGTATTCGGCCTTCAAGTCATGAGCACCACGACATAGCTTTGCGTCGCAGACTGTAACATAGAAAACGCACGCGCACGCCAGTCGAAGCAGCAGTGCAAAGGCCATGTTGCCAGCGGTGTTTGGTGAGAGCTGGCAGTTTGGGGCCGCAGATTGAGGAAAAGACCGGTGTGTTATTGCAGTGCGGAGTGAGCAATATACTTGTCGTTACACAAATCAGCCACTCGGGCGTTCGCACTTGCCTCTGCACCTTATACCCCTTGCAAAATTCGCCAATGAGGTGAAGCAAGCCTCAGCCCTGTGTGTGACAATGACGAATCCTCCGCAGCTGCAGGTGAGGCACCCGCAGATCTGTATCCTTGTCTGTTGCTGATCTTTCCAAAAGTCTCTTAAGGGCTGAAGAAGACACTGAAAGAGTCAGTGGCCTAGAAACGAACAAAGTCATTGCAGCCTCACCGGGCTCGGGTATCTCTGTTAACTAAACGCCGGATGCCAAAGCAACAAACCGCAAGCACAACACAATATGCATCCGAAACTCTTCGTCTAGGCTGCTGTCTGAATGCCAATTTCAGCATCAGAAGGCGCCTGCCAAGTAGCCACATCAGGAGCAAAAGCACAGTACCACCACTGCCCAGCACTCCAGCCGCCCTTCCAGATACCGTCCTCTTCCACGCCATCGCCGGTGCGGACCGCGATGCCTGTCTTCTCCAACCACACAAGAGCAAGCTCAATCTCCCAGTCCCAGAACTTATGACCGTGGCACTCTTCCATCCTCGCAGCTGTCAAGCCAGACCTGAAGACCAGCAGATGCACGAGGGATCGCACAACCATATCCCAAACGTCTTCGATCAGGTTGCCATGGATATCGACCCAGAATGGGATTCGGGCACCTGTTTCACCTGCTCTCGTTGCCAGCTGCAAAGGGATCGGGACCGCAACCGTCAGACCATGATGTGCTCGGTAGATCGTCGACTTCTTATAGACGATGGGAGCCTTCAGTAGGCTTGGGTTGACCTTCTTCGTCTCGTAGCTGTAGCCACTATAACCCCAAGGTGACAGCTTCGGGAAGGATGCGTCGTAATCGTCTTTGCGAGGTGGTAGCATTGCCATTGGCTTGATTTGGCCTTGGGCGGCCATGTTGGTGAGGACGATGTACTCAGGATCAGACGCCTCCGCCACGAGGTTGAGCTCTTCATTGGTTTCGAAGTGCTGAACGATGTTCGCCCAAGCGTTGGAAACAGCACGCAGGTATTGGTATTCTTCTGGTTTTGCAGGCCATCGTTTGAATTGGGCAAGGACGTCGTTGTGGATAACAAAATTCCTGCCGGGCAGTTGACGACCCTTCTTCTCTTGAGTGAACATGCGACCTTGCACCATCTCTGCCGTAACCTTTTCGAGCATTGAACTCGAGAACGAGGTACTCAGCTTGGCCGCTGCGACATCCGGATTGTAATTCCATTGCTTGGTCATGATGACTGCGCGGACCCATGATTTCAACACAACCATATCGTCCACTCCGTCGGCGCTTGGGCTTGCCAGAGGAATCCCATGTGTGTACCTCAGAGCGTAGTGCTTTCGACCCGTCTCCGTCAGATTGGTGAAGTACTCGTCCGCGCTGAACCGAAAAATCGGCTTCTGCTCCTGAACTATGAATTCATCCTCCACGGCTTCTCTAGACGGCAACAGGTGTGGGGCTTGCTGTTGCTCAGTGGTCTCCACGTGCGGCAAGATCGTCTCCTCGACCCATCTGACCAGTGCAGGCCAATCTGTATTGCAAAGGTCTTGAAAATTGATGGACGGTAGCTCATTGCGTTCGTAAGCAGTCGGGAAGTTTTCCCGGATACGGCTCCGCAGTTCGTCGAGCTCGCCTTGACGATATCTCTTGAAGCAATCCCAACGTCTACGATAGAAATTGGCGTCATGATAGAAGCCCATAGCGTGCGCAACGGCAGTCCAAGGCGGCCGATCAGAATGGAGACCACCGCAGAGAGTCGTCACCAGTGCTACCGAAATGATGAGGCGCTGAGACTCCTTGAACTCTGCACCACTCTTGCGGTCCCGACTGGCAATCTCTTTGCCGTCAGCACGAACTCTGGCGGTCCGTCTTGCTGGGAAAACATCATCTGGGACATACTCTGTCTCCGAATCTTGCGCCGCATCCTCAAAATTGACGTTCTTGTTCTTCCGGGAGCTGTATTGCCGCTTTGCCTTGCCAGTCTTCCTGGACATCTCCGGGGTAATGAGAGTTTGAGCCCTTAACGACGCTGGCTGTCGATTCTGCGTTTCACCGCTCGCGGATGGTGATGTCGGTGCTGGCACCATTAAAGGCGGCATTGTGGTCGACCCGAAGAGTTGTTCAAGCTCTATAAGGGCATGCGGTTGGTTCAGAGTGTGATTGATGAAGACCGTCCCTCGGCTTCCGCTGACCTCTGCGTGTTCCTCAAGCTGCTTCTCCCATGTCTCGACAGCATCCACTTCCTGGAAAAACTCTCGAGCCTTATCAGTCTGAGGAGAGCTGCATGCACGGCTTAGGGTTTCGACCAGACCGAAAGGTACATTGCTGCTGGTCGCAAGAAGGCGGTTTTGCTTGCACTCACCCAGAATCACAGGTCGGCTTCTCAGCATCCTCAACTCTGGCATGGTGTGGACAGAGACCACTGGGCAAGTATTGAATGTGCCCGTTGCCTTGTGGAACTCTTGCGTTGGGTAATGGATCAGATTAGCTGCTCGTAGCCGGTAACGGGCTTCGTCTTCTAGTGTCATGCCACCGCCAACATCGCGGGGCCTGTGAGGCTTGTTCCTGGACCGAGTATTGGGGCGCAATGAACTTAACGGCTTCCTCTGTAGGGCTGGAATTGGCAATTTTGGTGGTGGTCTCGGGACAGTAGTTTGATCGCCGCCCGCTCTCTCCTCATTGTCGTTGTCCGCCCATCCCGCCTTTTCTCGTTGTTGGATTTGAAACTGCGCTGAAGATGCACTCTTCTTCGCCTCGACCTCGTCCAGAAGATGTTGGCGAAAGGAAAACACGTCCGGAAAGCCTTGTTGCTTCGCTTGTTTCGCCTCAACATCGGTGGAACGTTGAGTCTGGCGCACAACGGCTGGCTCTTTGCTCACATTCAAGGTGTCGCGTTTTGTTGGAGTGGACGTTGGCATGAGGTCGTTGGCATCTGCATGAGCATCTTGCTTCTTTTCCAGAGCTCTGGCAATTCTGGCACGTACTTCGGCATCGACTTCAACCTCGGACGGCAGGTAAAACGATGGATAGCAATCGATGATACGCTTCTGCATCTTTTTGACCTGGACCGAAGTTGGATCGATGTTGGGTTCAGTCAAAATAGCACGCTGCACCACACTTCCACTCTTCCCTTGGAACTGGAATAGGAGCTTTTTGAGCTTCTTGCTCTGTTGCAAGGTTTTGAGTGTGTTGTCGACGGTTTGCTTGTCGGGTGCCTGGTTGTATATTCTCTTCCACGCGTTTGCGAAGACGTACCACATCTCCACGTCGCCAGGGAAGACCCCATTGCAAGCCCGCAGTGCATCCAGTATGATCTTCTGTCGCTGGAAAACCACACTACCGCGCGTGCGTGTGGTTCCGAGTTTCTTGGCGGATTTCGGTGAATTAGCAGTAAACTGTACTGGCACAGCTGGCGTGATGCTCAAGCTTTCCTCTTCGTCTGGCTGCTGGTCTACATCCATGCTATCTTCAACGATGGGGACGTATTCTTCGTGCTGAGTATTGTCGCCGTGATTTTGCGTCTGAAACGTAGGTGGACCATCTTCAGCCTGGCGAACTGAGGTCGTGGGGGTCAACTGCGTGGCCTCGATTCCTGCTGGCCCTGGTTTCAATGAGTCTAAAACACTTGGAGAGATCCTTTGCTGAGCAGATGCATCGTAGGGTCTCACGATACGTAAAATAGACGGCGAACTATTGCTTGATGCTTGAGCAAGATTCCAGGGCTGATTTCCACCATCTTGTGTTCGAGCGTGACTGCTATCTTTGAAGGGGCTGTGCTCGGTATCGGCGTTGGGTCTAGTGATTGTACTCTGTCGAGAAGTTGGTAAAGGAGCGGCTGATCCTGAAGCGATCCCGTTGTCCGCGAGAGCTTGGCGGACCGTTCGCTTGTTGTCCTTTGAAGCAAGTGCAGTCAGGTGTGATCGTGGAATTGGAAGCTTGACCATAAGGCTAGTCCGCGCAGTCTCATCAGTGACTGCACCATCTGCCGCTCCATGATCATTACGTGCAGACCTTCTGAGCATCGCAGTCGTCGCAAGCTTTTCTTTTAGAGGCGCAGGGGTCTTGGGCGCTTTCGTTGGCATGCCGATAGATGCTCTCCAATCTTCTGCTCCAGGGCCTCGCACTCCAACTTTGGCCGAATAACCCGGCGGCGGCAGGCCAAGGGCCCACACACCCTTTCCTCGGTGATAGAATGTTTCTTCTGGATGGGTCTCAACGTACGTCGCGTCGAACCGTGCAGTTGATGATGTTTGTTGCGCATCAGAGCTCTGCATTGGGCCATTAACCTCAGGTTCTTCTTCTACATGGGCTTCCAAGTCTGGCACGGAAGTGGCTGTCTGCTCAACTCTGTTTGAAATCTCCTCCTCTGAAAGACCAATTTGCTGCGTATCAGTGCTCTGCGTCGGGCCAGTGTCATCGGCTTCCTTGTGTAGACTGATTTCCACACTCTGCACTGGAATCGCAGTCTGTTCAAGTCTGCTCGACTGCTCCGGGTTCGAATTATCAGCTTGCGGCTTCTCAGACGTGGCCCCTACAGTGATTGTTGCGGCCTGGTGCCCAGCCTGCACTGACCCTTTCGCAACATCACCTGGCGTAGCTCGCGACGTAATGGCAGTTGCCGGTTTGGCCCCCCGTGCATAACGTCCGGCTCCTCGGTGATGGAACATCTCGGTCGGATGGGCCAGTACGTACTCTTTGTTGAAGGTCTCAAACAGTTGCCCATTCGCAGCCGTGAAGTTGCCGGACCCTGATTGCTGGGACGCTTCTGGGTGCTCAGATGGCGGCTGAGGGTTGGTGGTGGACGCAGATCTGTCAGTTGAGGGTATTGTCGTGGACTGTGTCATGGCGGTGGCATCATGAGTATGGCGACCATTCGAAGGTGGTCTCGCCGTCTCGATGACTTTCTGTGGCGTCTTCTGGTTCTCCTGCTGGCGTTCAATCTGTTTCTGCAACTGCGCCATAAGAGTGCGTGTCTCTCGAGATCTTTGGCCTGGCCTCGACTTCAAAATATTGTATTGTTCGACAGGGTCAGAATGACCTTGCAGTATCTGTTTCTCGAGCTCGGCTACTCGTGCATTCACTTCTTTTGATTTCCGACCTCGTTTGGACTTTAGCGCATTCAATTCTTCAGCGGCACTCTGCTGCCGGGCAGATGGGATGTTGGCAGTTGTCACCGCCGAGGCACCAGATATGCCGTCAACATTTGTGTCTTTGCCTGGAGATGGCGTTGAATGGACTAGCAGACTTTCTTGGACAGCCGCGGTCGAGGATTCGTTCTGATTGTCCACTGCAGTGGTGGGATCGTCGAAATCAGGCGCAGGCGCAACTGGCACCAAAGTCTTCTCACGCCGCTTTGGTGTGTTGTTGTTACGCCGCACAGAGGGTGTAGCTTCTTGAAGATCGGCTTTGGCTGGAGAAGATATTGCCGGTAGCATTGTGGAGGAAGTTGACGCTGATGCATCGCCATTAGGTCTTGCACGGACTGTCGATGCTGGCGCATCATTAGATACGTCTAGAGCTGAGGTCGCCAGTCCTGATGCATCTACACGTGGCCTCTTTGGCACCGTTTCATCCACGTCGGAATCGGAATCAACGTATTCGGGCGATTTTGCTTCGGCGGGCATCAGACCAATCTTGGCTGTCCTTCGACGTTTCTTCACAGGTGCGAATCGTGGTGTACTGTCGTCTTGGAACCACTCGAGCTCGTGAAGGTTTTGTGTCTTGACAACAGCAATCAATGCTGTCCGTGGACGACCCCTGGAGACAAAGGTCTGTCGCTTCTTCTCACGAGCGCCTGGGGGATTGATGTAGATGCCAGGTTTATCTCGCGTCATGAGGTCTTCCTTGACTTGCTCTACACGTGCCAGTGGCAAATCCTCTACAGTCACATGTATTGCGTCGGTAGCATCGTCGTGACCAGCTTGGTTTATACCACGCCTCTGGCTCGCGTTCATTTCAAACATAACCTTGAGCTGTGCTGTTCTTTCCACAGTAGCCTCCCACTCATCGAACTCGTGCTGCGGGATCTCTCTCGTCTTGACCAAAGGTACCCCAGGCCTAGCAGGATCTGTTCGGCGTTTGTACGGTCCTCGACGCTTGGCGCTCGTTTTCTGTTCTGGCTGTGCTGAAGCGGAGGCAAGCAGTCCATGCTGAGTGTCATCGGCGGCTTGAGCTCCCCCATCGGGTTCGGCGACTTGTGGTACAAGCTGGAGAGATCTCTCTCGTGCAACACCCTCTGACTCAACTTCTTTTGGACTGTCAATTGTGTCTGCGACGTCTTCACTGGCTTCGTCCGAAGTGAGGTCACCTTTGGTAAAGTTTCTTCGCCGCTGCAATTCTGCAGTGTTGCCATCGCCGCTGGCAAGTTCTTTCGATGGAATCAGGGGGAAGCCCCATTCATCCAAACCAGGCTGCCGATCGTTTGCTTTCTTCTTGCCCTTCGCCTTTTCCGAATCCTGCACAGCCTCCCAAGAAGCATCTCCAGACTCGACGGCTCTTTCGAAATTGCCGTAAGTTTTGAACTGAAAGTGTACCAATTTTCCATGAACGCTAGTATCACGGACAATGGCGAGATGGCGAAGGTGCGGTGGCTGAGATTGTTGCCATACATCAGTCAGTAGCAACATCACTTGATCCAGGGGTCTACGCCATATCGGACCGGTCAAGCGATTGGCTATTTCCATGGAGCTGATTCCCTCTGGACCAGCCTCTTCGACGAGGCTGTAAACGAGGTTGATCAGCGGTACGTCGGGGGTCCACTGAGGTGGTATGCGCTCTTTCAGCAATTCGAGATCATCAAAGTCGTCTTCCTCTTCCACGGATTCGGCCTTATCGGCTTGTGCAGCATCGTCCAGGTCGTCGAAGTCATCGTCGAGGGCTCCATTATCTTTCTTGGCCTTAGAGTTGCCCTGCGCCCACTTCATTCGATCGAAATCTGTAGGCTCGCGAAGTAGCTGGATGCTCAACGCCTTCTTCTCTCTGCCACTTGCAAGATGAATGAGCGAATTGCCATCGGCATCGTGCAACTTGGCAGAAATACAGCGAATGCAGCCAGATTCTGACAAGCGCTTGATGGAGCGTCTGAGAATCTTGTTCTCGTATTTCTTAGGGTTCAATCCCAGGTGTAATCGAAGGTCTTCGATGGTGAGGATGTTGTCGTTCTCCTTGAGCAATCTTATCGTCGTGTTGAACCAGGCATTGTAGTAAATGACCGTCGGTGCAGCTTCGGAGCTGCTCCCTGCTAGAAATTCGGGAATCCTCATCGGTTCCAGTGGTTGAACATTGGCATAACGCTTCAGCTTCAGATTACTCGTTCTAGCGCCAGCACCGATTACATTCTCTTTGACGATGTAACCTTTGTCCACAAGCATGTCGGTCCTCTTTGGGACCGAGCGCTTGTCTTGACCGGTCAATTTGGTGACGTGTGGCTGCAAAACTCCCGTCGAGCCATGTGCTGCAACCACAGAGAGAATTTCGAACTCCCTCATCGGCACACGCCTGTGATCGATGCCATGGCCGGTGATCGCTTGCCACACCCTGTCTTCAGTCGTGAAGATTCGTTTACCAGCGAGCTTTACGTTCAAAGCCGAAGAGGTCGACTGCGATCCGTTGGCATCGTTGATGTTGACGTCCGGGTGTTTGCAGAGCCACGTGAGGATAGACTCAAGTAGTTCGTCATCAACACTTGTCTTCCTCGCGGGCGGTGCGCTGGAAAAGAGGAGGTCATCGTCGCTCGGATTATCGTTGGTGGTTGCTTCCGCGTTCTTCTCGTCGTAATAATTTCTGACAGTCTTTTCGAATTGATGGGCGGAGAATCCTGTTTGAAGATCAACCATATGCTCGTTTCATCTTTCCCCGCCGACGCTGCCAAATTGCTTTCGTGCCATGTCGGAACTCGAACTCGCACACTTTGGCCGGTGAGGCCGCCAATGACCGAGAGTGTGTGAAGAGTCACTTGCTCACTCACCTTGACTGCCTACGCAGGCGATTTCATTCAGCAGTCGCTCGATCAGCTCATCGAATCCAGCCATTGTCGTTCATCTCGTACGTGTAATCTCGGCGCATTGATTGGTCGGTTGGTGAAGTTGAGCAAGTGTGCAGCTGTCGTGGTGGAGTGGAATGGCGCGGGCGAGTTTCGAACTCAGACTTTTGGAGTCAGTGGTGTGGCGGGGCAGCGGCGGTCGCTCCCGCTTCGTTCACTCACTCACATGCATGCACTCACGACATCTGAACTGATGAGTCTAATTCAAGCCTTTCAGCATGTGAAAGACGTCTGTGTGATCACTTGTCCGCGTGGACATCTAACTGGGTATCATTTCAACAATAACAATGGAGTCTACCATGCCCACCAACGCCTCGCTGAACGATCTGAAACCAATGTCACTAAAGCCACATCAGCTGTATCTCGGCCTCTTCCCATCCAGGTCTCGTCCGCCATCATCCTCCCGTCGTCGTCTTTCGCCGATCGGTGCTGCATTCGCGCCCGTCTTTTCCCTTCCTCCACCAGACTTCTCATCCGGCCTGAATCTATCATCTAGTCCATCATGGTCTCTCTTCTTGCCTTCAAATTGGCCCCAACGACCAGTGTCTTCGTTCTTGAGGTCTTTGTATTTGGTCCGACCCTTCTTACCCAGTTTCGTCATGTCTCGGATCCGCATGTATTCCGGCAATACAGCCTTGTCGCCTGCATCGTCGACGAATTTGTGCCCTGCAATGTTACGATTGAGTGCTTGTTTGACTTCTTCGTCTTGCTCATCGGCATTGAAGAAAGCGCCCTTGTGGAAGTATTTCTGCATGTACGCCATCTTGCCTTTGTCCTCGCGCTCCTCGGCCTGTTTCTCCAAGAACTCGCGATCTTCGGCTTCTCGTTCTTCGGCAGTCATGTTGCGTCGCCGCTCAACTTCTTCACGCTCCTTTTCCTGTAGAAATTGTCAGCACATCTTTGAAGACATCGATATATGTAGCACGTCGTACCTTCGCAATAAGCGCCTCTCTATCGCGCTTCACTCGCTTGAGTTCGCGCAACTTCCAGGCTGCCCTCTCTGCCTCTGGATCCGACTCATCGTTGTCATCAACTTCGTCTGCAGGGTCGACATCGTCGTCGTCCCAATACTTCTTGCCCGCCTTACGCACTTCAGCATCACGCTCGATTTGCGCTTGCAACAGCTCATCGGCCTTCTCTTTACGTTTCCGTTCTTCTTCAGCCGCCTGATCTTCAGTGGAAATCGAGGGCCCCGAAGCCTGTTGTTTTGCGCGCTGCGCTTTTGACATGAACGTAGGCCTGAGCATAGGCTTTTCTGGCTCGTCATCCGAACTGCTGTCTTCCTCTTCTGAGCTCTCCTCGTCTTCTTCCTCGCTCCCACTGTCGCCTTCAGCGTCCGAAGACTCTGATGCTGTAACAAAGCCTTCCAGATCATCTGTCTTCGAGAGCTCTGCGGCTGTTGGCAATGACTGTCCGGTCGGTGTACCTGGCTGCACTGCCAATGCTTGTCTCGGGAAAGACGACGCCTTAGGGGGCGGCGCTTTTACAGCCGGCTTTTGTTCTTCCTCGTCTTCCTCATCAGACTCTTCTTCCGAAACTGGGTCTTCGGCTTGTGCTTTTCCAGGATAGTATCTAAAGCTCCTATCAGGCTGCTTTGTCATGCGGCTCGATGGCGGCATTTTGGCGATTGTTCAAGTGTCTGCGAGGTGGGAAGATTCGAGATGTAGTCAAAGGCTGGAGGGTAAGAGGTTCATCTGCATCGCCTTGCCACGTGAAGACAAGCTTCGTAGCGGCGCAAATAAAGTTTGAACTTTGCGGGGTGCAGCAGGGACAACGACTGAACTAAATTTTGAATAAGACTGTGACCGCTCACAACTGTTTTTCCTACACTTAATACACGCGGAGACGGAGGCACACACAATGCCTCATAAACATACCAGGAAGCGCGATGATGATGACAGGCAGTAAGCAGCGCCAGTCGCGAGCGATAGAATCATGCTAACACACTGCAGCTTCGACCTCGCACCAAATCGAATCGCGAAGCCTCTTCCCTCGTTTGAGGCGACGCCGAAGAATGAAAAGAAGGGCAAGGGCAAGCAGAAGGGAAAGAAAAAGGAGCAAGAGCAGAGTAATCTCAAACGAAAACGAGGATTCACGGCCCAGTTCAAGGAAGATGATACACCCCGCGCATTTGCCAGATTGATGCAGCTCCAAGCCGGTCAAAAACCACGATCGGGGCTCGACGATGGCGAGAACAAGAAATCGAGAAAGAAGAGAAAGGTTGAGCAGTTGGCGAAAGAGGATACACAACCTTCTCCCAAGACCACCGCGATAGACCCACGAACAGGCGAAGAGCTCAAGATCCTTCCAGGCGAACGAATGTCCGACTTTGCGGCTCGCGTCAACCAAGCACTCCCAGTTTCAGGTCTCTCCCGCAAAGCAAAAAGTGCAGATGGTCAAAAAGAGCGGCAAACCAAGACCGAGAAGCGACTGCATAAAATGTACGCCGAGTGGAGGGAAGAGGAGGCTCGTCGCAAAGAGAAGCTTGAAGAGCTACAAGAACAACAGGAAGAGCAAGATGAAGAGAAGACGGCCGAGTATGGAGGGCAGGACATCCATCTACCTTCATCGAGCCGCCAGTCGAAGAAGAAGCGTATGGTTGGTGAGATCGATGATGATGACGACGATCCTTGGGCGGTTCTGAAGACCAAGCGTGAAGCTCCTAAAGGACTGCATGACGTTGTGCAAGCGCCACCAACTATGAATGTTGTGCCCAAGGAGAAATTCAAAGTGCGGAATGGTGCTAAGGTCAGCGTTGCCAATGTGCCCGGTGCATCTGGGATGAAGAGTCTAAAGCAAAGGGAGGAACTGAGCGAGGCAAGGAAGGATGTAATCGAGCGCTATCGTGCTATGATGAAGGGCGGTGGAAGGCTATGAGCGTGGAGCATTGATGAATGTGGGCAATTACAGTCGAAAGATCGATCGCAGCAGGCCCCGCTTACTCACGGAACATACCTCTCACATACGATCGTGACTTTTGGTCCGCTCTTCGATCCGCCTCCGGAAAAAGCTTCAGCTCCAGTGGAGTGGATGCAGAGTTGATACGGCCATGCCCAGCCTGGACTTGGACGCTCCCAGCATGCTTACGAGAGGCAGCTGCTCCGCGATCGAACACGGGCAAAGGCCTTGCTTCCACATGATCGAGTGCTGCCCTCGTCTTCTACGCAATCAGGTAGCATTGCGAGTAGAAAAGCACACCAACCGAGAAAGAGAGTCAGAATATCAAAGGTCGCCTGCTGCCAACACCTGTCCCGCCCTCGTGGCAGCCACCTCTGCAAGCGTCTCGCCGCATCCAGGCCCATAATGTCCCGCTCCTTCAGGAGATGCCTTTATTAGCTTTTAATATAGGCACTATTGGCACATGCTTTATGCATTGCACGGTATCTTCAGCCGAATTCACTCACAACGCCAAGCCATGCTTTGTGCTGGGGGTACAATACCAAGGTCTCGAAAACAAAGGCACGTGTCCCGCGCTCAGTGTTCTTAACATAACAACAATACTAAGAAGCATCACAAGGCGCCAATTGTACGGTCTAGAGCTATATGTGTGTGGCTCGTCGCAATCTCGAATGGCTCTCTTCTTTCTTCAGACAAGAACAACGACACAAATTCAAGACCACAGACTCGAGCCAGACGCACATATAAACGTCGACCGCAACCACAGAACAACTTTCTCTCCTCACCAACGTTCACAAACACAAGTTCCAACTACACTACACTCGCTAAGTAAGCGCCAACCAACGACTATACACTCGAGCAACCCAGCTAACACTCACATCAGACTCAGCTTCCCAGCTAAACAACCAACAATCAAAATGGGCCGTGCTTCTCCAGTTACTGGCGGTGTCTGCACTCTGCAGGGCCGCGCCTCTCCCGTCACCGGCGGTGTGTGCACCCTTCAAGGCCGTGCCTCGCCCGTCACCGGTGGTGTCTGCACCCTCCAGGGACGTGCCTCCCCCGTCACCGGCGGCGTCTGCACTCTCCAGGGCCGCGCATCCCCCGTCACCGGCGGTGTCTGCGAGATCATGAAGTTCGGCACCGGCAAGCCCGCCATGTGCAACATCCAGCGCAACGAGTAAGCGCTTCCACACTACCTAGCGTAGAGTGAGAGTGCTTGCAGAAGGAGAGTCACAAAGCAGCCTGGATTGAAAAGAACAAGTCTCGACCGGCGACATGTCGAGACGAGGCAAGCAGTGGCTCTCCTCCTGGCAAGATCAAAATTGTCTTTTTTGCGCTGTTTTGGAGCATATCATCAACATAAGAAAAAATCTGGATTGGTCTTTTATCATGGATGAACGCCCCTTGAAGGGGCACGGGAGTTCATCTCAGTGTTGGCCGGGGGATTTGCTGGTTCTTTTTTGGACTATGCAGGGCTCTCAGTCTGCGCTTATTTTGGAGCATTGGTGTTAAGAAAAGTCGTAGAAAATTCAAAGCAATTGTTCGCTTCTCCCATTCTTGCTGTCCTGTCTCAACATTTTCTTGATTCAATACCCTGCTCAGTATAATTGTCCACCTGTTCTTGCTGTCGACCTCCGTCCATGGAGGCATTCTATCCCACGGACCCGAACCCATCCACATCCAGCGAGGCTTCACCCGAAGATTAACCTTAAGAATGCATGTCATTCTCGGGGTCTGCTCCGACGCCGTTCAGCCGCTCGGCGGTAGCTCCGTCACGCACAAGCACGCTCTCAATGATCGTTTCTTCGTGGATTGTCTTGCACGTCATCTTCGAGGCATTCCCATCGCGAGCGAGTGGCGTTACTCGCTGTCTGACCACAGATGGTCGACGTCCCTCCTGAGTCCTTTGCAGCCGTTCCGACACCGAAGCTCGGAAGAATTTGAAGGACAAAGTGGAATCGATGATGACAAGGTGAGTAGTGACAAGTAAGCTTTTCAGGACTACGGTCCCCGTTTGACACGTCCCACAGAGAGTCACATGCTCCATTTGCTAGTGGTAGGGTTGAGAAGAGATATTCCGCGCTGATGTGCTGACAACCGCACATCTTGCTTGAGTCCTCTGCATTGTTCCCCTGATTCGTCTCACGGTCCCGGGACATTTGGCGGTACTGCCTCGTCTGCAGAGCGGACAACACTCCGGACTCTCGCCCCCGGTTTCTTCTTCAGCGGTCTGCTTCTCAGTTCTTCTTCCTATAATTAGATACTCGCTTGCCGCTCAAACCACCGCACTGCAGAACACTATTCTTACCGGCTCAATATGTCTGTCTCTCGAAAACTCTCCAGCGAGCCTGTCATTGTGTCAACGACAAACGACGCTTACCCCAAGGAGCTGGGGCTCGACTTGATCACGAGACGGTTCCTGCTCGATGAGGAGCCAGATATCGATGTCTACGCACAAAGCTTGATGCTCATGATGAAGGCCCACACGGAGAGGATAATGCAGAGCGGTGCATCAAATCCAAGTGCGGCCTCGTCGGACTCTTGTTCCAGCTCCAATAACCTGGCTGACCGAGGATCGGACCCAGGAGATACGAATGACCAAGACAGTATGATACAGACAACGCTCCAAGAGCATGATCCTGTCGTTTATAAGGCCCGAGAATCGGACTCCAAAACATCGCTTTCGATGACGAACTCCAAACTTAAAACACCGGTGGTTCGCCGCAACTCGATTTGATCGAAGCTTGGCCAGGAGGACTTCGGCATCTCAATCAAATGCCGCTTGTGGTAGCCTCGGAACATTGAAGGCATTCTTGGGGAAGTTGAGAGGCCAGCGAAGCAAAGCGGTTGTAATTAGCCGAGCATCGTCAGAGGTACATGTCCAGGCAAGACACAGGTGGGGACGGCGTCAAGAGCCTCATGTCTGCCCCTCATCTGGCGACAGATGCAGAGAAAAAAGCGCATGCTCACAACGATGGGGATGGATGCTATGGGAGACAATGAGAGAGACAGTGGCAGTCGAATAGATGATGGTACGGGGAGGATCAAGTATCTAGAGAAATTAGAGATGACAATTCAGATGACTTTTTGTCTGTTGGTGAGTGAAGGATTGTGAGGAGTTTGCCGCCGTTCCTGATCCTCGCTTCACGCTTCATGCCTCAGGCACAGACTGTCCGTGCTTCAATCTTCGAGCTTATTAAGACCTCACTTCCTGAATTCTCCAACATCAAGCCAGTGCTATCTGCTACGAAAATGGGCAAAGGTGAGTCGCATAGCATCTGACAAATATGTATGGCATACTGACGGATCGTAGGCACTGACAAATTGTACGTACGTTTCAATGCGACAAGTCTTTCATCATTCAGTCACTGACCATCCAACAGATCACCCACAGCGAGTGGTCGAGCGAGGATGCCTTCTCCGCCAGCGCTGGCGCAAATGCGCGCAAGTCTGCCAATGCCGGAGCGGGCGCCAGCTTCAAGCGCCTCCCGTTCAACTTCTGCGCCGTATCCCTCCAACCCTTCGAGCACCCTGTCTGCACCGGCGACGGCACGATCTTCGACTTGACCAATATTCTTCCCTGGATAAAGAAGCATGGAACAAACCCAGTGAATGGACAGCCGTTGAAGAGCAACGAGCTGATCAAGCTCAATTTTGCGAAGAACGAGGAGGGCGAGTTCGTGGATCCTGTGACTTTCAAAGTCATTACGGACAACACGCACTTGGTGGCCTTGAGGAATACCGGCAATGTCTTCAGTTACGACACTGTTGAGCGATTGAACATCAAGGCAAAGAATTGGCGAGATCTGGTCAGCGATGAGGAGTTCAAGCGCAGCGATCTCATCACATTGCAAGATCCACAGAACATCGAGTCGAGAAATCTCAACCAGTTCAAGTATCTCAAAGAGGGCACCAGCACGCTCACTCCAGAGCAAGAAGCGGAGCGAAGTGCGGGTGTAAACGATCAGAATCTCGGATCAGCAGCCAAGATTTTAAAAGCCAAGGAAGCGGTTGCCAAAGCCCGAGCAGGGCGAGAAAAGGCAGCCCAAGGATCCACCGAATCTCAGGCTCTTGTAAATGCAAGGAAGGCACACGCAGAAGTTGCTAGATCCTCAAAGGCATCGAAGCCGGTGCCGCACAATGCCGCTCAGTATACCAACGGCCAAGCAGCAGCGTCTTTCACCAGCACAGGTCTTACTCCATCGACCTCAACAGAGCGTGCTATCATGAGTGATGAGGAGTACATGCTCAAGCCAAAGCGAGTAAAGCAAAATGGCTATGCTCGTATGTCTACGAATCTTGGCGCAATGAACATCGAGCTGTATCCAGAATACGCGCCCAAAGCCGTCTGGAACTTCATCCAACTCGCAAAGCGTGACTACTACAAAGGCGTATCATTCCACCGGAACATCAAGAACTTCATGATCCAAGGAGGCGATCCTACCGGTACTGGACGGGGTGGGCAATCATGTTGGGGCAAGTCATTCTCGGATGAGTTTGAGGGACCACTTGCGCACGATTCGAGGGGCACAATGTCGATGGCGAACAAAGGCAAAGACACCAACACCAGTCAGTTCTTCATTCTCTATCGAGCCGCAGCTCACCTCAATCGCAAGCATACAATCTTTGGCCGTGTTGTAGAAGGTCTGGACACGCTTGACCGGCTTGAGAAGGTACCTATTGATGACAAGAGTCGGCCGACAGAGGACTGTGTGATCGAAGACGTAACGATCTTGATTGACCCGTTCGAAGACTTTCTCAAGCAGCGTTCAGACCAGGAGGCAGAGGAGGCAAGGAAGGAGCAGCTGAAGAGAGAAGGCGGCGCTGAGGACGACAAGACAACATGGACTGGGAAGCGGATACGAGCAAATGGCAAAGTGGAGGATGGTGGTGGAGCGACTGAAGTTGGCAAATACCTCAAGCAGTCCAGTACTGCTGCCGCTGAGGACGACGAGGTCATTGGTGAATGGGACGAGCCTGAGCCGCCGCCGAAGAAGGCCAAAAAGGGGGGAGGCTTCGGGAACTTCGATGCTTGGTAAAAGTCCAAGCCTTGAACAGAGTTCCGCCGTATCTTCTGAGGCGACTTCCGAAATGTCTCATTGCACCGCTCGTCACTTCACAAGCTGATCTGTCACTTTGATCACATGCGAGTCCGCGAATCCGCGCAGTCATAGCCTCAGCTTTTCATCTGTCAACGGTGAACGAAGACGACATTCTGCCAGCTTCTGATCTCCATCACGCCAAAATCAGTGTGGAAGCGCGGAAGCTCTTGCGCGGCGCTGGGGACCCGTAGTAATTTGGTCCTCTGAAAGCGCCATCTTGAATAGCGAGGAACAGCGCACAACGTTTCCTTGGACAACACCAATCGAACGGATATCGCATCAGTCCGTCTCGCCACACGCCGGCACAGAAGAGTTCTCGCAAACCCTGCCGGAAGACTCAATCAAGGCCAATTTGCTTCTGATCTTGCGAGCACAGACGTATCTGCTTCACTTTCGAGATTTCCACGTGTTGGCGACTTCGAAACCCCTTCACTCTCGTCACGCCATTGCAGGCGGCAGCGCACGGAGCACATGGCCATCTATATCTTCGAGCTTCTTGTCTCCAACTTGTCTTCTTTCATCCACATCCAACTCCAACTTCAACTCCAACTCCACTCACCTCGTGTCATGGACGACACACAACCACCATCCTCTGTGATGGACCATCCACAAGCACCAACTGCTTTCATAGGCAGCCCTCAAACACCACTACCTGTCGTTGACACGCCGGAGCCTACCATGGTTTCACAGAAGCGTGATCGGTCTCCAAGCCCGCTCTTCGTACAGCAAGACGAAGGCACACCATCACCCCCAGAGCGAGGTAAGTAGACATCATACTCTGTAACCTGCAAAGGCACTGCTGACACGCACCTCAGAGTTCAAGCGCATCAAGCTCGAAGTCCGCGCCTCCACTCCCACTCCTACCGACGAAGTCAATGCGAGCCAAACCAGCGGAAGCATTTCAAGCCTAAGTCCCACCGACCAGAGTGACTGGATGCGAAACGGCACATCTAGTCCAAGCGCCTTTAGCGACATCACCGCTGCATCGGCCGGCGAGACTGTCACGGAAGTCACAAGCGTCAAGCCCTTCTTAAGCCCATTGCTCGTTGTCCCGACGCAGACAAACCAGCTTGCCCTACAGTACAAGGACATACCACTCCCAGCAAATTGCCCTCGACTAGCGGCATACCATCCACTCTGCGAAAAGACAGAGACCGACATTACTCGACTTTGTGATGATTTCATCTCCGCATATGATCAGCACAAGACTGCTGGATTTGAGAGTGCCGAGCTCGAAAGCATTAGCAGACAGTTTTCTACATACCGCAGTGTCAGCAAGCACTACCCGCCAATCAAACCAGTTGCTCTTGCTGGACCGATGGGCGCCGGTAAGAGTCGGACTATCAACTCGATCCTGGACCAACCAGGTCTTGCTCTTGATAGCGATGCGTCGGACCGTGGTACCAACGTAGTGCACGAGTATCTTGGTCCTCGACCCCGTCAGAAGGCCAAGTACCTGGTCAACGTTGTGTACTACTCAGCTTCGCAGCTGAACTCGCGGATTGCCAACATCGTGCGATCCATCTACCAGTACCTGTCGCTTGAGAATGGTTCCGGGGACGCCGACGTCGAGGACGAGGATGACCTGCGATCGAAGTTCAACAGCTCTCTGAATTTCTTCCGCACGATTCTCTGCGACTACGAGGAATTTGACAGTCGAGAGACTGCCACGGCATTCTTCGAGGAGCACTTCAATGAAAAGACCTCGGAGGACGAGCTCACGGAGATGCTTGAGAACCTGTTCTACGACTTCAAAGCTTCTCGTAAACTTGTGAACGACATGGAGTCGTATATCGCATCCGACGAAGCGGAACTGTCTCGTATCTTTGCTCAAGTGTCCAAGCCTCAAGACATGGAGCTCCAGCACCCACACCCATGGCCAATCATCGAGAAAATTCAAGTCCGTGTGAGAGACAACGACCTACTGAAGAAAGGTGCACTTGTTGCGGACACGCCTGGCGTCGCTGACAGCGATGAACTCGTTGTGAACAACACGACCATGTACTTGCAAAACGTCGGCATCGTACTCATTGTGTCGCCGATCCTACGCACCCAACGCTTGAACGATCTCAACGACATTCTTCGGCAATGTCTCGTCCTTGGGAAAGCCGAGCGAACATACTTGGTCATGACGAAAATTGACCAGAAGGACCCTCTCAAACCGCATGAGATTGCCTCCCTCCAGCCGCAGTTTCGGCAAGCCTTCGAGGCAGCCGAAGCGCAGCTCGTGAAGCTTACTCAGGAGATTAAGGACCTTAATGTCAAGAAAGACATCCTTCTCTCCCAGCTCTCGGACTCAACCAAAGTCATAGAGTTTCAGCAGACACATGCGCGACTTGGGCTACTACCTTCGCTGATTAAAGAACAAGAGGCAAAGAAGTTCCAGGTCGCAGTCGAGGCACGCAATTACGACACTGAGCTACTACTGAAGAACAAATTCCGCGAGCTGTCGAAGTCAGGCCGTGCTCCCGACTTGAAGACGATTTTCGTTTCCAACGAAGAGTATCAGCTCGTCGCTCAAGGAATGCCATCAAGACTGGACCCAGCGACTACGGGCATCCCAGGTCTGCAGCACATCCTGTGCGAAGTCCCCGCTTGTGATAAGTTCGGCACGCTCCAGAGCATTGTTGAAGACCATGTGGCGGTCAGCTTCCGTGGTGCTGTCTTGTCGTTGACCAAGACAAAACTTGAGAGGAAGGAGCAAGTCCAAAACCGTCTGCTCTGTGTTCTGAAGCAGAGCACTACCGTTGCCGATTCTTTGAAGAAGTCTGTCGAGCGTGTCTTTGACCAGGTCCTCGCGAACGCCTTCGACAAGCGTGAGCAGAGCTGGCAGGATAAGGCTCAGCGCCTAATCAAGGATTGGGAGACCTTCAACAGCGGCAACTTCACCGCCTTCTGCCGACGCAGCGGGGCCTGGAAGCCCAAGCGCAAGGGTCAAAAGGAGAGGAACAAGAAGAGTCAGATGATCTTCTGGAATGCAATGATCCAAGACATATTCTCCTCGGATATCAGCAAGGATCTCGAGGAATTCTGGCAGGGCTTCGACGCCGCCGAAATTTGCGCCCAAAGCAACATCCGGGACTGGTTGGATAGGCTTGAGGACACCCTCAAAGCTTGCCCAGAGTTCCAGGGAGCCTCGGACACTGCGATGTTCTACGAGATGCTTCATCACGTGCGCGATCAAGCTCAGAAGGCCGTACGACAGATTCTCAGATCTCTTCGTCGGGAGACGACGTCTGTGTTCCATCAGGTCACGATGCGAGACAAGGCGCAGGAGAACTACGTCGACAAGGCAATGCAGCCTACCTACAATGCCGGTGCTAAGATCGAGACGAAGCAATTTGCCACCACGACCGGCAAGAAGGTCAGCCCAGGAGCCTTGGCTCATGACGCCCGAGTCAATCTCATCCGCCGCAAGCTCATGGGCACCGGTAGCTCCCCACTTCCAGATGGGTCTGACGACACAGCCGAAAACAGCCAGAATGACGTGGTGAGGCGTGGTGCACAGCTCAGCGTCTTCCAGTCAGTTTTCGAGCAGCTTCAGGACGAGTTCATTTCCAAGCTCGACGCTGCTGTCTCTGAGACCTCCGACAAGCTCAAGACCACATGCGATGACATCGTTACGGACTTCAATCGTCGCTACAGCGTCGAAGAAGAGCAGGACACGAACGATCCTCAGGCGAAGCAACAGCTGCTCGACGCAGCTCACGGCGCTCTGGCCTCTATCAAGGGCCCGATCAAGCTGCAACTTGACGAAGCCAAGCGCTGGGAGAAGGAGGGCGACATTGTCGTGCAGACTTGAGTCACCATCCTCTTCACATCTTCACATTTCCGGCGAGTCGACAAAATAGGAGGCCAGTTCCATTTGCATTCAAAGTACCTGTGCGTTCTGCGAGCAAAGAGGAGGAGTCACACTCGAGACGAGCTCTCACATGAATGTATTAGTAGCACCCTTTCGCCACGAATCATCTGCTCTTGCTGAGGCTTGGGGTACACAGATAGAGATTTCGTAGGCCATGAATGACACATGACACTTCTAAACCCACCCCTTTTCTCTCTCCTTCTCTCTCATCGTCATCGTCTCATCCACCACAAAAGTCACTTCTCGAAGCCTAGTCATCCTTCATCTTGTCTCCATCCTCCGGCTTGCTCTCTCTTACTCCTCCGCCATCGTCCTCCGGCTTGCTCTGTCCCTCACCTCCATCATCCTCCTTCACCTCCTCATCACCATATTCCGACATCTTGTAACTGATCTGCGTCTTGAACGAAGAACTCGAACCTTGAGAATCATACACTCTGGACGAGGGTGAGGCCGGTCCAGACGCACTCGCCTCTCCATCCGACGGGGTATCAGCCCACAATTGCTCAACTGTCGGCGGCGAATAGCTGGCAGAATCTTCTCCCTCTCCCTGCTGCCGCCGCCGTTGCTCGGGCTGCGGTAGCGGACTGGGAGCGTCCCGCTGTCTCCGACGCTCGTCCTCTTCACGGCGTCGCTCAGCAGTCACCTCTCGGATCTTGCAACATTAGCATTTCGTCTTAAACTGCCTCTTGGTATTCTACGTTGTCAACTTACATTTGCGGCTACCCGCTCCAGACCCATGGGGCTCACACCCATAGCTTCTGGGTCATATGAGGTGGGCTCCAGGTAGTTATGCTCGGACTTGATGGTTTTGTCAGGAGTACGGTCTTCGTCGGGGGTGACGCTCTTCTCCGCTTTTCTCTTGCGGTCGGTGGGCTCGTCAGACATGGTTGGTGTTTGAGATGCAGATCGAAGGAACTGGTTGGGCGATGTTGTGGTTCATTTTGATGAGATGTTGGCGTTGTTATACACTTGCGCGACAATGGATTCATTGAGCCGTAGGCAGCCGCTGGAAGAATCTTCTCATTGCTATTTTCTTATTGTCTTCAAGCTTTCTGTCGTAGTGTACCGTGCATATGCGATTGCTCGTGTCTCACGATACTACAAACTGTTTTCACGTGATTTGCGGATCTTCCTCGTGCCTAGCTTTTTGCCAAGAGCTGGCGTGAGTGAATGCATCTAACACATTTGCACCATCAGACCTCACCACCCGCCCCTCTGACGCTGCTGCCAATTCCAATTTCCATCATCATGATCATTCTCGTCGTTTCGCCACCAGTTTCCCCAGCCTCCCCATTGCCACTGCTGGGATGTCTTTGTTGTCGCTGGCTTTGGCGTTGAGGTTGTCTTGCAGCTCGTTGTAGTGGCTGTGTACTTCGTCGTCGTTATTTTGGGTGTCGAAGTCGTCTTGGATGTGTTGCTACTTGATGAAACCTTCGTAGTCGTGCTAGAAGGCTTTGTGGTTGAGCTTGACGGTGGCTTGGTACTGCTGGTCTTGGGCGTCGATGAAGAGGCTGGCTTTGAGCTTGAAGAAGCAGCGGTCGGTTTCGTGGTCGAAGACGCCGACTTCGTCGTGCTTGAGGAAGAGCTCGGTTTGGTCGTCGTGGAGGTAGTGGAAGTCCTGCTAGTGGCAACACTCGTGGAAGGCTTCACAGTCGAAGTTGAACTGCTCAACGAAGATGTCAAAGGCAGCGTCGCACTCGAACTCCCACCAATACCACCCTCCAACCCATCGTTCTCCGGATCCGTCGAATTCATCTCCATGCTCGGCGGCGTAATCGTCGAATTACCCTCATCCGCATCCTCTTCCACAACTGGCTGCTTCAACAACTGAATGCTCTGCCACGTGCCACTCTGATCCGTCCAGTTGTACGCCCAAGCAGGCTTGTAATTCTCAATCTTGACATTCTTGACATACATCGTATACGGCGCAGCCGAAATATTCGTCTCTCCGCCGGCCCAGGCCTGCATATCAAACCCTCGTCAGCAAACCACCCTCCATAAAAACAAAGTCCCAGTGAACATACCTTCGTCCCCTCATTCTGCCCCGGATCTCCACCCGCCCAAATCCCCAACTGGAACTTACTCGGCGTCTGCGGAAACTGATACGCACTGCCCTTGGCCGTTGTCGCATCCCGAGCCAAAAACCTCCTCACCTCCACCCCATCCACCCTCCACACCAGCCTCTCCTCCGTCCACTCAATCTCGTACGTATGAAACGTCCCCTGCGGATCCACCACATCGAACCACCCGCCCCGATCGTAGTTCCCCGTGATGCCCTTGCCGAAGTAGTTATTCTGGCCTTTGCCGCGGGAGGCCGTGTCGCCGAAATTATTCCCGCTGAATTCAAAGTCGATCTCGTCGAAGTCATCCGAGATGAGGACAAAGGAGGAGATCATACCGGTGCCGTTGGCGATGCGCGCTTCAATGGTGATTTTGCCAAAGAGGATGAAGAAGTCTGTCCAGAGTTGGGGCGCGTCGTAGCGTTTGGCGTAGGTGAATTCGGCGCCGAGGGGCCCGAAGGGGATGTTGGCGTAGTTGGAAATGGTCCAGTTGGTGGGAATGGAGGTTTGTTTGGTGAAGTCGACGCTGTAGGTGCTCGTTGGAAGGCCTGGGTCGGGAGGACAGGCTCCGGTGTCGTTTTTGATTGGGTTGCATGGCCAGAATTGACCGTCTGCCCTTTGGGCAGAGGCTGTGGCTGCGAGCAGGCAGGCACTAAGGGCTACTGTCAAGATATGCATGTTTGTGCAGTGGGGTGTGGATGGGATATCGCTGAAGCTGATGTGCGTGGCAAGGCTGCATGACAAAGGAGGCATCTAATTCTCCACTATACGCCCCAACTCCGGAATGATGGAACAAAGACAACTCACGACTGGGTAGCACATCATCGAATTCGAAGTCCCACTGTTGATAACAGAGTGATGTTTGCATGTTATACACATACCTTCTAGACGAATAGCGGTCTACTCCTCCATGTCATCGTCCTCGCCAGTCTTCTGCATCTTTTCCACATACTCCGTGGCCAACGTCTTGACCCTCTCGGCATTCTTCTCACCACCCTCCTGCTCCTCAAACTCCAACCACTTCTTGAACAGATACTTCGCTCTTCTCTTCTTCATCTTCTGCTCCGCCATCCGCTGGTACAATTTGCGAACCCTCTCTACAGCCGCATACTTGGCGTCTTCAGACTCCGCGTGAGAGAGTTGCGAACGTTCCAGATCGGCCCACATGTCCCAGCCCGAGTGCCATTTCGGCCACTCCGTGACGAGACCCTCGAAAATGGTACGACCGCGCTCTGCGTCGCCTCCTTTGGATCGATACTCCAAAGCAGCAAATTTGGCAGTAAGGAGACGATGTTCGTTAGTTGGGACCGATTGCATCGCCTTTGGCAGAAGAGCGCGAGCACGGTCAGGTGCCCGACGGCTGTCCATGAGAAATGAAGCGTAGTTGAGCCAGATGTCTGGACTTGCGCGGAAGGCCTTATTTCCGACAATTCGCTCGAATACGGCGTCGGCCTTGTCGTGCTTGCCCGAATCGATGTAGATCGACGCAAGCTTTTGGTGCATTTCCAGTGAATCCTGCATCTGGCACGCTTCCTTGAAGACATCGTCAACGCTGTCGTCATCGCCGTACTCCACTTCCAGGTTCAACCAGGCAATCCAAACGTTGGCCTTTTCGTCCGTTTCGCGGATGGGAATAGTCTTGAGAGCCCGCTGAGCAATTTCCCGAGCCTTCTCCGTCTCGCTTAGTTGAAGTTGGAAGGCCATATATTGGATCCAGAGGCCGGAATTGTTTGGCTGCCCCAAGAGCTGTCGCTCGAAATCGCTGACGCTTCTCGGGCCATATTTATCGAGGTCGCCTGTCAGGTCTTCCTTGATCTCCGGCTTGTTGCGCTTCCGCTTCTTGGTCGTAGCAGCTTCCGGCTCAGACTCGTAGCCACCACCACTGACATTCGAGTCGAGGGCATTGCCGCTCCAGTCGAAGCCGCTTGTCTTCAGTCCGCTTGTCGACTTTGCGGGTGGCTCATCATCGACATCCATATCGTCCGCATCAATGGCATCGTCCTCGCTTTCAAAAGTTGCGATATCGTCCAGGTCGACACCACCCTCAGCATCTGATTCATCCTCGCCGTCGAGTTCCACGCCGTCCATTTCTTGGTCTTCCTCTTCGCTCTCTTCCTCGTCTTCTGGACCTTCGTTGAAATAGCTGGCCTTCAGACCGAGACTGATCTTTCTGCTCTCAGTGTCAACGTTGAGGACCTTAGCTTTGACAACATCTCCAGCGCTGTATAGCTTTCGAACGTCCTCCACTCGCCTGGCCGCAACCTCGCTTCTGTGGCACAATCCGGAGAGTTTTGGATGGGTGTTGTCGATGTCCACGAACGCTCCAAAATCTTCCACTTTTCGAACCTTACCAGTAACCACCATGCCAGGCTTCAAGCTGCTGATGGTCCAGGGTGGTGTGTATTTGCCGTCCACATGCGACTTCTTCAAGCTTATTTGGATCTGTTTGGCCGCGGGATCGACAGACAGGATACGGCCTGTGACAAGCTGGTCAATTTCGTACATGCTCTTCCAGTCCTTGACGAACTGATCGCTGAGATCCGCGATCCGCACAAGGGCATCAACGCGAGCACCCAAAGAAACAAAGACGCCCTTGTCGGCAACCTGCTTGACGAAACCGCGGATAAGATCTCCAGGTTTCACTTGACCCACGTCTGTGACTGATGCATCCTTGACAGGCAAGCTTGAGCTCAAGACTTTGGATGGTCGCAGACTGAAGAAGGCCTTCTTGTTTGGCACATCTACTGCTAGCACACAGACACGAACAATGTCATTCTTCTTGTACTGAGCAGGGTTGACCTGGTCGTAGTCGTCGTTGAGTTCCACAAGAGGCACGGCACCGGAGATGCTGTCCGAGATCTGTACATGTACCAAGCGTTCAGATGATTTTGTCACTCGTGCTGCAAGTACCATGCCAGGTGTTAAGGCTGTCAGCGAAGTAGGCTCGCTGGATTCATTCAGTCGTGCTGTCAGGTCGAGTCGATTGGAATTCACGTCGACGCTCTTGACTTTGACTCGCAAAGCACAACCGACCCGGAATCGATTCTCGACGTCCTGCAATAGACCAGCATCGTCCGAAAGATTCATGAGCGCAATCCTGCCTCGAACAGCCGGCGACAGGTTCACCCAAACGCAATTGTCGCCATGATTGTTCACAAATGCGAGATGTGAAGAGCCAGGCTTGACTGTGTCCAAGCTCAAAAGCGACTCATCTCCCTTCTTGACCCTGGATGCTTTTGCGGAAAGCTCGAAGACTGGGACCTTACCCTGCCGATGGCTGATCGGCAAAAAGCGGTGACTGCGAGCATCGTGAATTCCCAGGAGCTTGAGGTCGATGAAATCACCTTGTTTGAAGTCTTGCAGTGGAGCACCCTTGTTTGCGATCTCGTCCCACGAATCGAAAGCCTCGCTGACGTCGACACGCCCTTGGATATTGTCTGCCAGACGAACGTTGATTTGAGTAGACTTGATAGTGTCGATACGTGCTTTCACAACCTTGCCCAGCTCAAAGTCAGCCATGGACTTGACTGACGAGTCTACAGCGTCGATTACAGGTTCGCCATCTGCTGACTTTGTTGCAGGACGTGGATTGGCCGCAGTCTGCTCTCTCATGGTGAGTACAAAACGCTCGGTGGTCGCGTCGGTGCTGGCTACCCAAGTCGCTATCGTCTGGTCTTTCCTCAACCCGAACGTGGGTTCCGCAAGCATGTCTGAGGGGACTTGGGTTTTGGGTAGCAGACCAACAACGCCATTGGCAAACTCAACGTAGATGCTCTCGGGAGTGATATTCCTCACAAATCCGTGCACCTTCTTGCCTTGTTGTGCTTGAGAGGGGGCCCTAATGAGCCTCTCGGACTTGGCGTCTTCTACCATACCAGGCTTGTTGGTCAATACCAAAGTGTGGCTTCGCTCAAGTTTGTCGAGCACAAGCAGGTTTGCAAGTTTCTGGCCAACGCGGATGCGCTTCAGCTCCTTCTCAGCCTTGGACGCTGAGCCGTCTGTGAGATGGCTGGCTTTGATAGTACCCTTGAGGCCGTTGTCCAGGTCGACCGATATTCCGTCAGCTGTCTTGCCAGAGACGGTCGCAGTGACAAGGTCGCCGCCATCGATAGACTTCCAAGCCTGTTGTTGCTCCGGCTCAAAGACGCTTTCATCCCTGCAGGTGACCTTCATTTCGTCCTTGTCAGGATCGACCGAAAGGATCCTCACGTTCACGGTCTGGCCGAGACGGAAGTGGTGCTCTGGATTCTCCACGTAAGTGTTGCTCATCTCAGCAACGGGCAGCCAAGCTCTCAAGTGGCCATAGAATTGGACTACCGCGCCATTCGACCGCAGGTTGATGATGGTGCCTTTGCCCTCCATGCCTGGTTGAAGATCTGCATAGTCCTTCCAGACCAATGCATCGTTCTCGACAAGCGATTTCTTGAGCGTCAACCGCGCCTGTCTCTTCTCAGTATCAACAGACAAGACGCGCGCTTTCACGGGAAATCCTTCACGGAACTTGCGCTCAGGGTGCTGGAGCTGAGCATCGCTAAGATGCATTTCCGGTACCAGGCCAGTGATGTTGTCGCTGAGCTTGATCACCACACCAGTGATGCCTTTTGGTCCACCAAGAATGAGTTTGTCCACAGTTCCCTTGACAACTTCTCCCACGGGCAGATCTTCAAGGCGCAGGAAGGTTTGGTCCAGAACAGATCTTTTCATGGACACGTAGTACGTGTTATCGACTGGGTTGTACGCCAAGATTCGCGCATCATGAACGGTGTCAGGTTTGTATAGGCCCGTCTCCGAGAGAGTTTCTGTGTGCTCGTCCGAAATCTGTGAGATGTGCGCAAAAGCCTGAGCTTCGAGACCTCTACGACCGTCTTGAGCGAGTGTGAAGAAAAGCCCTCTGTCGGCGGATATACGGATGACCTTGGCCTTAACACTCGAGGAAAGCGGGAGCTCCTGGGCGAGACTTGCTGATTCCGCCTTCAATGTCGCCGTGGCGTTGACGGGCAATTTCGTGGGTGGAGCTGTCAGGGCCAGATTGTGTTCCAGGAATGATGCACCTACTCGTCGCGAGCCATCATCCTTCGGTACTGCATAAATTATGCGAGCCTTTACTTTCGAACCCACTTTGTACTTCTTGCTCATATCATCCTCACGCGCGGCTCCAGAGTGCACGATATCAGCAGTGACATCCAGCATGCCCATGACCTTGCCGGCAACACCTTTTGGACCAGAGTCGACCACCAGCATCTCGACCGCAGTTCCAGGAAGGAAGGCGTCCACTGTAGGCGCCTGAGTGAGCGATGGTGGCTTTCCCTCCTTGCTGGTAACGGTGAACTTGTTTGGATCCGGGCAGAGCTTCAAGACTTTTCCATTACTTCCCTTGCCAGTGACGAGACAGAGCATAACCTGGCCTTCCTGTATCTGGTCCAACTGATAGGCCGAGCCCAGCTCCTTCTTGCTCACAAAACCTGTGACGGTGTCGTCAGGCAGTCCAAGGTCCATGACGATACCACGATCTTCCACGCTTCTAACAGCCGCTTGAATTGTGTTGTTGGGCACAAAATTGTCCTGCTCGAGCCCGCCGTTGACTTGGCTTGGGTCGATTGACAGCTCGATGTGCTTCTTGCTCTTGCCGCTGGTCTCCGTGCCCATCGCCGTGACTGTACCTCTCAGCCACTGTCCCGTGTGTACAATCTGTTTCAGGTCGATATCTTGGTCGTCCTCGCCATCGTCCTCAGCTGCGGGTTTCGCATCGTCGGCCAGCACTCGTTCGATACGTGCGGTGAGTCGCTCGGAGATGGCACTGATTGGAACGTATCCGGTCAGATTGTTGGGCAAAGCAAGCGCCACATCTTTGCTTGTGACAGCGGTCACTCGGCCCAAGACTGAACTTCCAACGGCCAGGTTCTTGTAGCTCAGGCTCTGTATCCGAATCCCGGAACCTTCGATCTTCTTGATCACATCTTCCTCATTCTTGCGGCTCTTCTTCTGCTTCTTCTTTGCAGGGGCCTCTTCATCGAAAAGTCCTGCATCCTCTTCGTTGTCGGCCTTTCCACCTTCTTGTTCAAACAGAGCATCCCGCTCAGCTTGCACTTGAATCTGTTTCTGCTCCAGTGCAGTCAAGACGCCTCCACCGCCTCGTGGAAATGCGCTCTCCTCCTGCTGCAAGATTGAGCTCAGAGCTGACTTCTTCTCTTTCTTCTCTTTCCTGTCGCCATCTTGCGACTTTCGTGGAGGCTTCTTTTCTTTTGGCGCATCCTGCTCATTGACATCAACAGCCTTTGCCTTCTTGCTCGGCCGCTCGTCAGTGACGGCCTTCCTCTTCAGGGGCGCCATGGTGGGTGTGGTAGTCGAATGTTCGCAAGAAGCGACTTTCAATTCCCGCCGACACTTTCTGCGGCCGAACTTTTCGAAGAATTCCACCGGCCCACACGGCCCAAGCTCGCAAGCTCCCGTCGGCCCGCTCCATCCCTGCGCATCGGGCCATATCACTAGCGCGTTCTCTTCACGCGTGCACTCTACGCGAAGCCTCCATTCTTCGCCTCTCTTCTGCACCGTCCGGCTTCTGCTCTGCATTCATGCGTTTGTCCGTTCCTACGTTTTAGGTGCGAGGCGACGCAAGCATCTTCATATCACCATGGCCGAGGCTCCGCCTGCATCATCGCAGGACAGTATCTTCGAAAAGCATCAGATTCCTGTAGAGAAGGAGAACGCCTCATCGCCGCTGGGCCCGCCGACTACCAGGGCCAGTAGCCTCTTGAGCAGCCAGAAGGTCAGAAAACCGCCGACCGTTACCCCGAAACGCTTCAACAAGTTCTTCACGCCCAGAAGCACCCTCTCCTGTCGAGGTGGCCGCACGAGCAAGGCCGGTCGACAGCTCCAGGACATCACCAGGAATGGCGCCAATCGCCGTGCCAAAGGCTTGATCACTCGCGATGAGTTCCATGCCGACCTTCACGACAATATCCATTCGTCGAGGCCGCTCAAGCGACGGAAGTTCTCCACTGATCTCCCGAGTTCGCCACCGCAGTCCTCACCACTGAAGCATATTCAGACCGTCCCTCTCGACGAGGCTCCGCTGTCACCAACTCTATCTGAAGCTGAAACGCTGCCGGATCTTTTAAACGAGTGGAAACCATTTCCCAAACCCATTCGTCGCCTTCCGGAAGCAGGAGGATCCAGACGGATCCTGGAGCGGAGCTTTGGAGGATACAATGCAATCTCACGGGGCATCAGACGAGCAGACCATGGTGCAGACCCACGTGTTGAGACTGCCAACTTCGTGACGACTCCGACTGATTTGCACACCTTCCGAGGCGCAGCGTTGCCATTTTGCACCGCTGCCTGCAACACCAACTCGCTGGTTGCTGTCGGAGACGAAGAGGGCAGTGTTCGTCTGATCGACTCATCCCCCTCTGCCCAGTTCAACGCCTCGCATGTCAAGTTTCGTGTACATCACAACGCGGTCATGGACGTCACCTTCTGCTCTGACGATTACGTTCTCGCTACCGCCAGTGGCGATCAAACCGCTCGAGTCGTCGACATGCAGTCTCAACAGACTGTATGCATTCTGTCTGGTCACAAAAGCAGTGTCAAGCAAGTTCGATTTCAGCCCCACGACGACAACATGATCACCACCAGTGCCCGCGACGGGACTGTGCAGGTTTGGGACCTGCGCTGCGGCGGCAAGTCAGCTGTGCAGAATTTCCGCACTTCCATCGGCCAGCAAGTGGATGCAGACGGCAAGGTGCAGCCTGAGACGCGCTATAGCCAAGAGCTTCATGTTGGCTACGGTCATCGCTCATCCAGTCGACCCTTTGAAGCCGACCAAAAGAACGAGCTATCCATCACATCGTTCCAACACCTGCCCCACGGCCGTGAGCATCTCATCCTCACGGCTAGCGAAGTGGACGCCTCTGTCAAAGTCTGGGATTTACGGAACGCTGGTAGGAGGAGTCCTGTGCCACTCTCAAGCACGCTTCTACCCGAATCCCATTCTGCAAAACGTCATTACGGCATCAACACAATGGTCCTTTCAGGCGATGGTGCACGTCTCTACACGGCCTGCAGAGACGCCACAGTATATGTGTACTCTACGAGCCAGCTTGTCCTCGGCCATGCGCCTGAGATGTGCTCGGGCCCAAGCAGACGGCGCATGCTCAAGGAACCCAAGACTGGCCTTGGCCCCTTGTATGGCTTCAAGCATCCCAAGCTTCGCCTTGGCAGTTTCTACATCAAAGCATCACTTCGGCCAGCCAAGGACGACCGTGGCGAAATTCTGGCGGTAGGAAGCACAGATCGAAATCCGATGCTGTTTCCAACTGATGAGCGGCATCTACCACGTGGTGGACGGCCGCCCATCCCTGATATTGTCGACGAAGACGACGAAGACGAGCTGCCATCTCTACCACAGCCACCTGTACAGCGCTCGCCTCTTCCGTCTACCCACGTCTTCAACCACGGCACCCCACTTGTGCGAGCACATAGCAAGGAGGTCACCTCGCTTACATGGACCACAGATGGCAATTTGATCTCTGTGAGCGACGACTTCTCGGCCCGCTGTTGGCGTGAAGATGCACCGAAAGCTCGCGAGTTGCGAAAGATGGGAGAAGTTGGTGGAGGTCGCTGGCGGTCAGGATGGGCGCCAGTCGAGGCAGACTGGGATGAGGAGGATTAAACGTACAGAGGATTCAAATGCAGGCGCGATGTTGCCCACCGACTATGCTGAGTTTGATGTAGGCTGATACTGTGGTTGGATGTTTTCACTGATCGAGACATCCTTTTCCAGCGCAGCAATAGCTAAACAATGCACAAAATTATGTGCATCAACTCTCACACGGCTTCAAAAATTCATTACACAGCAGCACAATATCTGCCACAGCAGCACAACATCTGCCGTGTTCGTTGTCCACCCGCGGCACGTGAATCCAACTTCCCCTCTGCGGCAGGATGAATGATCGACACGGTCGACGACAGTTTAGGTGGTTGCATACCAGGTAACCAAAGTGTCCCACTCGCCACGCGCGAACCTCCAGCTAACTTGTTGCACTATCCCTTCACTTTCGTAGACACGACTCTGAACTCTCATACAGCCTTCGCGACTTCCTCCCCTCTCGCCATGGCCGACATCAAATTCCTCCCCACCGACTCGCCCAAAGAAATCGAAATCGCCACGCCCCATCCAACCCTCAAACTCGACAAACACGGCCTCCCCCTCCAACCCCAACCCAGCGACTCCCTCTCCGACCCCTTAAACTGGCCATGGCATCGGAAAATCTACGTCGTCCTCCTCGTCTCGCTCCTCTCCTTCATCGCCCAAGTCGGCGGGGCCCTCTTCAATCCAGCCCTAGTGCTCATGGCCAAAGATCTCGGAGTCACGGTTGAGCAGGCGAGTTATTGCACGACGACGTATATTTTGTTCGGAGGCGTGCTGAGTATGTTTGTGGTGCCGTATGCGAATGTTTATGGGAGGAGGGTTTGCTATGTTATCTTTACGATCGTCGGCGCTGTGGGGGCTTTTGTAAGTGCGGCTGCGCCGACGTATGGGGGAATTATTACTGGGAGGTATGTAACGTTGCTTGGTTTTGTTTGCATGCAGATGGGGATTGAGATTGACTTGCTGGCAGAGTGTTCAATGGTATCGGAACAAGTGTCCCACTGGGCATCGGAGCCGCCTCCATCTGCGACATCTTCACCCAAGGCGAACGAGGTTTCTACATGGGCATCTACACCGTCAGTGTCACCAATGGCCCTCATGTTGCTCCCATCGCCGGCGGATACATCGCTGCCAGGCTAGGCTGGCGATGGTGTTTCTGGATTCCCGGCATCATCCAAGCGGGTCTCTGGGTTCTGGTGATACTCACTCTACCGGAAACGCTCTTCTCCCGGAGGGACCATTTGCAGGTAGAGAACAGAAGCTACGTTCAGAAACTACTCTTCCACGGCAAGGTGCTCAACCGTAGAGTCAGACCGAAGGACTTCATCGGCTCTCTGCGTATGACCAAGTACCTGGCAGTTGTGCTTCCGTGTATATGGTACATGACCAACAATGCATACGGCAGCATTCTCTTTGCCGTGACGGGAGCTCATCTCGGGACATCCATTTACGGCTTCAAAGTCGAGCAAATTGGCCTGTTCCTTGGCGTTCCCTTGACAGTCGGATGCTTCCTAGGCGAGGCGACAGCAGGCTGGGTCAGCGATCGGATCGTCACCTTGGATGCCAAACGTCGCGGCCGAGATCGCAGACCAGAAGCTCGACTTTACCTTCTCCCTGGCTGCACACTCCTTGGCATCGGCACGGCTTTGTACGGATACTGCGTTCAGCAACAGAAGCCTTGGATCGTGTCATCGGTGTGCATGGCTATCTCGGGGTAAGTGAAGTCAGATTCTCGAGATCCGATCGTACGGATTCGGCTCTTCCTGCGAACTGATGAGGCTGACTTGTTCTTCCGCAGCTTCGGCACGCAGGTTGGCGTGACGATGGTTTACACGTACGCGACTGATTCGTATAAACCTCAGAGTGGCGAGATCGGAGCGATCATAAATCTGTTCAAATCTGGTGAGTTGGTCGTGTAGCATGAAGAACAACAGGCTAACAACAGGCAGTCTTCGGCTTCACTGTCAGCTTTTACGCCTTACCATTCGGAGAGAAGGTTGGATACACTACAGCATTCTCGGTGCTTGGTGCAATCAATCTAGCACTGCTCATTCCACTCGCGGTGTTGCTCTTTCGCGGCGAGGAAATCAGAGCATGGCAGGGTGAGCCGACTGACCCCTCGGATATATGAGTATCGCAAGGTTCTGCTTTCGGCCGAGTATAGATTGAAACTCACGATGACGGCCTGCAACTTGCCACGGATTCGCTTCCTGCCTCATCATGAACTACGTCTGCAATAGTATAACATGCCCCTCAGATGCCCACCAAGGTATTTGCTGGCCAGAATGCCAGATCACATTCACCAGCGTTGCCGCAACCCCTACCCAAAATGGCAACAGCCTTGTCGACCACGGACCCGGTCCTCAAACAGGCTTATCGAGACTTCATCACAGGCTGCCACATCCTCCACTATCACAAGTAACATCCACCAAACTTCACCTCACCAACCCATCACTGACACGTGCCAGCAGAGTCCTCGACGCCTACGGCCACCTCTCAATCCGCCACCCGCACAACCCAGACCACTTCATAATGTCCCGCTACATTGCCCCCGCAACCATAGCCTCCGAAAACGACCTTATAGAATACCACGTCTCCAACGCCGAACCCGTCGGCCCAACCTCCACGAAAGGATACTCCGAACGCTGCATCCACAGCGAGATCTACAAACGCTACGAAAGTGTCAACGCGGTCGTGCATTCCCACTCGCCTGAGATCGTACCGTATAGCATGTCCGGTGTGCCGTTGAAGCCGTGCTTCCACATGGCGGGATTTCTGGGGACGAGGACGCCGGTGTGGGACATTGCGAAGTGTTGGCAGGAGGGGGATGAGAGAAATTTTCTTGTGAGTAATACCCGGCTCGGGGCTTCTTTGGCAGAACGTTTCGAGGGCGATTCTATTTCAGGACCAGAGCTTGCGGCGGTGTTGATGCGTGGGCATGGCTTGACGGTCCAGGCGGGGAATGTGATTGAAGCGGTGGCGAAGGCTGTGTATACTCAGACGAACGCGGCGATTCAGACGACGGCTTTGGTGACGTGGTCGAGCTATTTGGGACTTGGTGCTCATTCTGGAGATGTGCCCGAAATGGCCTACCTGGACGAAGACGAGGCTGAGGGAGCAGCTGAATTGATGACGGTGTCGAGCACCAGAGCTTGGAGGCTCTGGGCGAGAGAGGTGGAAGCTGCTTGGTTGTATGTCAATAGCATTGCATGATGTAAACAACAGTCTTATGGAGTGTTTCACCGTGGGTTTCAAAAAAGAATTCACTCGGCGCACGGGCCATGCGCACGGCCCGCTTTCATGTGAAAGCACAGAGTGAATGTCGGACGAATTATTTTCGCGCTTGGCTTCCACTAGCTTCCATGCTTTTGGAGAATTGAATTCTCGATTCAGAAAGAAACACTCTGCATCATCGAACAAAGTCGTCACCAAAAGAGGTTCTTCGAGCAAACCTGCTTGCTGTCCGTTCTTTATCCAAAGTTTGTTCCAGACGGCGTCTGGAAAGATATATCAACAGGCGTCTTGAAGCAGATATCTTCACCCTGATATATTCATCACCACCCTTCCGCAACCAGCACCATGGCCCTCACCGCTGCACAGAAAAAAGCGATTATAGTCGCAACAACCCGCCAAAGCATCCAACGCACCATCTCCCCCGCCGCCATCCAACGCCTCCAACAGCAATACACCGACTCGGAATCCATCGCACCCCCTCTCGACCGCCTCCCCTTCCTCGACGAGCAATGCATCTACCGGCAATCCCTCGCCCTCAAAGCCCGCAAGCACATGATTCCGCACAACGGCGACGGCCTCCTGCGCATCGAAGACTACGACAGCGGCACCAACAAGATCGCCGTGCACATCCTCGTCGAGAGCCTGCCGGTCATCTGGCAGGGCACGCCGTACGGACATTTGGATGGGCTGAAGAAGTGTGTCATCTTCGTGGCGATTTCGAAGACGAATGCGCGGCCTAGATTGCCGCCGGATCCGACGGTGCGGTTGCCGGAGTTGACGATTCAGGAGGGCGAGGTCTTTTGGGTGGCGGGGGTGAGTGGGAATGGAGAGCATTTTGTGGCGAAGAGTCAGGATAAGTTGGTTGGGGCCGCTGATGCTGTTGGGCCGGAGAAGAAGTGGGAGGAGTCGAAGTGGGGATTGGTGGAGATCAAGGAGTGTGCGCTGGCGGTGTTGGATGTCAAGGATGGAGCTTGGATCATGTGTGATGCGGTTCGAGAGAATTAGGGGCTGTTGGTCAGTCCAGGGTATGGCATATTGAGGACGAGTGTGTGGGCGGGAGGATGCTTCTCCTCAAGTCCGACAGCGACCATGGACTTCATGCTGGCGATTGAGAAACAGTGGTTCCAGGATATTCTGGGATATCCAATTCGACTGTGGTGGATATTCATTCAGTCGAGGTATGAATGTACTTAGAAGAGTAACGCACAGCGGTTGGAATATGAAATTGAATTGTCTCCTCTTCCTGTCTGTGTGACATTGACTCACGTCCTCGTGTCTGTGTGAACTCAGCTCATGCCTTCAGCTTTGTGTGATCTGAGCTCAGTTCCTCGTGTCTATCCCGTATTAGCCCACGTATCTATCACGCAGAACAAAGACGTGAACATTCACAGGCAGATGATGGAAACAGGCGCTGGCAGCATGTTGGGGATCAGCAGTGCACTTTAAACTGATGTTTCTCTCCAGCTCTCTCAAGGCAACCACGGCGACGACAAAAGTTCGAGTTGGAGGGCCCGTAGATCAGGACGGGGATGGACGCTCATTTAGAATGAGCGTCTCCCCAGAAATCCGAGATGAAGCAAGGCATTGACAGTCACCCCAGTCGTCAGGTCCTCAACTCAACGATGGTGGTAGACAAGAGATTGAACCCTTCTCCCCAACTTTCTGGGATCGACCCAGGCAATGGTCAGATTCCAAGAGAGAGAGTTCCTCGCGAAAGAACGGAGATGGATCGGAAGGCACAATCCTTCCAAGTGCATAGAAAATCGACCGCCCTCTTCCCAATCTCGTAGAATAATTGCTCACGTACATTACAGCACAATCTACCAACCCCTTACACCTCATCAACTTTAATCCAATACAGCCTCTCCTTCTCCACCCGCCCACTCTCCACAGCCTCCAACACCTTCTCCAAATCCTGCTCCGCGTCCACATACCGTCCACTCAACCGCTTACACCTCTCATCCGCACACAGCGCGAGGATCGTATTCGCCGCCAGCTCCTCCGTCTGCCACTGAACCCCACCCTCCGAGGGAACTTCCGCGGCGTACCGCTGTTTAGCATCCACAAAAGCGTCCTTGACCATATCCGTCATGATCTGGCCGGGGTGGACGTTAAAGGTGGTAATTCCGTGCTGCCCGATTTCGGCGGGGAGGTTCTGGTAGAGTTTCATTACGGCGAGTTTGGAGGTGCCGTAGGCTGAGCACCAAGGGATGTCGTGGGCGCCGGCTGCGCTACCAACGTTGAGGAGGATACCGGTCTTGCGGGCGATCATGGAGGGGAGGACGGCGTGGGTGAGGGCCGCGGGAGCTCGCAAGTTGATGACCACAAGCTTCCACCATTCCTCCTCAAAATCTTGCACGTCCTCGAGTTTGCGAACGAGTTGCATGCCTGCGTTGTTGATTAAGATGTCGATGGGACCGAGTGCTGATTCGGCGTCTTGGATGACCTTTTTCGCGGCCTCCGGGTCGAAGAGATCGGCGGGAATCGCAGCTACCGGCACGTTGTACTTCTGCTTGATCTCTTCTACGAGGGTATCTAGTCGATCCTTGCGGCGGGCGACACAAGCTACGCTGGCGCCAGCATGGGCAAAGGCCAGGCAACTCGTTCGTCCGATTCCAGAGCTGGCTCCAGTGATGCAAACGACCTTTCCCTTGAGCTTGCCCGTGAACTTGGACAATTCGACGAACGGATAGACGTCGTACTGCTTGGGCAGTTCCGTGTGCGAGGGAATGTTGTTCATTGCTGCGGCTGAGGTCGTCTCGAGGTATCAGAGTCGAAGGCGGTGTTCTGATCACTAATGCTATGGATCCCCCAATGGTCGAAATACACCGTGCCGTTCAATGTCGTCGGTGAGCTGGAGCGAAGGCCTATCTCTCAAGAATGAGAATTGTTGGAGGAATCCCACAGCCCTTTAAGTACAATGCCCGCTCGCATCAATTGCGAAGCAGTCCCTCTTTATGCAGAACCCTTCGTCAGCGAGAGTTGCTATAAGCGGTCATCGCTGCTTACATGTCTCTCTGAGACCTTAGAGGATTCAGATGCAACTGCAGGGTCGGTAACCTCTTACAGACGCCTAACATGCCACGGAGTATGCCGCGTGGTATAGGATCGAGATGCAAGATCAGGGTTGGTATGCTCCGAGGATGCCAACAAGCGAACCGCGTGGTAGAGGATTACACAAGGTCCTGCCTCCACCATGTTTTTACTGCGTCGTCGATAGGGCGTAACTCCGAAGCTACTGCACTGCCTATCAAAGCGACTCCAGAACTCGCACTTCGTTCACAAGAGCAAAGCAAGCTAGCATCCTCCAGCCTCTTTTAGGAGCCCGGGGCTAGAATAGGGCAAGGATCTGACCCACTTCACTTCAAATGCTCCTTCTTCTCTATCACGACCACACAAGCCGCTTCAAACTATATCCAATACTCTCCATATACCCAGTCGCCTTCTTCGCCTCCGCAACGCTAATGACGTCGTGCTCCTGGACCTGGGCGGGTTTGTCGACTTCGATGTGCTGGAACCCTCGGTCTCTCGCGAAGGCGTCGCTCGTAGCTTTGTATATCGCATTCGTAATGCGTTGGATGGTGTCGCTCTCGCTGAGGTTTGACAGGTCTTGATCTTCGTGCTTCGAGGCGACGGATTTCGGTGGCAGGGCCTTGAAGGCTAGGATTCGAGTTTCTTCGACGCCTTCGTCTGGTTTCTTGTTGTTCTTGTCGTCGTCTTTCTTGCCTGCTGCCTCGCTCTCTTCATCATCCTTCTGATCTTTCTCATCATGACCCTCATCAACAACGCTCAAACTCCTCGTATTTCTCCTAACCATCCCCTCGCCCTCAGCTTTAAACCGCACAGCGAATCCCACATTCTTCTTCTCATCCAAATGAGTCTGACCAAGAGCAGTGGTAATGTACGTCCCCCGCCAAATTTCATTGATATCAAGAAGTTCAACCTTCTCAAAGCTGCCCACTTTCTCCGTATCCCAGTCAAATCGACAGAAGTAGAGAGCCTTGCCAGTCAGCAAAAGCACGCACTCCTCGAATGGCAGAGTCCGTAACGTGTTACTTTGATGCGGCGAACTCAACGTCCAACCCGCAAGCAGTTCGTCCGCGCCGTCTTCAAGCACGATCTTGACGCACGTATCGATGGCGTTCTGTCGAATGTGTTTCATATCCAATGCATAATCCTGCGACATCATATCCGTCTCAAACTCCTCGAATACATTCGGACCGGCATTGCCAAGCCAGTAGTCGATATTCGTCTGTAGGAAATAGTCCCCAAAAATGTTGTTATAGTACCGAGTAAGAGTCAGGCTGAAGTCCGACAGAGCACCAGTCCAGTTCCGTTTCCTCGTCCTGGTGAAGTCGCCCTTGAGAGCAGAAGTGCCAGCATACTGTTTACTAATAGCATCGCCATTATCCGCCCAAAGAGTATTGAACCACTGCGTCTTCGGATCGGCCTTGAGATCGATGTTCAATCCCAATTCAGAAAGCTGCTGCTGCAAAGCCCAGCCAGCAATCGCCGACTGCACGACATTCGTTCGATCCAAGCAATCCATGCAGTTGGTCCTGAGAACACCTGTTTGCTGTCGTATGTTCTTGTCGTTCTGCTTCACCGCCCAGCCGAAGCTGTTCAGCTGTCCCTGTAAGGTATCCATCAAGATCTGAACATTCTCGAATTTCATGCCTTTGCATTGGGCATGGAAATCGAACCACTCCCAGCCGATCTGTTTACCGTATATGCCGCCTTTCTCGTTCACTTGCTTCGTGTGCTTTTCGAAAGCCTCTCCGATGGCTACTTCTGTGCCATGCTTGTCGACAAGACATGCCACTTGGACGTTGCCGTAGCGGTTGAGCACAGACTGGAAGTGCTTCTTAAATGCAGCTTGGTTCGTTGCCTCTGATCCGAACAAGACGGGCATTGGCTTGAAACTGTAGGGACTTTGCGAGAAGAAGACTGGAATCGATCCTCGCACCTGCAGCAGTGAAAATGCCTTGTCTGACTCGCTCCAGGACTGTGAGGACAAGATCTGCTCCGTCTCGACGTTGTTCGCTACTGCTCCCTCGTCATCAATCCCCCGACGAAGATAACGAAGCCCAGCTCGATTGACCGACCGTCGAGAGATAAGCGTCAGAAGAAACTCATGCTTGATAGTCTCCTTCTCGGTCTCCTCGGGTTTAGAGCCCTCCTCTTGAGCCTTGATGACTTCCTGCGCATCCTGCGCCGCCTCAGCTACCACATCATTATCCGTACCTTCAGTCCTAGCGATCGAAAAAGCACGCTGTCCTATGAATCCTTGCATGAGTGGAAGGATAAGGCTGTCCTGGCCAGCGTTCATGAAAGGCTTCACGAGGTGATGATTCCAGAAGTACAATCGATCGAACAGTTTCCACAGCGGCAGCGAGGAATTGATTTGGCTCCTTTGGGCTAGTGTCCCAGATATGTCGTGGTCGTAGGAGAAGTAGAATCCGCTGCTGGAGAAGTACAGCCTCGCGCTTCTGAGTATTCTCGGCGTCAAGTACTCGATGGCACTTTGTTGCTTGACCACTTTAGACTCTGCCTTCTTGTCCTCATTTCCCTCGACGTCCTTCTTCTTATCCACTTCCTCCTTCTTCCCGCCGTCTTTACCCTCATTCCCCTCAGCCATCGCCTCCTCAACCTGCCTCTCCTGCTCCCTCGTCAACTCCTCCTTTCCCTCGCCCTCAGCACCACCCTCAGCACCACTCCCCTCCTGCCTCCTCACTTGCTCCTTACTCCCATTCCGACTAAACCACCGTCCCGCCATCCGTCCAAACTTCCCCCTATCCTGCACAACATTCCTCACAAACGTCGAACTCCTCTTAACAACCCCTCCCTTCGGCGGCTCCAACGCCGCCGCCTCTCCCTCAGGACCATGTTTATGATCCGGGCCTTGTTGTTCATCTGCATCAACGCTCGCGATGGTCGACGTATCATCTCCTACATCCTCCTCCTCTTCTTGTCCTTCCGTCTCTTCAACCTTAGCCTCCCCCTTCTTTTCATTCTGCTTCAACAGCTTCTGTGCCTCCCCAATCGCCCTCTCGGCCTCCCCTTTCCCCTTCAAAGGAATCAAACAAACATCTTGCACACGGAAAATAGCCTTCTCTCGAATCCTCGCAACTTCCTCCCGTCGCGTGATCGTCACCAAATAACTCGAGCTTACAAGATCGAGAAGACCGACAATCCCGTGAGTCTCCAATCCATTGTCGGAGCTATCGTCGGGTTTCTTGTTTAACGTGGTGATCTTGTTCGTGCCGTATTCCACGTGTACCCCGCCGTTGTCGACGGAGGAACTTCGTTGACCGGTGGGTTGCAGAAAGAGGCCGTCGACAGAGGCGAAGATGAGGAGTTTTTTCGCGAGGCCTGGCATCTTTAGGCCTTCTGGGAATTAGCTGAGTTGTCCTCGTGGGGACATGGTGGTGGATCGTTTCCAGGTTGTTGGAGCTTCGAGATCTACCTCCAATCCAAGTTGCTGATCATTCATGACGTATGGAAGCTGCACGACTGACATGTGACGATCCCGCCAAGCAAGATGTATTTTCATCACAACGATTAATCGATCATTCATACACTATTCTGTCATACTATTCAGAGAGTCCAATTCGCATCATCGTACAATCTGTGCCTGGTTCACTGTTGAAGCCCGTCTCGGCGTCAACCTCTTAAAATACCTCCTCCAACCGCTCATCCTCCCACTTCTTTTCGCCGTTCGCGACTTGGTCACGAACCTTCCAGTACTCATAGTTGAACAGCCAATAATCTTCTCCCGTGATAGGGTGCTTGGCTTTGGTGAACCAACGAGGGGCGAACTCCTCGCCTTTGGCTTCGCGAATGCGGCGACGAGCACGTTGTCCCTCTTCGACACGATTCTTCTCAGTCGCCGCGAAGTCGTACTCGCCCTCTTCCATGGCCCTTTGGTCGGGCCGGAGACGAGAATCGGTAGGTGCGACAACAGGCTTGAGACGATCCGGCAAGTCATTGAGTGTCACCACGAAGGGCGTGACGTTGAATGGGATCTCGCCAGGCGGCGGGCGGTAGTGAGCTTCCCAGACCAAGAATGCCTGGTTAGACTTGTCTTTGCCCTCCTCAGGCGGTCCCACAGCCGCCTCGTAGCCAGGCGTGAGACGCGCGTAGATCTTGTCATTCCAGCGTCCGCCCATGCTCCATCGGGTCCTGCCATCCGCATCGACAACCTTGCCAGTAACTTGGAAGGCTGACGAAGCTTTCCAGCCCTTTGCCTTGAAGTCGAGGTAGCACACTTCGCCGGTCGTCCAGTTTTTGACCTCCATAGGCCCATAGTTATCGACAACTGGGTTGCCAGTGATGATGCCAACCACACTCGAAGTCACCTTCTTCCATGTGTAGAGCTCTTCCGGTGCTCCATTTGCGGGACGAATGTGGAGAAACCATGTGCCAAGTGGGTTGAACTCGAAAGACTTGCCGTAGAACTTCGACTTGACTGCGCTCTCTCCATAGTAGGTCCACTTCGGCGATTCTGCATAAGCAGCACCAACAGGTGGATGATGCGAGACTTGCTCGATGAAGAAACGGTAGCCAAGATCCGGACGGACATACTCGTAGGTTTCTCCCAGCAGAGGGTTGAAAGGCTTCGCAACACGTCCAATGGTGCTAGCATACTCGGATGCCGCAAAGCCTGCAACGTATACGAGACGTTCGGTAGAGTCGTGGCGGTCGGCGGCGATATCGAGAAGGTCGGTGTACTCCATGTCCTCCACGACACGGTACAGCAGAGAGGTGGGCTCGTTAAATGACACCGGCAAGGTCATCTTGGTCATGTCCTTGCCAATCATGGACTTGAGAATGCTCTAAGACATTATTAGCGAATGTTGTATGCAGCAACATAAGTTTCACTTACCCAAAGTGACACCTTCGGCCGGTTGTCAGCGTCAATCTTGTACCTCTTCCTGATACCGTCTTCGTAGCCCTTGTAGGACTTTGAGATCTCCATCTCCTTCTGCTTTCGCTCCGACTCGACTGTCTCGTTCACACCGTCGAGAGCAGCCTCCATGACAGGCTCCACTTCCACTTCAGGTGACTTGATAGGTGGACTAGGCATCTCTTCCAATATCTCTACCTCGCCGGCGTCAACTGCATCAAAGAACTCTTCCTCGTCCTCAGTCTCATCGTCAGAGATTTCATTGTTGGTCAACTCTGCTATCGTGGCTCTTCGCTGGACCTTGGTAGCTTCGGGTGGGATGTCGAGCAGAGCCTTGGAAGTAGTCTGTTCGCCGTTCGGCTGAGGAGTCGACGCCTGAGCCGAAGCAGAGAGTTGACCATCGAGAGCCTCCTTAAGTGCTCTCTTGGTTCTCTTCCGCTTGTCTTCAGACTCGCCGATACGGTTCTCCAACTCTTCTTGCTCACGCGCAACTTTGGCCATGCTGTCTTCCCACAGCCGGCGGATATTCTGCTCTCGCTCTACCCGGTACTGCCAGTAAGCTTCGTGATCGCGACTAATCCGTAGAAGATCCATGAGAAGACCCTTGAGGTTTCCGACAGCAGTTTCGTAAGAGGCCAGCGCCTGGTCGACAGTGGCACTACCAACTTGCAGTTCCGGGTTCTTCTGTCTTTCGACTTGGAGTGCTGCAGACACTTGCTCAAGAAGATCAAGCTGGAGCTTAGCAGATTGTGCCGTGATGCTGAACGCATCCTTGTTTGCTGGTCGAACCTCATGACTGCTAGCATCATCGCCATATTCGTCATCGTCATCTAGATCACCATCGATGTTTGTCGCTGTATTGGTTCGGCTGATCGTCCTCAGATGCCCAGACGCCGCATCGGCTTCGCTTTGCGCATAACCGCTCAATTGATCGCCAAGTGACGTGCCTGCAGGTGTCGATTGCCCTGGAGTGCTGAGTCCAACCGCTGTCGCGGGCTTCAGCGAATCTCCACTTGATGCCACATCGGCCTCCCGGGTCCTGAGCCTTTCAAGGTGGTTATGTCGGACATGTTGTTCTTCCTGCTCTCTCTTGTGCTCTTCCTTCGCCTCATCCTTCGCCCATTGGATGGCATTGTTCAACGCCCAGAACCATCGTTTCGCTTCGACTTGATGGTTCGCTTTCAAGTCGTACTTAACAGAGCTCTTGCCGTGAATCTCAAAGTGCAGTTTGTCCTTGGGATCCATTTGCAGCTTAGCAATGCGCATGTTGATAGCGCCTCTGCAAGCACTGCCAGCATCATCTTGATGCTTATAATACGAGAGTACGCCATCCTCAAGCACGAACCACCGAAGCTTGTAGCCAGACGTGTAGTTTGTCCACTTCTTGAGATATCCTTTGATCTCACGGCTCTCTTTGCTTCCTGGTCCTCCATCTGCCGTGGGGATACCTCCCGCTTGAACGCCTTCCCCTAGAATCGTCTTCTCTTGTATCTGCCTTTGTGCAGCCGCAGCCGCCGGCGACTTCTTGAGGATCGCCCTAGTGCGCTCATCTTTCGTGTACTCCTGTGGAAGTTTGCCTTTGCGATCGCGGCGGAAAGGGTCGGCTCCACTGAGGAGCAGTAGTTGTGCGAGCTTGAGATCCTTCTTGCGTGCCGCTTCGTGGAGCAAGCTGCCGCCATCTGCCGCCGTGGCCGGTTCCGTCGCGAGCTCGGGTCCGTTGATGTCGAGGGTGGACTTGACACGGGTGTCATTCAGCAACTGCTCCAGAGTCTCGTGGTCCCCGCCTGCGACGAGCTGGTGGATCTGGCGAACGGTGCTGTCGATGAAGACCGACCTTGCCAGCTGCAGCAGTTGAAAAATTTCCGGATTCCTAGCCACATCCAGCGCTGTCTTGCCTTGATAGTTCGCGAAAGAGTCGTTGATGTCCTTTTGCTCCAGTAATAGCTTCACAACCGGCGCACGTCCCAATGATGCAGCCACGATGAGGGGCGTGTTGCCATCCTTGTCTTTCGCGTTGACGTCCGCATCGCTTTGCGACAGGACGTACTCGATGACAGGTACCTCTGCGCATTGAATCGCCAAGTGTAAGATTGTAGTGCCCTCAAGCTGCCCATCGGCCTTGCTTGCCCTTGCTATTGCCGCCGTGTCTCCATTCCGCAGCGCTTCAAACACCTTGAACAATCGCACGCTCTGCTCGATGGATGCACCCTGGGTCGCGCTGCTCGGGGTAATCGGCGAGGTGTCCTTCGTGGGCGAAGTAGGCACCTGAGCGTTGGACATTGTGGTCGACAGATGCGGGCGATGGCTGGACTGGACGGAGGTCCTGTTGGGCGACAGGTAGGCGCTGCTGCCATTGGCGCCGCCGTCGACAGGACTGGACATGTTGGACTCGGAGTCCTGAGTCTGAGCCGTAGACAAGGATGCGAGGGTGGGCGTTTCTTGCCGACTCGAAATGCGCTGCAGTGCGCGAGTCACGGCGCTCTTTGATCTTTTGTGAAGCCTGCTCGATGACAGCGTCCCGTTAGCAATAGTGTTACCTGGACAGATTTGGTGCTCACGTCACAGGCGGCGGAGTCTGCACGCCGTTGACGCGGACGATGGTGGCACAGAGCGTCGCACGTGGGAGGGCGCATTCGACGGTGCACCCAAGATGTCAAGGAACGAGGGTTGGAAATACTCACGGCGGCGCTTGTGCTTCCGACATCGCGAAGGAAGGATTCCGGGTACGCGTTCGCAACGACCGCGTCTCCTTGCTGGCGAGGTGAACCGTGGGCGCATCCAACGCCCAAACGATATACTATAGCGAATTCCCCCAACTGTGGTTGTTTCTCCGGGCGTGACTGGGATCTTTGTACTGCTCGGCTGGGCCACATGAACCACGACGGCTAATGAAGGTCGCAGGGAGGCGTCTCGCCTATCACACCCCTCGCTGTCGCCACTGCTGCAACTTGACGTCGTCCCTCAGGCTGCTCATCGCAGGCTAAAATGCAAGTGGTAAGTCTATCTCAGGAGCTCCAATCTGCCAATCTCCTGCCTCCATGTGCCGGCAAGCTTCCTGTTCTGCATCTTCGTCCTCTCTCCACCTAATCAGACGTCCACGCCAACGTGGGGTCGGCGACAGGCCGGGTTGGTATCAAAAAGTAGGGGAAGATTTCGACTTCGGCAGCAATTGAGTTCGATGAATACTCGTTCCGCATAGCAGGTGCCATACTCCCAAAAGAAATTCTGAAGATTGTTCCTGGCATCAGAGACTGGGACATCCTTCTCCAATCTTAAGCTCAACCCCAGCAAGCATCCGCATTATCCTGGTTGAACCGCTCGAAAAGGAATATCCCCACGACTGCGGGACCCCTCAGCCACCTGATGCTATGTTCGCAAGCTTGGCCGTTTTGAACAGCTTGGAGATGATGTCTTCATGCCTTCTACGTGAGGCGGCAAACCACGGAAGAACAGTGTTGTTAGAGAAATCATGGTGCAGTCGATGGTGGGCTTAATCTCCCGGAGTTCGGTCAGAAACCGAGGAAGAGCAAGGTGATATGTCGCATTCGAATCTAGCCTGGTACTCTCAATCTTCACCTCTTCAAGTATCGTCCTCAATTTCCATCTTCACCCATGGCTCATCAACCTCGTCCTCGACCTTCGCCACTTTCTCATCCTCACCCTCGCCCTCAACCTTCACGACTTTCTCATCCTCAGCATCACCCTCATCACCCTTCTCCGCCTCAAGCATCTCCTCATCCTCAATCTCACCATCCTCAAAACTGTCCTCAAAACTATCATCCATAGACTCCCCTCTCACAGAATCCCTCATCTGATCCGCCGTAATGACCCCAATACCAGGAACCACAGTCCTCTCCCGTCGGGGACACGGCCGATACTGGAAAGTGTCTCTAATCTTCAACAGCTTCTGCCTCTCCGCGATATCGCAATGCGTCTCCAGGCGGTGGATCTCATGTCGCTCCCACTCGATTTCGTCGCGGCACATGTCGAGGAGTTGGACGACCTGATGTATGAGAGTTAGTGAGCCGTCCAGCACATTGCCCTAGACGAGGACATTCACTTACTCTTTCACGACTCAAGCTCTCAATACCGCCTTCCATGTGTATCAACTCATCCACGTTGAGCACACGCCCCTCGTAGAATTCACTCTCGTCCAGAAGAACCGAGTGTTGGGGATCCCGCGCGGCGACAAACATGCACTCGAGCGAGGGATCCTAAAACAGGCGCAAATGTTAGCGGGTTCAGACTTCCGCACAAGAGCGTCACATGTCTCAACACCGTGCATCAAACCCAGAGGAGAATTATGAGATTGCTACTTACCAACCGAAGCGCAATTTCCTTCACAGACCGCGTAAGCGCGACGTGGAGGTCTTTGAGACTGAAAGGCGGCGAGGTGGTGAAGAAGGTAAAAGTCGGAGTCGTGATGTGTCCGTGGATCCAGAGGTTGAGTTGCTGCTGCGCCGACGAGGGCCTATCTTCCTCCTCTTCCATGTTCGGTGAAGTTCGAGGAAGGTGCGATGGGTCAATGTCGAAAGTCGGATGCCCTTGCGTAGATGGTCGAGTGCTGCTTGATGTGTCAGTATGTTGGAGGCTTCACTTCCGCGGTCAGCGACAGAAAAAGACAAACGAGGAGATGAAGTCGTGTTAGGCGTTTGACGCTAGTACGTGGGCGCGCATTCACATGCCAGCGCTTCACGCTTCTTCATTCACTTCGTGTACCAGTCATTACACCTAGCCTGCAATTTGTCCTCTATCCGTATATCCACCCTGCCCAATCCATGCTGTCGTCGTGCCAAAAGGCCGTATATGCTATGCTTCCAGTTTTCGTCCCTCGCACCTTCCCGTAACGCCATGCCGAAAGTTCCAAACGAGGAACGAACGCTTAAATCATCGAAAACAGTAACAAGGCCGTCATCAAGCAGACTTGGCTCAAGGATATTCGCATGCGTCCATTCGCAGAGTTTTGAGTCGCCGGGGTTTGTGACGACGAAGCTGATGCTGAATCACTACCAGTACCAGTACCAGTGGAGCTTGTGGTGGCCGGAGTACCTGCCGCTCCAGAAACCGTTGACGAGCCCACAACGAGCTGCGACGCATCAGATGCCAGACTGATAGTCGTCCCTGACACAACGACCGCAGACCCAGGAGCGAGCGTCTCGCCACCGATAACGTACTCCGAGGCCGAATTAGCGGTCACAGCAGAACCTCCCACGGTGAAAGTAGGCAAAGACGCAGGAGCTCCAACAGGCGGCGCAGTCACCACAGGCGAGCCTGCAGATGGAAGGCTGTAGGTCGTTCCCGAGACTTCAATGGCGGAGCCGGGAGCAAGAGTCTGGTCGTCTACGACGTATTGATCCGCTGAGTTCGCAGTTATTGGCGAGGCTCCGATTGTTATGACAGGCGCGACAGCAGGAGGTGGAGGTTGGTTGTCACCAGAGGGGCTTTGTCCTCCAGTAGGCTGTCCTCCAGTAGGCTGTCCACCCGGCGGATTCACATCGGGACTCTGCGTCGGTGTCGTGTCTGGAGGACTACCACCTCCCTGCGAGTGTTGATCCGGCTCAGTGGGACTCGTGGGTGTACTCGGGCCTTGCTCAGGCGGCGTAGGCGTAGGCGTAGTCGGGAGAGTGTTCCCAGCCTGCGAATCCTGATCCGCCTGAGGGGAAGTATTGGTGGGAGTAGTGGTAGGGCCCTGCTGAGCCTCTGGCGTCGTCGTAGTCCCTCCACCGTTACCACCACCACCATCCGCCCCGACACTCGAAAGCGTAGTCGTCGACGTAGCTAGCAAGTACGCCTGCGCATTCTGCCAAGTCGCACTATACGCAGGCGCCGCTGTCGTCGTGTTCGAACTCGGACACATGGTAAAGGGACAGCCCGAGTAAGGGGGAGCGAGGTTCCTCCCCATCCAGAGGTGGGAAATGTCATCTGGCGAGAAATAGTCGTTGACAGGGACCAATTGATAGTAGATCCCGCTCGGATCTTCCGATTGCGTCGACGCTGTCGATGTCGGGAGAGGGCTTTCGTGACTTGGTATGGGCACGAACGTCTCCGTGCTGTGGCAGCAGGTCCTGTTTGCGGTGAATGTGGGCAATATCGCATTGTAAGTCAATCTTGTTCCTGCCGCGAGATAATCCGTCGGGTATGTCCTGTCGTAATTCGTTAGTCCTGGACACATCTCTCCCACTCGGTGAACAAGCTTGACTTACACGGTAAGTTTCTCAGATCCATCATAAACAACGCCCGTCACCGTCCCCGCTGCATCGGTATCCGTCCGAGTATGCAGATCAGGACCACTGAAAGTGCCACTCGTGACGAACTGCAAATGATCCGAATTATACGACGTCGAGGTCACAGTTTGATTCGTAATCTGATCGACCGTCACCAGAACCGTCCCGACCGTGACGCGGGAGTATACAGACTTCCACTCCCACGATCTGGCAGTCAGCCACGGCCCAGAAAGGGAAGAGAACGAAGTGGTAGCAGCGCCTGTGACCATAGGCGAATGCCACGAGGTGGTATTCATGCCCAGAAGCGAGGGAAGGAATAATCAAAAAGCGAGCGTGGTTTAGTCAAGTCTTGCGATCGAGTGGCTGGTAGGAAGGAGGAAAGAAGATTTTCCCAAGACGTGGAGTGAACGCGAAAGAGAGCGAGCCTACTACTACCACAGGTACCTTGGTCAAGCCAGTGCAGTCACCAGGCCAGATCCACTGATCCAGCATAGAGACCGGCGAAGGATGCAGATGCTATGTTAAGGCTACCATGACGAGGCCGGTCGCGACACTCGGAGATTTGTGGCATCTGTTGCTGCCCTCCGTCAAACCTAAGTTGCTGGTGGAGTTGACGTCGGCATGCCGCAAAGGTTCACTGCGCCATGTTATTGCCTCGGGGGGTGCCTTCCTAATTTGAGTGCGGCTGAGGAGCACGCCCAGCTGTCTAAACTCTGCACTGGCAGGCCATTTGGCCCGACCAAGTAGCAACTGCGAGTTTCGGAGGCGCCGGCAGTATTCAAGGCCTTCGAGTTCGTACTCTGTGACAACCAGTCGTTTCTAATCAAACGCCTCGTCGTCACTCGGCGCGGGTTGTAGGGCGGTTCCGAGTGTTGACTTGACTTTGTGAAGGAGCAGTAGAGTTGCCAAGCTGGAAAATACTGTTAGCAATTGCAGCTAAGGCGTCGTCCGATTGGTAGGTTTTGACAAAGAGGATACGAGGCATGGGTTGATACGAGCTGCGAGTTGTCGATCGCTTCGCCATCGACTCCATGTGTCGTGGTTCTTGATTGTTTCGCGACCCAGAATCTCATCAGGAACTTCGTCAGACATCGTTCACGCCGACCGCGTGCTGTTCGTGTTTCAAGATGGGCCTTCACAGCATACTGGTGGTCTTCCAGGCTCTCGCGAGTGTGGCTCTTGCGGCTCTGAATGCTTCAGCACCTGCTCTCAGCATTCCATCAGCCCAGGTATGGGATGGAGATGATGGGCAGTGGTCAACGTTCCAGATTCAAGTCGGCACACCACCCCAAACCGTTCGAGTGCTCCCAGGAACTTCAGCCAGCGCTGGCACGGCGCTTTGGGTGGTGATTCCCGTCGGTTGCACTTCAGTCAATCCCACCCTCGAAAACTGCGAGGGCGAACGAGGAGAACTGTTCCAATCTAACCTATCCACAACCTGGTCGACGCAAAACCTCGTGAATAATCCAGATGGGGCGATCTATTCCCTAAACACTGTCGAAGAAGCGGGCCTTGGGCTGTCAGGAAATGGCTCTTATGGATACGACACCGTGACCTTTGGACTCCCAGGATCCGATCTGCCAACACTACACGACCAGCTCGTTGTGGGAATCTGGACGGACGACTTCTTCCTTGGCAGCCTTGGTCTGAGCCCGTACACGCTGAACCTCAGCAGTTTCAACGGGCCCCAGGAGAGCTTGATGGGTGCTCTGGTCAACCAATCTCTGCTTCCAAGCAATTCGTGGGCATATACAGCTGGAGCCGTATACCAAGATCCACCAATTTTTGGCTCCTTGACATTCGGCGGATATGACACCACCAGATACAATCCAAACGGCCTCACCGTCTCTTTCGCCAACGACGAGTTCCGAGATCTGCTTGTTAGCCTGAAATCCATAATCTACGATACGGCTGGAAGCGCACCGTTGCTTGGCCAAGAGATCAATATCGCCATCAACTCCATGGTCAGCGAGATCTGGTTGCCAACCGAAGTCTGCGATGCCTTTCAGCAGGCCTTCAATCTGACTTTCAACGAGCAAGGCCAGCTCTATTTCGTTTCGGAAGAAGCGCATAGATCCTTGATAGCTCAGAACCCCGAGTTCACGTTCTCCCTCGGCCAGGCTGGAGGAATCAACAACGGATCCGTGGATATCGTGCTCCCGTATGCTGCCTTCGATTTGAACCTGACCGCACCGATCGTGGGCAACGATACCCGATACTTTCCCATCAAGCGATCTGAGAACTCCACAACCTACACCCTGGGACGCACGTTCCTGCAAGAAGCGTATGTCATCGCCGACTATGACCGAAAGAACTTCACGGTAGCGCAAGCTCTGTTCCCACCGGCATCGATATCCCAAAACATCGAGAAGATCGTTGCGCCTGGACTTCAGGAAAGTGGGAGTAAGAGTAGCAGCGGCTTGAGTGGGGGCGCCATCGCGGGTATCGTAGTGGGTGTTGTGGTTGGGGTATTAATCATCCTGGCAGGACTGTTCTTATGGTGGAGAAGATCACGGAAAGCAAGATCCTCGAAGCCGAACAACGGTGTCAACCCCCAGAAGGCGGTAGAAGTTGACAGCGACACCACTGAGGTCCGTGAACTGGGAGGATCTGGACCTGTAACTCGCAAGGCAGAACTGGGTGGCCAACAGGTTGTTCCAGGACGCCATGAGATGGAGCCTCAGTCAAAATTCCACGAGCTGGATGGACCAGAGATTCCAGCTGCTGAGCTTGAGGCTGACGTTCCACCACGCGACCAGAAGTGAGGTCTAAACGACATTCGATGATTCAAATGGCCAATCTTCATATTCTTTGTTGCACAAAGATGCCTGCCTCGCGCTCGTGAAGCATATGCGACTTACAATGCCTGACACTGCTGAATAGCCTCATGTTAGGACACCTCTCCATTTTCCAACAAGCAGAGGTGAACATGGCGCCTCCACCAGTATCGAGACACTTTTCAGCAGCGGCAATGTCAGTCGGATCAACAGCAGAAGGCGAATCGAAGCTGACCACGGCTCGGCCTGTGTCTAATCCAGGGCACTCAGGCCTGGTGGACGGTAGGAGCCACAAGGATCGCAGGAGAACCCGAAGAGGCCTTCAGAGCAGGCAGAGAAGTTCGAGAGGAGCTTCGCGGAGCAGATCAGGATGGGCAGAAGCCGCTTGATGCAGTTGACCATGGGTACAGAGCGGCGAAAGACCCCGAGTAGGATAGACGAGCAAGTAGTAGTAGTTGAGCTTCTCAAAGTGTACGCGATGTTCGGCTTACGATATGGAAATCCTTCCAGCATGTTGCGTAGTTTCTCCACAACAACCTAAAGCAAAATCCACTGATACGTGTAGATTCCCGGCATGTGCCTGAAATCGCTTTCGTTGCAGCCAGTCCATGCTATGGTTTGTTTGCGGGTCTGAAAACATCCAAGTTGGCAGCCATTTGAATCGGGATGATTGCTTGAGCGTGCCAAATAATGTCCAAGGACGGCCTCCCGCACGACACCGAATATAAGGCTGTGCGATGTTTGACGATGTTAGTTCTAATCACAAGGCTCTGTTTGTGGTCTGTGTTCCTTCGAAGGACCGGGATGCAGCTTCCTAAAGAGGAATTTTTGCAGAAGGCCCGTGGAAGAACTGTGGAAGCGCATAAAACGCCGATCTACGGCACCCTGGCTGCTTGCTGCGATAAGGTGGATAGGAGACGGGAGACTACATGTTGCGATGGACTCGACGAGGGAAATGTTGAGCATCTTGAACGGGAAAGTAAAAGAGGGTTGCTTGCGGCGAGCACGAGATGGATGCATTGATTGTTAGGGGAAAGTGCTGTTAGTCTTGAGTTTGGGTAAGCCAGATACGCTTTGCAAGGTTCAGGGAGGAATGGGGATTCCTTCCGTGCCTTGGTATTAACGGGGCCTTGACGTGGTTGGAGGCCGACCCAAGTACGAGTGCGCGCAGTTCGTTTTGTCGTCGTCGACTAGTAGAGTCTTTGCAAGATCTGTTGCGGCTGAAAACACATAATAGCTCGCCGTCGTGTCATCAGGCCGCCGCCGCCCTCTGAGCTACTAGCCCGCTCAGCTGCCACCCAGCCTCGAGTTCTAGACCAAAGCGCTGCACATCTCCTCGTGTCGCACGGTGCCATCCCCTCCCGTCGGGTGCAACTCCAGTCGACGAGCCATCCATCGCACGAGAGCGCCAACAAATACGAGACGCGCCCGCTGAAACAATCAATATCGGCACTGCTGCCGTCCTTGCGAACCCGCATCCGTGGTACCGGCGCACATTCACAAGACCACGTGCCCATTCTTCGACGACACTTCTTCTGCCGCCCGCCCTCCGCGACCCCTCGACTCGACACCTGAGCCTTCTAGGACCCTCCACACACCGAGAACCACCTTGAAAGAGTCGTCAAGAAAGAATATAACCGGTTGTCGCATGATTTCGCCTTTTCCCGCCGGCTGAGACACGCGCCCCCCACATACACGGCTACATGCGCATCGATGAAAGACACGGGAGATGAGACGGCGGGCTCAGACATAGGGCTGCATGGCCAGAAGCCTGCCTTGCAGGTCATCTGTCTTGGCCACAGTGGAGGTCCAAGCGAAGAGAATGTCACCAGTTTCCTCGTGCGATCTGTGGGAAGCGAATGGGCCAGAGGGTCGCTGCTAGCTGTTGACGCTGGCTCGCATCTTGCGCCTATAACGAGGATACTGGAGCAGAGCTTCCCAAGAGTTAGTCGAAATAGGAGTGGGACAGACTCGAACGGGAGCTATGAATCGAATGGGAATGGGGATGTTTCGCCGACTTCGCCAGACGAGGAGACGCCGAAGCCAGAACCAAAGACACTCAGTGCGGGTCCATTTGCTGGACTGAAGTTCCCCAACGAGTCGGCGCGAGCGAATGCGCTCCATGTCTTGCGAACGTATGTCTCGACCTATCTGATCACTCATCCACATTTGGACCATCTGTCGGGATTCGCGATCAATACGGCTGCCTTTCACGCCACGTCTCGGCCAAAGACACTAGCTGCCTTACCGAGCACCGTCAATGCGATCAAGGAGCACATCTTCAACGATATAATATGGCCGAACCTGACAGATGAAGACGGTGGAGTGGGGTTTGTGACGTTTCAGCGTCTAAAAGAAGGAGGAGATGTAATGGTCGGTGAAGGTGAGGGAAGAGGCTACATCGATGTTTGCGACGGCTTGGGAGTGCGAGCATTCAAGGTCTCGCATGGAACTTGTACCAAAGGACCCCCGACCCACCATCACAGAGGCAGCATCGCTGGTATCTCGGATTCACAGCCACCTCCGTACAATGGCTCGATCCAAGGGACTTCACAAGACCTGAGCGCGACCAACATGAATCGCTCGCTGTCAATATCGCAGTTACACTCGACGCCAGGGACACCAGGCGGTCAACGACCGAGCTTTCACACCAACCATGCTTCGCCGCTTGTCGCATCGAGTGACCCCTGCGTTGTCGACAGTACCGCCTTCTTCCTTCGAGATGAATTCACACAGCGGGAAGTTCTCATTTTTGGGGATGTCGAGCCAGATTCGATTTCGCTAACCCCGCGAAACAAGATCATCTGGCAAGAGGCCGCAAGGAAGATCGCACACGGCATGCTAGGCGGTGTCTTCATCGAGTGCAGCTACGATGATAGCCAAGCAGATACTCTCCTGTTCGGCCACCTGAACCCGAGGCATCTGATAGCTGAGTTGCAAGAACTGGGAAGGCAAGTCGCGGATGCAAAGGCGACACGAGAAGCTGAGAGGGCAACGAAGAAGAGGAAACGATCTGGTCCCAATGGGCTGGATAACTTCACACGAAATGCAGTCGCACTGCCAGAAAGCGAGCGCAAACGCAGTCGAAGTCTGGCGAACAGGACAGCCTTGGAAGACGAGCGACGGCGCAGCAGTGCTCCAGAGCACAACATGCCTGGGTTAACGGTCCCGCCAACATCAACACCGCCACCTGGAGACGTCAACAATCTCTACGAATTCCATCCTGATCTCGTACGAATGGACGACCTAACAGCCTCACCGCGCACCGTGTCCTTCCCGCGAGAAGGATCTGGCGGTAGCACATCCACAACCCACCAAGGAAACACCAGCAATCACACCAGCACGAACGAACTGCCTCTCAGCGGCCTTCGCGTAATTATAATACACATCAAAGACACGCTAAAGGATGGACCGCACGTGAGCGAGAATATCCTCGCGCAGCTCAATGAGTACGAAGCACGACTTCGAGAGGAAGGCATGGGACTAGGCTGTGAGTTTGTGATCTCCCAGAGCGGTGAGAGTTATTGGTTTTGAGAAACGAGAAAACGAGCTCGGATGGGTCGATGGATGTCTCAGATGCAGATGCTAGGACGATACCCAGGGAGGATTGAAGAGACACGAAGACGACGGTAGCGATATCTGAAGCAGCTCCTCCGTCGAACAGAAAACGGTTTTACGAAGAGTATATGTATCACAGATCAGCCCCCAGCATCCGGCACCAAACCGTGTGTTAGGAAGAGGGGCAGAAAGCGCACACATGGGAAATGGCGTTTTTTGATTCATTCAGGGGCAGGGCAGGGAAAGGGGAAATGATATCCGCGCAAGGGCAGGGCGCATCGGGAAACGGGGGCTCTGAATGTGTTTGTGTGAATAACGAAGTAAGAAGATATTTGTTTTTGTTCTTCATGGAGAGGGGAAATGGAACCACCGCTTTGAGAGTGGGACGTTGTACATTGTGCTGCTGCTGCTGTCTTGGACTCGTTTCTCCCTCCTTCCATTCTCCCAGTCTCTATCATCACCGCTGACACAAGCATGGAGCGGGTTGGGGATCCGTATCGTATCTCGGCTCCTGCGTCCTTCTCCTTCTACGTCGCAGATAAAATGTCGCATCTTGACCCGCACACCGCACGCTGATCACAAGATCAACAGCGTCGACCATGAAGCAGAAGCCGCAAGATTCGAGAATGGCACCCACAAGGTCATCCTGACTACATATATCTCCAACAAGCCCAAACCCAGCTTCCATGCTTCGAATGCATATCCCAGCCTCGGACTCTCCTACACTCCGCTCCGCCTTTTCTCCTCCGCTCTTCTTATAAATAGAGGTATGATCTGTTTGTAAAAGCGAGAAGATGAGAAATATCTGTTACATACCGCCTTTCTGGACTTGACTCGTACGTCGTTCGAAGCCGTTACGTTGCGGTGTGTTATTTTATGGACGACATGAGCCGGAGAAATGATAGGAACAACCATGCCGTTGTCCTGGGAGTCGTGCGCCAGGAGTGCCGGTTGGTAGATGTTCTTGGTCCTTTGCGAATGAACCAACGAGACAACAAGGACAGGTGTTGGTCTTTTTTAACCTGTGTGATTTCTGGCCTGGTCGGTCGTTCCCAGAGACCGGTCAGCTGGGAATGAATGGAAAGTTTGAAGTGGTCTGAGCAGATTGCATGTTCGTATCAACATTACCAACACAGGACAGCACGTGCGGGAGGAAGGAACAGGGCGGAAGGAAGTGAGGTCCTCTAGACACGTGACGAAGGAAGAGATAACAACGTGGTCGAGAAGCAAGATGGGAGACACCAATAGCATGGAGATGGTACCTACCTCACCTCGACCGCCACAGAGGTTCGAGATCGGGAATCTCGGTTCACCTGAGCCAGTAGTGAGCTCGCAAGATCTTGCTGGCTGCTCGAATGGTACTGTACGTAGGAGATAACAACAAGGTCCAACGCTGGTCATCACGTACGGCAAGAAAGGAAAGGATTCCATCTTGCAGCTTCCAAGTCGCCGTACCTTTTTTCTGATTGAGCGGCCAGATCTCACCAGCTTCAGCTTGGTGGTGGAAGCGGGATGGCAAAAGAGTCTGGAACGCTCACAGGGACGAATGCTGACGAGGAGTGACCCTGCGACGGCAGATGGCGAGATTCTGTCGAGGAGGTGTGTTTGGGGAGCTGTCCGATTCGTGGATTGGGGCGTCTTTTCTTTCTTGGGTTGGAGGGTGAGATAGATCCACGGATGCTGGTTGTATGCGAGATGTGCTAGTGGGATTGGTATTGGTGGTGGCGGCGGCGGGGAGCTTCGTTCTTCTTCTGCTGCTGCCGCTCGTTGCTGAGCTGTGCGTATGTGCATAGCCGAAATCTGGTTCGCGTATACAAGTATCGTCGGACTTTTTTCTCGAGCTTTGCGATTTGGGTTTCGATCTGCGAGTGAATTGCCTTTTGCATGTTATCTTCTTCGACATTGCTGGTTGATGGCTTGACTTTGAAATTCATCGAGTCCTGAACATACCAGCTCGACTCGCTTTGTTTTCTCAACGAATCAAGCCGACGACCAGAGTGGCGGGCTTCCTTGACAGGCCTGAAACGCCGTACAAAGCGGAAACGGCAAATGCAGCTGCGAGCAGGGAAAGGCATGCGCGTTGCTGGCGAACGCGGAGAGCGGTGGATACATACATATTGCAGCGCATCGGAGGAGAGACGCGCTGCTGGGCCAACGCGCACGTGAACGAGCTGGATGACTGCATGCGTGAAAGATGGGCAGGTGAAAAGATATGGTGCTCGCCGACGGCTTTGGCGAGGAAGGGTCGGGCTATCTGTGCATATCATGGAACACGGCAGTAGTCGGCTTGCGAAAATGTATTGTACTTTGTACTTGCTGGGGGAGCTTGGCTAGCGGCGTCTTCTGCACAATCTAGCTGGAGGGATCGCAGCCAGTCAAGATTGCGCAATGGAGTTCGTGCTGAGGCCTGCGGGCTGCTACTGCACGACACGAGCAGGAGGGAGGGGGGTGAAGCGAATGGGGTGGCGTGATGGCTGTATCGGTGAGTGTGAGGGTGGTGGACGAGGTGTGCGGCGGTGATATGTGTGGTGTTTGGAGGCCGTCCACCTGCTGAACTGATGCTGGATGCAGGATTGCCCTGCATGCTTGGCATGACTAGAGTGCGGGATTAGTCTCGATGTGGTGCAGATGGATCATGGAGCGGAAGGCCTGGCGTTTTGAGTTGCGAGGCGTGCCGATAGACTTTGGAGACGCGGAGATTTCTAGAGCGAGGGCCGTGGGAGATGGGCAAGAGGTGGTTGTGTTGAATTAATGCATCATGTTGGGGAATGATGCAATGATAATCACAGTGAGCGAGTGAAAGGGGAAAGAATGTTGCTGCTGCTGTTGACGATGATGATGACGATGGGTGAGATGGCGGATGGGCGAGTGTTTCAGAGCAGATGGAATGGCCAACAACAGACTGACGCGCAAGCTGGGGTGCAGTTCTCAAGCGCCTGCTGGCTGCCATTCGCCGGGCACGAGAAGGCTGCTGCAGGAGACTCGAGGTGAGAGCGGAAGCTAGCCTGGTACGACATGTCTCGCAGCGCTGCAGACACCTTTTTGCATGTGCGTACCGTATCGTTGCGGGCAAGGACCGTGGGCGAGCACAGCAGCCCACGCACCGCGTCTCGTAGGCGAGCATGTTGATGATGAACGAGGCTCTCCTATGCAGCGATGATGTAACGGGCGGGCGCGCGACGAAGAAGAGAGTTTTCGGGAACGTTTTGGTACGGAGAGGGTGGATATTGGACGTTCGGCGCACGCGTGTTTGTGATGATGATTTGTGCGTGTGCTATGCGATCTGGGGATGACAGTTGGATAATAGTACTGACGGGCAGGCCAGACAGGAGTCGAGCAGCAGCAGGAGGAGGGTTGTTGTTGTAGGCACGGGTATTTTTGGTCCACTGCACGCCCAAAGCTTCTTTGCCCCATGCGCGGGCTCACTGCTTGTTGCGGCACTACTGATAATCGCGACAGTCATCATCACGCTCTAGTTTCTGCTGCTGCTGGGGCGGCCGTGGTGAGGTGGGCGAAGTTTTGAATATTCTAGCTGCGCACCTTATCTGTCGTGAGGTGGTTCGCCTTGGTGCAGCTTGACGCCGCTGCTGTAGCACGTCCGGGGGGCCAGCAGTGACGATATCAGATGACAGGAGCTCGTATCGATTCAGGCACTATTGCAGAGCCGTACGGGCAGACTCTAGCTTCAGCCTTCAGGCTCAATGATCGGGGGCGGATGTCGCGAGGAGAAAGCAAAGACATCAATTATTAGACGTGGATGAGACGGATTCTAGAAACATGGCTGCCGTGCGTGGCATGTTGACGGCGGGCGTGTTGTGGGCGTGAGGGTGGCATGGAGGCTAACCAGCTAATAATTCGTGGTCAAAGGCTCTCAAATTCAACGGGGGCGGCGATCCTGCGCACGGATGTTTCTGCTGAGCGAGTAGCGCCGTCGTCCATCCGCCTGTCTGTCTGGCTGTGTGCCTGTACTCTTCGCAACATCCATCTGTACCACCCTCACCACCACCACCTCATCTCTCCGCCGACGAGCCTGCGTCGTTTTCTTCTTGAATTGTCTTCGCTTGTTGCTGCTTTTTGGTGCTGTCCCGTCTCCGCCGCGGCCTTGTGCAGCGGGCGTCTCAGCACGAGCAGCAGCCCCTAGAGTCCCAGAGACTCCGCTTCGCTTCCATTCTGCCAGCATCACCACAACAACTCGCCTCACCCCCATTCCTCACCACCGCCCGCTCGACTTCCACCGACATCTCATCCGCCAGGCAGCTCCTCCCCTGGTGACTGCCCCGATGTCTCTTTGAGACCCGCTCTGTCGCTCCGGCGTCGCTCGTTCTGGCTGCAAAGTCGCTGCTTCTCGCTCCACCCGTGCCGCGACGGCGAAGGTACGTTCGACCGCGAGACCACCTCCTCCTCCTCCCTCACCTCTCCTGCACGCTGCGAGCCTCATACGCGAGCGGTACACATGTCTTGACCTGCCCTGCCGCCTCTTCACGCCCGCCCGACACCGCGATAGGGGCACCCATTCTCCTCACCCGCCAGTGTCTGCGTCCGCCGATTCACGCTCTTTGCGGCCCTCGACACTTCCCCCGTCCCATCTACCGCACGCCGACAGCATCGAATCTCACTGCACGCCCATACTGACTGCTGCTGGCCAGCTCACCCGCCCCCAGTGCATCCTCGTAATCAATCCTCCAACCCGTCCGCCAAGACTTAGCCGCTCCATTGCTCGCCGCCATTGCATATCGCCGCACCGCCCTCACCACGGCAGATCCGATGGCTGAGGTACTGCCGCCTCCTATGCAATCCTCCAGCACCATAGCCATGTTGCATTCTCGCCCTTCATCCTCCGACGCGTTCCAAGGCTCGTCACAGCAATACCCGCAGTCTCCACGCATGGGACAGCAGTCTCGAAGCATGTATAATGGCCAGAATACAGGATACAGAGGCACTTCGGCCGGCCCCGTACAGCCGTACGCGTTTCAGTCTACACCACACTTGAGGCAAGAGACGCGGACCGTATCTGCCCCCTCGACGTCACATGGCGCTGTTGGCAGCCATAGACATGCCCACACACAGTCGGCTTCGGCTTCCTCGACTACGTCGTCTGACACGTCTTCACAACCGTCGGCAAAGGACGACTCGGTCATGGGCTCGCGGAACGGCTCATTGATCAACCTCTCCTCGAGCGTGCCCGACTTGTCGCTCACCTCGTTCGACTCTCCAGCCAAGGCTTCACCTGACAGGTACCGACGACCTGGCACGAAGAGAGTCGAGTCTGGCAATGTCACCCCCAAGGCTGCTCCACCGCAGCTGGGCGCTTCATACTTCTCGGCCGGTGCCAGTGCGGCTAGCGCCTCCACGCAGCAAGCGCCACTGCAGCGTCAGGGGAGTGTGGACGACATGGCAGTCTCGTCCAAGTCTGATACACCGGCACGGTATAGACGACGCAGCTTGAACAACCTGGATACTTCGGCCATACAGGCTGCAGCAAATGGCCAACGGCCATCTGACAACCAGAGCCAGTCTGGATTGGAGCCAAGTGCGACATTTACGCCGACCACCATCCGCCCAGTCTCATTTCACGAGCGGCAAGCGAGCAATGAAAGCCAGAGCTCACAGCGACGAAAGGACTCGGCTCTGCAGGAGAATGCCAAGTCTTCGGCTTCGCTCCACCCAGAACAGAAAGGAGTCCACATTCCTCCACGTACTTCATCCGAGGCCAAAACGCGCATGAAGTCTCCTTCGCCATTGTCCAAGGAAGCCGTCGACCCCGACAATCCCACGCCCCACGCTTCGCCGCAGAAGCCGAAGACGTATGCTGCCGTTGCCCAGGCCGCGGTGACCACCCCATCTCCAGCAGCCGCCCAGCTCGCTGCCGTGTCTGATAAGGACCTTAATAAAGGAATGAAGTCACGCCTACGTCGTGCCTTTTCATTTGGCAGTGCACAAGAGTTGAAGAGGGCTGGTGTCGATACGGGGAATAACACCCCTGCTGCCCAACAGCAACAACAGCCCCAACCAACTTCAGCTCAGCAAGCACGAGAACAGCACCAGCAGCACATCGATGAAGAGCTAGATGCAGAGCAACAGGAGATTGCCAGGCGGCAAGAGGCTGCAGGTATCGGTGCAGGCATTTACTCTGGCCAGGGAGGTTTCATCGGCTCGACGGACAACCTATCCATTTCATCCACAGCTTCATCTGCGTCGATGATGCTGCGGAAGATGGGCCGAGGAGCCAAGAAGAGTGCTAGGAGCATCAAGGGCTTGTTCCGGCCCAAGTCGGTCATTGGTGTACCAGCGGCAGACGGTCCGGTTGCGACATCCAGCGCCACGGTGCAACCAAGCGTGGCCCAGGTATCTATGGTGACGGTTGAAGCCGAAAGGCAAAAGGTCAACGTCAACGAGCACCCGGGTGACAAGCCTCATGGCATAACTGGATTTCCCAAGTTGGAGCGCAATTCAATGGATGCGGTCAACGGCGTGTCCGGATCGAGGGCTTCTGCCGACGGCTCAGACTCACACTCTCGCCGCAGCATTGTCGGCAGTGATCGAGACCGGGCTGAAGTGCTTGCTGCTGTGAAGAAGGGCATTCTCAAGCGGACTGGTACCAACTCACCAAGTAGCTCGCCGACTATCAAGCCCACAGATGCCGCCGGGCAAACTCCAACCATCATCTCCGAAAGCCCGGCTTCCAGCATGCCGAGCACACCGAAGGACGGTCAGAGTCGTAACGACTCGTTGAAGAATGTTACCAATGGCGATTACTTCAGCCAACGTCTTCACACCTTTACCAAGAGCATGCCCGCGACGCCAAATGGCACTGTACGGTCCATCTCCTTCAGCCCGCGGATCCAGTTTCACGACGCCTGGTCCAGCTCCGAGTATGACCGCCGCGGAGAGATTGCCACCTGCAACCGCCTCACGCCCATGCTCGCACAACAGATCAAGGAGGAACTGAACACCTTCAAAATGGTATGACTCTTATCATCTTCACTTATTTTCTCCCATACTAACATATCTTTAGGAAATGGAAGTCCACGAATCCAGCAAGCCGCACACGCACTTCTTCTAATGACATAAATCAACATGCCGCACGACACGTACGACACCACGCAGCGATATCAGCACCGACGCAGTACTTCCATCTCCTTGACGCGTAAGCCACGAACAGGCCATCATTCATAATCTTTCGATACGGAGCACAATTGGGGACATGGGCTGGGCTAAAACGGCGTCACGCGGAAAGATTTGCTTGAAGGGGAATTTGAGGAGAGAGAAGGGAAGGGAGCAAGAAGCTGCACGCTGCAGAGACGAGAGCGCCTTTTTTCCATCCACACGGGAAATCTTCTTTTTCTTGGGTCATGGAGGGAGGGAGGGTCTAGGGTGCTGATGGGGGAATTGCTTCTAAACTCTCTGCTGTCTGCTTGCTTTGCTGCTGGCTGTTCTTTTTTCTCTCGATTCCTCGATGGGCTGCGTGAGAGGATCGAGGAACTTCTCTGGATTAGCGATTGCATCTTGCAAAGTTTTTCGCACTGGATTGGCTTTGGGGGCTGCAATTCTCTGGCTATAACTCTGGGCAAATTCATGGCATGGTTTCTTTCGCAAGATCGTTTTCTCTATTCTCTTTCTCTTGCATGCATGGTAAGGATCACAGTCATTTTCTACCTGTCTGGCGTTCTGCGATGTACATGGCATGGCATGGCATGACTTGAATCAAGGACCTCGGGCATTTTCTGTTTATTTGTTACACTGATGCTTCGAGATTGCATCGGCCCGCTCCTTGGAGAACCATAACCACCTCGATGGGTTCTTGGCTTTGTGAGACCATCTCATCGGAAGCGGTATGCAATGCAAAAACGCCTTGCGTCAAGCACTCCTCTTCTCACCTCCTAGTTCTCCCCACTCCTCGCTTCTGCTATAATATAGTGATGCATTTCCCCCTTTCGGGCAGGCTTTCTCCGAATGGTAACAAACGTCTGGCGCTCGGTTCCTGCCAACCGAAGCTGGATGTTTCGACTACTGACCGTTTAGAATACCGGCAAAATTGAGGAGGGCTGAAGAAGGCATTGGGATGACAACGGTTTCCTTTCGGGATGGTCTCGGGCCGAAGGACGGCTGAGGAGAGAGACATGGTCATGTGATCGATTAGTGCGAGGCGCTAAAGAGGAAGGTGCGGGATGGTGCGTGGGTTAGTGCCGATCGAGAGGCGTGACTGCACGTCTTGATTCTGAGTTCCAAATCACCTTTGGTAGTGCGCTTTCTTTTTGTTGGTTGTCGGGTGGCGATGAACTGTGTCTTTGTTCTTTTTGAAAGGAACATCTTTTTGTTGTGGCAGTCGCTTGCTTGCTTGACAGTGCATTTGCATAGGGGGAAACGACTTGCTTAGCTGAGGCGTGATAAGATCATCGCCATCATCGACATATTCGCCACCCAACACTCCAACCTGCATATCGCAGAAACAGAAGGTCGAGGATCTGTTGTTTGATATCCCCCGCCACCCCGTTTGATAAACAACACCGCCATCAGACATCCGCTCCAAACATGGCCGCCGTCCTCCTCGTCCTCGGCGCCGTCGCCATCAAAGAACGCGTCGAGAAGAAAAAAGCCGCCAAGAGGATGGTGGATGATTTGCGGTATCAGGAACTGCAGGCGGAGACGGAGAGGAGGTTGAGTTTGGGGAGGATGGAGAGTGAGGGGACTGTTGAGGGTGAGAGGGGGGAGGGGGATGGGGAGGGGGAGGAAGGGGAGGAATTGCCGACTTATGAGCAGGTTGTGAGGAGTACGTCTGGGAGGAGTGGGGAGGGGGGCGCTGAGGAACGGGGGAAGGGGAAGGAGTCGAGGAGGAGGAGTGTGAGGAAGTTGTTGAGGTTTGGGTAGGGGTTGAGTTGATCTGGCTCGTCGACTTTCTGGCTGTTTCACGGACGATATTACAGACTTGATCGGTACCCAGGAGGCCGAATGTTTTGGATGAAGCCGACGACTGGACTTGCTTCCATGGTAATGGCATAGAATGTGGAGACGGCGTGAGGTTCGAAGCTGTGGATGGCCGTGGAAAGTGTGCCATCTGGGACCCATTTTTTTATTCTGTTTAATCTTGCACATGATGAACGAAAGTAATGATGGATGACATGGAAGACAGGACAAGATATCGAAAGACGAGTACACGAAAAGAAAATAAGAAAATCAAAGAACTCACCTCTCTGCTTCTGGACCATCCTCATCATTGTGGTTTCTTCATTCTACCCCTTCTCAAGGTCGAGCGTCCAAAACAAACCTCATCAATCAACAAACAACAGGCAGCGAGAAATGTGTTACTGAGAAGAGGTCATCCTCCTCCCGTCCCCCGTCTCGAGGCACCCTTCACGCCCAAACCCAAGTCCAGAAAACACGCCTCACACACACCAAACACAAGGATACCCTCCCCAACATCCCGCCCTCCAGCCACGCGCTCGAACCAGCACTATCCTCCGGATGTGCTGTCGACCTGTCGATGGATCCTGTCGGTCTGAACCTCGTACACACATGCACAGCGCATTCTCCGGTCCTGCACTTGATCACATGCATGCGTGATGAAGTACGTTTGCTCCTTCTCCGATGGATGGATGGATGGATGGAGGGATGATCCAACCCGACCGATCGACGCCTGTTTGTGTGACGTCTGGTGGGAGGTGTCAAATAAAGAGCCGCATCGTGTGTTATAGATGGGATGGCTGGTCACACGATCTTGTGTCCTTCCCTGGTTGATGATGATGATGCTGGCGGCTGTGGCCGGAGATTTGGTGAAAGGGTCTGTTTTCCTCAAAATCTTGTCGCGCTGTCATCTCTGTGGTCTGGCAGGGTGTTTGATGCGGCTTCGGCGAGGCAAAAGTCTCTCGTGCCGGTGGTTCCTGTCTCCTAGTCATTCGTGCTCCGTCTGTTGCCGGCTTTGGAAAGGAGGCCCCAAAGTCCTCCACCGCTCTCGATGGGGAGAGTGGTGTCTTGTCTTGGTATGTGATAGCAGCCCGACGAACTCTCGCCTATCCTCAGTCAGCACATCATCAACAAACCCACCATTGACCAACAACAACCCATCTTCCCTCCCGTCTTCCACCGACATCGCCCAACCACCCCATCCACCATCATCAAGTCAAAAATACCCAACCCATCAAGGCCTCCTCGTATCCGCCCCCTTCCCAAAAACCCAATCCAACATTTCCCACCTCATCCCCTTGAAAGGCCCTTTCCCTTTCGGTCTGCCGCCCGGCCCTGTCTGATTGTGACGATGATGATGGGGAGTTTGCCGATGTCCCCTGGCCGTCTTCATTCTCCGAGGCAAGTAATAATAGTGTGAGCAGCACATGCAAGCAAGGGAGGGCTCGGGTCAATCACATCTGCGCTTAGTCGGGAGAGTGGTCATACGATCCATCTCATCTTCATCTCACTCGCATAGGGCGGACGGGGGAGGGAGAAAAGTTGCTTCGCTGTCAACTTCTCTCACCTCTCATCCAATCGATGCTTTTTCTTTTGTGTTGCCAGCGCGCCGCGAGCAAGTCCGTCCCCAGCAGGGGGTGGTTTTCCCAGCCGCCAATGGAACGCTGAGGAAAGGAGAAAATGGACATATCCCTTGTGGAGCAGAGAGGGAAGGAGCGTCGAACACGTCGCACAAGGCATCACCGATCTTTCCTCTCCTTCCCACTGATCTAGCAGGAAGGGTAGGTACCTATTACAATGTATTTACATTTCTCTCTCTCTTTTGTCCATTTCCCATTTCCTTGCATTGCCCGTCAATGAGATCATTAAAGCATGCACTCGATCCCGTAGTCATCTATTCGAGAGCCAGCTCGAAGAGACGATAGACAGAGACCATTCCAGCGGCATGATTTCTCATCGCGCCGTTTCCCTCCGTTTTACGATTACTCCGTTGCGTGGCCCTCCTTTCCTCCATGCGTATGAGAGCTCCGTACCAAATGCAAACAAACAAACAAGTAAGTGCGAATCACAACAAGCCGCCCGTGGTATCTCAACGAAGTACAGTAGTGGTGTCAGAGTACAGAAAGGAAGTTCGGGGAAGCAAAGTGATTCGCTTCCTCGTAGGAACCAGTTAATCAAAAGAGCAATTGCGATTGCGCCGTAGTGGTGGCCTGTATGCAAGTCCTAATGCAGACCGAAGATGTCGTGCAAGCGTTGCAGCGTATCAGCCATCGTATTTCATTAAGGGCCGTTTAGGATGTAGTGAACTCCATCGCTGAAAAGGGGGATTGGTGTAATGGTTGGTTGCCCAAGTCTTCTATTCGCCCGGTCAAGAACGCCAGTTGTACCCGATGTAGTGGTGAAGCAGATTATCGCGACCTTGCAGCGGCTGACGCAGAAGAATCTGCGCCTGCTTCTGCACTTCCTGCGCTCTCTGGATCGAGTTGAGCGAGGCACCGAAGTAGCACTACAGCCAGTGTTAGTGAATGAATCAATGCCACGCAAATTGCGAAAAACTCACGGTCCATGATCTCCTCTTCTGCCACACCCATTTGGTAGTCGACCAAGCCGTGCTTCTCGATGCTGTCGCACAGTCGCACAAGCTCGCGTGACAGGGTCTCCAATGTTTGCTGGTTCATGACGGATCGTGGCTCGCGCCGCGGTTGGTTGTCGCGAATCCATTCCCGAGTCATGTCGAACTGCGCCTGAAGAGCGGCCCGCCAAGCATTGTTGAACTCGTCCCATAGACGGATGCGATCGTCGTGGAGGTTGTCGTCGTCCCTAGTAAGCCCTGGACCTACAAATTAGCAACCAATATCACGCGTTTCGATGGAGCACGTGCTCACCTAACGCTTCTGCATTTCCCAGCAGATAGTGCGAGATGTCCATCAAGAGCTGGCCGACGTCGCGCAATTGCTCGGCTCGAACGTTGGTGAAGAGGGTGCGAATCTGCGCTTGGTAGTTGTTGAAGGCTTGGTCGATCGACTGGTTGGATTGAGGCGTGTACTGGGCAGCGGCATACGCAGAGTATGCGCCAGGCTGTGTCGGGTCCATCATGGCACCGTAGGTCTGCGATGCTGAAGGGCCAGCCTGAGCATACGCGGACTGGTATTGTGACGGCAAATGTGGTGCCGCCAGGTCGGGCATTGTCGCACTGGTGGGAACCGACTGTCCTGCAAGGTAATACTGTGCGGTCTGCGGTCCACCAAATTGGGACGCCAGTGTCTCGGACGCGATACCAGGCCTTTGTTGCGTGTAGCGCGAGACTGGGTCATAAGGCGACTGTGTCGCCGTCTGGGCCTGACCCGCCATGCCATACATAACGCTGGACCCGTACTGCTGATATTGCTGGGCGGTGTCTTGCTGTCGCGGCACGTCCGGACTCTGCACGCCCATGATGTGCGATGGGTAATCTGTGCCCTGCGCTGATGCCGACGCGCCAGTGGCATACTGCGAGCTCTGCGCTGCGAAACCATACACCTGCGCATCGCTACCTGCTCTTCCCGACGAAGGTACGGTGGTCGGCGACTGCGGGATGTAAGACGACTGCCGAAAGCGTTCGACAGTTCCAGGCGTGGTGTACTGGCCGGTCGCCTGGGCGCCGCCATGCTGCTGCTGTTGCTGCTGCTGCTGCTGCTGGGTGGTATATGGATTCTGCGCGTATTGCCGTCGCGATGGATCATTATAGTCCATCACAGAGTCCGAGGAGGAGCGGTCCCAGTCTAACCCTTTCCGCGACGCCAACGGCGAGAAAGGCGGTGATGCATAGACAGTCGCCAGATTGTCGGTTGGAAGGAAGTGACGATTGGACGCGACAAGGCGCTGCGCCTGGGTCTTTGAAGATCAACGACGGTGTTGCAGCCTTGGTGCACCTGGTGAGTAATAGTTGGGCGAATATGGCAGAGCAAAAGGGTATCGAGACGCGTCGAGGGGCGCCAGCGTGGAGCGTCGTCAATGGCGGCTCTGGGCAAGCAGGAAAGTTGCTGCAAGAATGTTGCGGCCTTGGGTTGATTTCCGGGTCCGGTGGTGCCCAAGAGCGCTGGGTATGCGGATTAGGCAAGATTGCAGTGGTCGTGCCGTCGGCCACGAAGGACAGTCAGCCAGAGTCTGGAAGCCAGGGAAGTGTTCTAAAGTTGTGTTGCGGCGGAACAGCAGCTTGGTCGATGGCGGGGGCGACAAGGAAGGCACGAGGGCAGAACGAGTGACTTGAGCTGGTCTTTGAACGAGCGACGAAACAAGAGTCGGGCTGGCGAGTTCCTGGGCAGATTGCAGGCCGTCAGAATGGCAGTGCACGCGGAAGAGACCATGCACGCTGGGTTGGGTAGCCGAAGTGTTGCTTGGATACGTCGTGAGCGAGGACCCGGTCGTGGCGCGGGGTTCGTCGAGTTGGACTGAGTCGATGATGGGAAACGGGACAAGGAAGCAGTGCCGAGAGCGGACGAGCCCTTGCTGGCGCGGTGGATTAAGATTCGGAAACGCAAGGCGCGTGAAACTGCGAGGCCAGAGTCTGTCTGGCAGATTTGGGCGGGGCGCTGAGGTGTCACAGCCCTGGTCGCTGACTGACTTGCAGCAGCAGATGGTGAAGAGGCGGAAAAGTGAGGCTCGAGGGAGTGGCGAGCCGGGCGACAATGGCGAGGCGGCGCGAGCCCGGGCGGACAATAATATGAGGAGCAGGAAAAAGCGCAGGCAGCGCCGCGAGTGCAATGCGGACGGGATGCAGTGGCTGATATGGGAGAGCGATATGGCAGATCGGCAGCATGCTGCTGCTGCTGCGGCAGAGGATGCGTTTGATGAGCGGCTGTCAGTGTCGTCAGAGCCAAAAGGAGCCGCAATGCAGCACGGAGGGTGAGGACGGATCTGAGGAGCGTGCGTGCTGCGACAATGAAGAAGGCTGCCGAGTCACGGCGACGATGGGGGAGATGGAAGAGGTGCAGTGGGCGTGAAAGCGAGCCGGCCAGCCAGCCTAAGCCTTCTTGATCCGACCCGCCTGGCTCAGTCTTCACTACTCACCACCACCTCGCGGATCGACGGCCGTTTGTGGCAGCCCAACCTTCAGGAATCAGGGATCATAACGCAACAGAGGCGTAAGCTGGACGGCCACCGCGATTGGCCGGGCGCAGATGTGCGTCTTGCAAACCAGGTCCGCAGGCCTCATGCAGCTGTGCTTAGTGTACCATGGATGCTGCCCGTCTGCGGCCTGTCTGTCTGTCTGGACTCCCGATCAAGGCTACGCCTCTCGTCGCCATGCTCTCAGCCATTCCCTCGGCGACTGTTGTTGGCAGTGGGCAATACGGTCGGGCGTCGACGACACACGGGCGATAGCGTGGCCGCGAGCGTTTGAGGGCAGACGTGAGCTTTCGTCGACTGACGCTGGTTAGAGTTTTGCTAGCAGCGGGCCAGAGCTGCATTCGACAACGGCCGGCACAACCGTCTGGGCGCCGCCATCGCCCTCCGATACCAGTGTCTCGTCCTGTCCGACCTCCTCCTCCACCTCACCTCGTGTCTGCTCCTGCTGCGTCACCCCGTAGCCGTGACAACTCGCAGCAGCAGCAGCAGGTATGCGAACATGCTGCATGACGACAGCAAGGGATCAGCCGCCGTGCAGAGAGTTTGCCCAAACACTGCGCCTAGCGCTGCTGTCGACGCCCTGTACCTGCAGCGCCGTTTGTACCTGACTTGTGCCTTGATCCATGCTGCAAACTATCCGACTGGTCCGTCGCCAGCCCAAGATGCTGCCGCCAGCGCAGCAGCCTGCAGTCACCGGACTGTCCAGCAGGTGGGCCCAATGCCCAGTGCTAGTCCGCGAGAGGGAGATGCAGCCCAGCGACGGCCTCGAGATATCACATCCCACGTCGGGCACATGTGCGCTACGGTATGCCGCTGCCACCTCACGTGGCCCCAATGCCGTCTCCGGGACTCGCGCCGATCGCTGAGGGCATACATCCTGGATGAAACTGCCTGTCGTCTCGCTTCGCCTTTCGACTCGGGCCACAATGCAGCAGGTCATACGCCTGTGTCACTCACCACTGCGGCGGTGCAGCAGCATGTCAAACAACAAACAAACGCCACCCCAGCAACCGTGAACCCACCGTCTCTGCGCGAGAAACCCGAGTGCAGAAACTTCAGATGCAAAACAATGGTTTCAAAAGGTGTAGCTTTGCCTGTGACAAACCCCATCTGAATCTCGATTCAACCGAGAAAACGCTTCCACGCTACAACGATACGGTATGGCGGCATCGCGAAAAAGGATCGACCGCCCGCACTCTTCGGCTGCCGGCTGTGCAAATTTCTGCAGGGGCGAACGTCAGGTTGTAAGATTGATGAGAAACGCAACCTCCTGGGCAGCTTTGCATGCGCTCATCAATGAATCAATTTTTCGCGCTCTCCCTATCTCCAGCTCTTATCGTGCCCGAGCATCTCCATATATGAAAGAGGGCCGCAGCGCCCATCAATTTCGACTCGGCCTCCTTCACCTCGACATTGGACAGCGCATTGCTCTGGACAAGCGCGGATCCACACGGCACCCGCAATCCCGACGAGCGTTTCAGACTGGGCCTTCCAGAAGCCCGGTTGAGAGAGAAGGTCTCAGCCTCAAACTTCGCCTAGGATCGCCTCACTTCTCACGACAGCGACAGAAAACGATGCGACATCTTCAGCTACCATCCACCTTCATCCTCGCCCAACACGAGATGCTGCTACGAGGAACTTGGGAACAAGGTCTTGTCGAATTCATCATCAGCCTCAATCGTGAGACGTCGCGATTGTTGCTGCCATCATCCTCGCTCGATTCTTGCAAAATGACAGATCAACCTCATCTCGTGCCGGGTTGGCGTGGACCACCTCAACCGCCTGCCAGCGCTGTCCAATTTTACTCACCCGAAGATTGAAAATGCGCCTACCTGTAAGTACTACTCATCGCAGAGGCCATTGCGAATGCTCATGACGCATCGTTCCTTCCAATCCCTCTCCTCACAAAAAGAAAGTCAGTCTGCGCCTTCCTCATTTGCAATATAAAACGATCTCCCACGACTAGCAAAAAAGACAAAACAAACAACTGTCAGACGTCTCAACTCTCAAGCATGACCGGCACAACAAGTCACAAGGTCAGACCCTATAACACACATTTTAAGCCCCCTCCCCTCCCTCACACGCACGCGCCATCTTCCCGCTCGTTGGAAGATGGATCATCCTAGAATTTTCGGTATCGTCGGTAAGATCAGAAAGATGGTGCCTGGCGAGGAACTGGCAGGACAAGTCTACCTTGACCTCGTCAGCATGATGTATCCGGTTGCCACACCAAAAAGAAATAGAAACATCAACTTCAGACAAGACAAGACGAGTGACGGATGGATTCTGGCTCCGACTTGCAGCATGAATCGCATACGCTTGGCATACATACGACTCTACAGCCTCTCATCTGAGCGCCAGTCCGTGACAGGCTCAATTCAACTCAACCCGCACGGACATACACACTCCTTCTGTCCCTTTTTCATTCCTTTCCACCCCTTTTAAACTTTTAATAACGAACATCGTGGAGGATGTCTGGGTATCTTTTCGTCACGCGATCAAACGGGTTAATTGTTGAAAGTTGTTGAAACGGTCGTGGAGACTTTTTCTCCTCTCGCTTCCTTCAATCATGAAACAAAACAAAGCCGAGAAAGATCAAGCCCACGACACTGCATCATGTGAGGAAACACCTCACACACGCCTATTTCGAGGCGGTGTAGGTCTTCTTTGGGAACGGGTACCTGTGGAAGAGAAAGACGTCAGCGGTAAGGATCCAACAAGACAAATGTGTAAGGAAACACCCACGATGGACCCAATTCACGCAAGCTCTGCGCTGCGAGCCACTGTCCCTGATCAACGCAAGAATCAATATCCTTGCCCTGGACGACACCAGCGAAGAAGCCGCCGGCAAAGGCATCACCCGCTCCGGTAGTATCGACGATCTCCTCCTTGCCGATAGGGTGCACCGGCCACGACTTGGCGTCGCCCTCGCCCTGGACGGCAACGACGGTCGGATCGGTGCCCTGGGTGATGATGGCGACGCGCTTGCGCTGCTTGTTCTCCTTGGGAAGGTTGGCCAGGTGCTTGGCAATGGTCGGGATGTCGTGGGTGTTGAGGTCGTGCGAGTCAGCGTACGAGGTGGCCTCCGTCTCGTTGCCAATCACATAATCCCAGTAAGGTGCGGTCTGGTCGAGCGGCTCCTTGAAGAACTGCGGGATGAAGGGAGCGGATAGCGACAGGATGAACGGCTGTTGGAAACGGCGATCACATCGGTCAGCATGTCAACATCCCAGAAGCCGATCGTGTGAACTATAACCACGACGTACCTTGTTCTTCTTCGCGGCCTCTTCGGCAAGCTTGAGGATGGCCGGCACGCAGACTGTCAGGTGGTAGCCGCCGACAAAGTATGCTTTGGCTTTCTCTGCGATGCCCCAGTTCTCCTCCAAGTGCTCAATCTTGTAGCAGTTGGCAGCCGCCAAGTCTGTGCACATGCTCCTGTTGTGTCCTGTAATAATGACACCGCACCGGCCAGTGGCCTGCTCTTCGTCGTAGCGGTAGCGAACCGCGAGACCGGCCTGCTTGTTGGCGTCTTGCAAAATATCGGCATACTTGTCCTTTCCGACGCAGCCGTAGAAGACTACCGAGTCAGCAGGGAGGAGGTACTGTCGCGAGAGAACAAGCCGTTAGCACAAACACCTTCATGAATCGCGTCGTGATCCTTCTCTTCGAAGCTGCGAACGAGATGCGACCCCCCTCAACGCATCATGACACGCATAGAGTTAAGCCTCAATCTTCCCTCAATGCAACGTCAAGTGTCATATTGCCAAGATGTGTGTGTGTGTGTGATATAGACAGGCATACCTGTGCACCTCGCGCCGTGTTCTGAGCCGCTCCTCCCGCCAGCAGCTTCGCATTCCGGTTCTGGATCAGCTCCTCGTACAGCGTCATGTGCTTCTCCTCGGCGAGGATGGCGTCGTTGGCCTTGAGGCCGTACTGTTGCAGCACGGCATCGTCTCTGCCTCAGGAGTCAGCCGTTTCAATTCCCGGTGGTGTGGAAAGTTGGAGGAGTCTGGGCCGGTGAGGACGGGAGGTGAGGTGGACTTTACTCACCCTTGGCCTTGGATGTCGAGGAGTGGGTTCTCCAAGCAGAGAAGCTCGTAGGTGTGGTCGGCAGACATGTTGGCGGCGTTGTCACGAGGTCAATTGGTGAGAGGAAGGGGAAGAGTGTGTTGTTGTCGAAGTGAAGTCAGCTCGGAGTTTTTCAAAAGCTCTCAAGTTCCTGGCTGGAATGATGAGCCCCTCTCGGTCTCCAAACACCCCACCATCGGTCGCCGACCACTCCGACATCGTCATGGAATTGGACGGCACGTGTCAATCAAAATCGGTCCGCATGCTTCTCATTAATGCTGTATCTATCTGTCTCGTATACGTGATCTCGGAATGCCTTCTCGCAGGGGAAAAGACACTTCCCAGGGTATCAATGCAAATGCAAATGGAAACGCCTCTCCTATGATGTGTATGCACGCCGCTAAACGCTCCCAAGAAAATCCATTGTAGCGACAGGGCCAGCCAGCCTTTCACATCGATATCTAAACCATCAAAGTCAGTACATGTCAATCTACTCTTCAGACAGCTGCATTCACTTACCAAATCAACGTTACTAAAGTCTGGGGGCGATTTGCGGAAGACTACGCGGCCCTTCGAGTCGAGTGCAGTTCCGTCGTTGCTCATCCAGATGTTCGTCTTTTCCTCTTTATCTCCATCGGCCGACTCAACCATGACGGTACTCATCTTCTTCGCTCGCTTGATCTCATCGTCACTGACTCCCAGAACATCGCGTGGGATCCAGACCACCGGACGACGAGCACGCAGGGCGCTGTGCTGGAACGAATATCGGACAAGGAGATCGCGATCTTCGGGACTGAGATCCTCCAATTCGTCGGCGAAGCCAGAAAATAGAACATCACCAACGGTGTGCTGTGCTTCAGGGTCCTTTGGCGGCTGATCGGCGCGTTTGCCATCGGCAATGAAGCGCAGTGCTCCCACAGCCTCAGGAGCAACTCGCTTCCACCTGTCCGTTGCCCAGATAGGCTTGCTCTCCTTTCGCTCATGCCATCGTCCCTGATCAGACTGGGGCGTAGACGGCTGACGTCCAGCATCAGGTGAGCTTGATGAGTGAGGCGTATGATTGCGCTTATGCTCTGCAATACGCCTCTTCTCATCGTCTTCAGCAACATCTCCCGCTTCATCGTCTTCTCGCTCGTGATCCTCGAGTACATCTTGAATATCTCGGGTGTCCTCAGCCTGGGTGAGCGGCGCAAACTTGCTTGCTTGCGCTCTTGCGAATTCCTCGTCCCTGATCACAGCCTCATCCTCCAGCGTGATAGGCAAGTACTGGAACAATGGCTTGAAAGCCATGTTGATCAAGATCTGATAGGCAACGGTAGCTACCAAGACCACGATCAGAATGACCGCTTGCGCGATAGCAGGATCTTCCGCCAGTGTGAAGCACAATCCGATCATGCAAAGTTCCAGAAAGTAGAGGCCTGTGAAGAGTTGGTTGATTGCGACAGGGAACAGCCGTCCACCTGTGTCGACCCGGAACTGATAGACGAAAAGGACGTTGTAGCGGTACACGATCCAGAACAGGCTGAACACAAACAGCATGAAGACCAGCATGAGAGGGGAGATGACAGAGTAGATAACTCCTATCGCGGCGAAATTGGTGAACGGCGGGAAGAACGATCCCCACTGCACGTTACTCAGCGTCGTCTGGCGTCTCCATTTGGCGCGCGCCGTGGAGTCGAGCATTGGGGCAAGAATGAACCAGGCGAAGAGTCCTCCAGTCTGCACGAGCGCACTGGCCGAGTTCGAGAGCGCCTGCACCGTCAAGTAGGAGTAGAAGTAGTTTGACGCCGCCGGGAGAGTCTTCGCCAGGGTCTGGACGATACTACCAGGATTCGAGGCCAAGTTAGAGAAGAATTTGGTGAGACCGCCGGTGATGGTCACGACAAGGAAGACCTGTATGAACAAGAAGACAAAGTACCATTGCTGAACACCAAGCTCTTTTGCGTTTCCGGTCGGCACGCCTTGCTGCTGAACCAAGAGCCGGAAGATGATCGGAACGAGCAGAAGGATCAACGACAGCAGCACGGGTGGCAAGACACCCTGTATCACCGATTGAATCCATTTCGGGGCATCCAACAACCAGCTAAGCCATGGTATGAATGTAGCCAACTGGGTGATCTGGCCGACGATAGAGGTGAACGCCACGGGAATAGCGTAGAGGACAACCAGAGCGGCACAGATGATCAAAACTACGCCTGTCCGGAGGTAGCGCTCCCACCATTTGATGGACATGTTGTCCCAGATGACATCGTCTGGACTGATCTCCACCAAGCGCGGTGACATCTGCTGAGGTACATGGTGACTCAGAGACTGGCAACACATATGTGCGGCAACCTGATGGTTGAATTGGATGAAGGCAGAATTCATGTAGGGGAATTTCTCCACATCATTCTGGTCAGTTTCAATCTCCAGGTTCAAACGTGCCAGCTCCTGGCGAAGGTGGTAGATCCGATCGACTTTCTTGCCCACAAATGGTATGCTAGGGAACCAGGACGGGCTGAAAAGGGGAAGACGAATGGTCTCGCGATCCTTAGGTTCAATGTACCTCCGCCAGTATGGTTCTTCGTCCTGATCCTCGTCCCAGTCTTTGTCGAACGCAGAGGGGTATTCTTCCTTTGGCTTGTCGTCGTCTTTACTCTTCCAGAACGCCAATTTGTCGGTCCAGCTGCTCTTCACAAGCTCCTTTTCTGTTGTCTTTTCCGGATGCTTCTCACTACCTGTATGTAGAGGAAACTCGTCTTCTTCTTGAATATGTGGCTGAGGTGATGGGAGTGCGATGGCTTGGTCGTTGTTTTTGAAAATGTCCAAGAACTTGCGCTTGGGCTTGTGGGAAGGCGGCTCCTCGATTTGGAGGGTCGACTTGGGCTTGGAATCTGCCGATGGTCTGTTGACGTTGATGCTGGGCACACCCAGAGTGGACCCGTTGCTTGTCGGCGAGCCTTGCGCGGGCTCTGCTGGAGTGGACTGCACCGCAAGAGGATGCCTAGTCTGTCTTGGAATGGTGTCCATCGCCGCTTTCTCACCCACACGTCTGCTGTCGGCAGTCCCAGGCCGTGATCCAGGCTGCGCTCTTGCGCCGCTCGGTGAGCCATATATCGAGTCATCCGCTACAAAGCCACCACCAAGTCCGCCCTCGTTCAGAGTGTTGGCAGTGCGATTGAAGTTGTCGCCAGCCTTGTGGAAGCCGGCATCCGCACCTGTAACAACCTTGCCTCCAAACTTGCCAATGCCTTTGCCCACCGCACCTAAGCCGTGAGTGACTGCACCAAATGGGTGGTGAGACTGCTTGTCGTACTTTTCCTGCTGGTGCTCCTCTTGATCGAGTATATCTTGCATGCCGTGTGAGACCTGGCCCTGTTCGCCTGCACTGACACCTCCACTCTCAGCCATCTGTTCTGCCGCTGCATTCTCGTTTGCCTGGTCCTGCTTCTTCTCTTCCTTGGTCTTCTTCTTACGACCATCCTGCTTGGCCTTCCTCTCCTCGGCTTTGGCGTTCTCCTTTCGACACGTCTTGATCAGAACAGTCTCGGCGTCCTCGAGGTTCTTAGCAATCTTATCGCGCAACTGCACCTTGTCCGACAGTTCATCAAAGTTGCGATTGATCCAAATGTTTCTGATGCCTCCTGGGAACACATCATAGAGTCCAGATAATGCTTCGAGAGTCAGCCACTTGCGTGGAATGCCAGTAACAAGCACGGTGGTGGCTGATGCTCTGATGCGGTGTTGTGGACTAGTGAGATATGCCTGACGGACTCTTATGTAGCCTCGAAGCTCCTTAAACACAACGTAGAAGAACCAGCCGATAGACAGCACCGCTAGGATCGTGTGGGCCCAGAGGTAATTGCCGTCGTTGGGACCGAGATTGGATACGGAGTATTTGTCCAAGCCTTTGGCACCACCATGTGCTGAGTGGTTGATGGGAAGTAGAATCGGTAAGACAATGAGAGACATGGGCAAGAATATCTTGAGCAGCATGCGCAAGAAGCGCAGGAAGAAATAGGCGTCGAGTCCGCATTTTTGGATGAGGGTGAGGTTGGAGACGGTAAAGAGTGGGTAGAGCCATCCCACTATGCCTCCAGGCGGTTGAGCGACTCGCTCTCGTTCTGGAACCAGGTATGATCGGGGCCGGTATATTCGCGATAACCTCAGGCGGATGATGGCAAAGCACAGCAACTGGACGCCCAGTGAACCGAACGAGACAGCAAGTGCGGCCACGAGCTGACTACCACTCTGGCCTTGCTTGTTCGCTGCTGTGCCTGCACTACAGTTCAGCCAGCCAATAAGGCCACCTTGGCATGATTGCGTCGGTGCTGGGGGCGCCGACATGGTGTTGCCGTCCGAAGGTGGGACGCGTCGAAGTCGTCTGGTGTATGCGCGGAAATATTATCGTGATCCCATGGATGCGGCCGTTAAGTGTGCTGCGTAGGAGCTCGCAGGAGAAGGGTGGAAGTTGTTGACGAGGGGATTGTGGGAGCGTTGCTGCGTTGCTTGCTTTGCGGGCGCCAAATTGTCGGACGCGACTTCCAGGGCGCCCAAACGAGCTGGACGATTGGCTGCACAGTGATCCTTGCAGGTTACGTCAGGACGTTTCGCCTCCAAAACTCAATCTGGTTTGTTTCATCATCAAACTTTTGGACGAACGCCTACGAATTGATTTAATTCCACGAATACGTTCATCAAAGACATGTCAAGCTTCTGATTTCAAGAAACGGCTCAACACTGCTTTGTATTTCCATTTGATTGATCCAGCAGTGTTCACAAGTCGCCAAGCGGCCAAATGCCACTGACGTCCCCCTGCAGAAAATCCGATACGAAGTTGGAGGTGGGGAACGGCGACCCACATGACCCGCCCCTGGCTCCTTCAAGGTCGACTTCACTTCATCCTCCCACGCCATGTCAACGCAACGATTATGGCTTTCACGTGCCAACACTTGGCTGGACACGTACTGAGGTTTTGGATATGAGCCGGATCGCTGCAGGTAGAAGGCCTCCAACCGTTAGCATCGATACAATCTGCTTCATGACCTCGTGCTGCTGAACTCATCGCTCTTTTACTTACTTCAAATCTGCGTCGTCTTTCCAACTATGTCATATCTACGATCTTCCACTCAATGTACGGGCAAGAACTAAAGTGATCTGGAAAGCCGTAAAACAAGAGCAGCCTGGCCACCAAGGATGTTCCAAAACGTTCACCTACTCGCAGTCGAACCCGAACCAATCCAGACAACGAAACACATCCCCGGGACCTCCAACCCGCAAGCAAAAGAGATTCCCAACGAGCCCGAACGCCTGGCGACAAAGAGGTCGAGAAACTATCGTCTGGTGACAGAGGATCGCTCCGCTGAACCCTGAAAAGGACCCGGTACTTTGCACGATCATCGCCTGGGTGTTCGCCTCCGTCGCTGGTCGAGTGCATCAACCACTGTGATGTGACTTCTTGAGAAGCTGAAAGCGGAGGAGATGTTCTTTTCGTTGGAGTTTGCGTCGTTTCGGATGAGCTTCGACAAGTTGCGAGTGGCGAGGAATAGAGGTGAGATGCGTTCTCATAAGGCATGTCTTGGGGCAGCTGTAAGTGCTTGGTCTATGCAAGCACGCATGTGGATGCCAGGCTGTCGCTCACATGCTCGACTTCAACGACAGCCAAAACTCGTGCATTCAGGTGCACGCAAGACATCTTGTTCACATATCAGGCTTTCCACGAGATAAGGAACGAGGCTTATGTGTCCTGGATCGCTGCTCTCGAGGGTACGAGAACACAAACCGGATCATCGTCATCGTCTGTACAGTTCAACCATACTGAGGTGTGCCAACTGACATTCTTGCCACGATTTCAGCTTCGAGTATCAGCCGACGGCGCTATCAGACTCAACATCTTGCGTCTCATGACAACGACGCTTGACGAGTCCTTGTCGTGTCCTCCTCATACTTCTCCCCTGCCCACCGAACAGTCTTTGCCATCGACAAACTACTCACGATGCGACTTCTTGGACTTCTACTCGCGACACTCAGCCTCTGCTGCGCCCTGGTCGCCGGCTACACCAACAGTTCCATGCTCATGGATGAGAATGACTTCTTGAGAAAGCGCTGGTATGGCGTACCAGAGTACCCGGGTAAAGGCAAAGGCAAAGACCCCTTCGTCTACCCCTGGCCCGTCGTCTGCGAGAACCCCTTCATCCAACCCGTCTACTACTGCTTCCGCGACAAGCGATCCGCCGAGAACCTGCAGGAAGTCGTCAACCAAGCCATCGCAAAATGGGGTCACGCCATGAGCGTCTCGGCCTTGACCTTCGAACTGGACCCGCTCACGAAGGGCGACCCCACCATGCCGTGCAGTCAGCTGGAGAGCAAGTTGCATGACTCGCTCGTCATCTCTGACGAGTCCCTTGATGACCCAGACCTGAACAAGGTCAAGAAACACTTCAATAGTGGCTTGTGCTCGACCGCGACGACGGTTGGGTATACTTACGAGCCCGCGGTTCCGTTCAGGCATCATCTCAGGTTCTGTGACCTGCAGCCGTGGGATGCAGAGGCGGATATGGCGCATGCGGTGAGATCTATGACCCATGAATTAGGTACAGTCACACTCATAACAGTCGTCGTGCTATGTTCGTTCAACTGACAGAAGTCTGTTCACAGGTCACGCAATCGGTCTCCAGCACGAGCACCAACGGCCCGATCGTGACAAGTATATCGCGATCAACTACAAGAACATGGAAGGCTACGACGACATCGAAGCTCTCGTGAAAGAGGACGAAGAAGAGTACTTCCACGAGGACGTCACAATCGAACGGAGGATTCACGCAACGTACGTTCGCCAGAAAGACTGAAGTATACCACACCCACCGAAGGATATTGCTAACAGCTATCTAGATGCCGCTCGGAGCTCTACAGCCGCGACTACTTCCCCGAAGTAACCGACTTCCTCGCGGGCAACGAGCTCGACGCGCCCACCTCCCAAGAAAAATGGGAAGCCTACGAGTTCTCGCAAAAATTCGACTACCAAAGCATCATGCTCTACGATGCCACTGCGGGGCTGAGCGACAAAGCCAAGAAGGCGGGTCTATACGTCATTACCAAGGCGGATGGCAAGACGCCGGTGTGGATGGGTGGCAGTCGAAGCACTGATGACTACAGTATCAGCGAAGACGACATTGCCCGCGTGGCGATGCTGTACGACGCACACACCGACGAGTGCGAGAAGGCGAAGAAGGGCGAAGTCTGGAAGAAAGCCGGTTCGGCGCCGAAGGCATTGAAGGTGAAGATCCGAGATGTCTTCGAGGGAGTGGTACGTGCGCCGCTCGCGGTGCGGAAGAGGGATGAGATTTGAAAAAGAACGAGGGAGGGGAAGGGAAATATTGGGCAAATTCTTCAATGTGTCTTTTTGAAAGCCATGAGAAGCGGTACTCGATTAGGCTTGCGATGTAGCCGTTGTAACTATACAAATTGTACCCTAGATCTTAGAATCGTCAATATCCTCCTCTACGTCTTGCGTTTCCTCGCAGCCTGGGCCTTCTCATTGCCACTGGCAACGACACCGTCGACCTTCTCCTCCAGCTCACCCTTGACGTTCTTCGTATCGCCTTTCTTGCCATCCGCAGGTGCTTCCAAGGGCTTGCTCGCCTGCTTGGCATCGACATCCTCGTCATCGCCGCCCTGTCCGAACTCGTTGACACGGGTGTAGTCGACCTTGTAGGCCCATGCCTGGTACAGGTAGACGAAGAAGATGACGTCGTCGCGCAGAGTGGCGAGACGATGGAGGATGGGCATTTTGATGGTGAAGGCGAAGAGGTCGTCTATGAAGGTGTTGAGGAACTTGTATGCCATCGCTCTGCCGGGCATGTGGGCCACGGACTTCAGGCGGTAGTTGATGTAAAGGGAGGGGACCTGTGTACGATTAGTACGTGTTTGACATGCAGAAATTGTGATCAGACTTACCATCATCAAGAAACCATAAGCGTAGACGCTGCCGACCAATGTGGTGATGATGAACGAATACCAGCCCTTGTGAGTTTCGTACACAAGCGAGTAGCCGGCGTAGGCAAGCAAAAGAGGCACGGCGAGAATTCCCATGTACTTGAACGCGATCCGATCGTATTCCTCGGTCTGCTCTTCTGTCTCGCTGAGTTTGTGCTTGTCCTCGAAGACGACAGTGTATGGCAATCCGAGCTTGTACGAGTAGGTTCCAGGTGCTGGCTCACGAACGCGCACATTGACAGTCTTGGTGATCTTCCAGGCCTCGATAGCAATGCCCATTCCTTGACCAAAGAGGATCATCCAGCTAGTGTTCTCGTTGTTGTCCATGAGATATAAGAAGATGATGGTCTGCATGACCACGTTCGACAAAATCGTGCGGACAGACACGCCGACGTTGTCCTTCTTCTTACGCCAGTGGCCAACATCGCTCTTGAAGGCCAGAAGCTCGAATATCATGTGCAAGACACTGACAACAGCGGTCGTGCCAAGCAACCAAGGGTTAGTATCGAGAAGGGTCTCCTTGATCATTTCCAGCTCAGAACCGTCGCCGCCACCTGGGGTCGACTCGCCCAAAGCAGCCTTTCTCGCAGTCTCCTTCATGCCCTCGTCCATGCTCGACATGACACTGAATGCCCAAGTTTGAAGGGTCGATAGATCCACGTTGATTGGCAGCGTCTCGAATGGGTGGGTAGAATTGAGCTCCGTCATTTGCGACTTGAGCTGCCAGAAAGTGTTGAGATACAAGACCGGATAGTACCAGCTGTTCTTTCCGGTAGCATCGCGAGCGCCAGTCTGTTCGAGGGTGTAGTATTGCCTCATCGCGGGGTGCATGGCCGGGTACTGTTGGACTCCAGTGTCCGGCACAAAGGATAGAGTGAAGTTAGGATGGTAGTATGAAGCAGATCGAGGTGCCTCTTCTTCTTCAGGATCCTCCTCGACTGTCTCATTCTTTCCCTCAAGCAGACTTCGGGTCTTGCGTACTTTCTTCTTGAGGAGATGTTGTGTCAGGGGTCTCAGCATGCGATAGGCCTTGGACGGGTCGTATCTAGGGGCAGCTGGATCCAGCTCTGCACCGTGCTGGCCTATCAAGATATGGGCAAACAGTGTACCGTTGTCCTGCACGCTCTTTGGAACCGTGAAAAACTTCTGTACCTGGCGGTAGTCTTTCTGAGATCTATCGATTGAAAAGTTCTTTTCATTCAAAATCAAGCTGTCTTTTGGCATCTGGTTCAGGGAGGGTATGATGACGCTGGGCGAGATGTACAGGCTGACATCGAGGGTGGTGTTTGTCGGCCAGAGGGGGTAGATCGTCTGAGGAACGGCGCTGTAGTCTACCGTGACCGCTTCTGAGCCAGGTTGTGCGACCTCTGGTGCCGGTGTTGCGGCAGGTTTTTGTTGACCCATGTACGTTTTTAAAGCATATTGGATCGCCACAAAGATGAGTATATTCTTCCCGATAGACCATGCCTTGCTCATCCAGTCGTCCTGCTGTTGGCCTTCGGCGGCCGCTGGGGCCTGTGTCTGCTCAGGCATGATTGCTGAACGAGTGCCTGGCTGAGGTGAGGTTGGTGAAGTGGTTGAAGTGGTTTATCGACGGCGGTCCATGGGGTTGAATGGGTATCGATGGTTGTAGTTGAGGAGAGGGTGGATGTCGACGTGAAGCTGGCCTAACTTTCAGGCCAAACGAGGTACCCACGTGGGGCGGCTGGACTTCGGCAGATGCTTGGAGATAGCGGAGTGACGACGAGATGCTGGCTGTCAATGTACAATGTACAATCGGCTCAGAGAAATTCGTTGGTTCAATCACCTCTCACTTCACAACGATATCAGAATCATTGCATGTCCCCAGGCAAACAGACACAAGGCGTAGCTTTAGCAACCATCGGCAGCCGGCAGCCAAAGACTAAAGTGAGGCCCCAGCTTTGCCTGCGTCACGCGCTCGGGTGGGCGGTGATCAAGTCCGACTATCTCGACCATCCGCCATCGACCATCATCAACACCACGACACCGCCTGCGATACGCCTCTCTTCCACCGCCCGTCGCGGTGAGAACGCCTCAGCACACATTCACCTATTGCGACTTGTTCATTCACTCCCCCACCGATTTGGCAGGACGCCGCCGTCCTCTCCCGCATCCGGAGCTTGATACTCGCTCGACTCGGCCATCCATCCAGCTCCTTCGACCGGCACCACAACCAACGCCCCTGGACCACCGGCGCGACTTTCACGCCGTAGTGACACCATCGCCAACATCCCATCTCCACCATGTTCTCTGAATGTACGTGCTGCTTTGTAGCCCATACCCCGAGGCACCAGCGTCATCCCCAACCGCTCGCGTGACTAACCTCCACCTGACTTCAGATGCATCACGCTTCTTACAGCAGTCCAACAACCGCCTCTCCTTCACCCAGAATGACGACCAGCGAAACCAGTCCAGAAACCCTCTAGATCGCCGACGTGCGCCAGCCAGCAACTCACGATACGTCCAGCGTCCCGGCATGGCACCACACCCGTACCACAACCCCTCTGCATCGCAATCTCGCTTTCCTTTCGCCAGCCGAGTAGCACGTCAAGACCCATCCGCCCCTCTGTTCTACAGCGCTACAGACGACTTCCAAGACGAGGACGAAAACGATGTGCACGAGAGGGAGGTCGCCGACTACTACGCTCTCCAACGAAGCCGGCAACACTTCGGGCGCAGCAATCTCACTGAAAGCTCAGAAGCAGAAGACGATGGCATAGAGAAGAGTGATGAGACACAGAAAGGTCAAAATCATGACCGAGATGAGAGCAGGCAAAGAGGCAGAGTGGGCGCTCCACAGCCACCATCGTCACGAGGTGAAAGCGTGCCGGAGTCAGAAGCGAGTAGGCCGAGCTCAAAGGGCAAAGGGCGTCTTTTCGACGTCAATCTGAACAGCACGATTCACGAAGAGCCTCCCGAGTCGTTGGCCAATATATCTCCATCGATCGATCCAGACGAGCCGCCTACGCCATACAGGCCTTTCAAAACCGCCATCAAGTCTAGCAGATTGAGCAGTCTCTTGCCCATGGAGACCGACGAGGAGACCCAACATCTGAACCCTCGGCCGCCCTCTCCAGACCGTGAGAGCGTGCCACCAACTGTTATCCTGCCATCGCAGGAGCCTCCCAAGCACGATGCGTTCTGGGCCAATCTATTCACCATCACACTCTTCGCCATGTTCGCGGCTTTCGTCGTCATCTGGTTCCAGACATCTGCACCGTCGAAGAAAACGCCTTTGGGAGATACAGTTTACAGCGCGCTTCGCGGGAGCACGAACATGCTGGTTTGGGATACTCTGATCGCTGTGGTCGTGGCTCTGATTTGGCTGGCACTACTCAGAAACTACGTCCGGCCTTTGATCTACTGCCTGGTGGTTGCAGTACCATTGGTGCTTTTCGCATTCTCGCTCTATCCCTTCATCAGCAGCTTCAAGGGGTCGTGGAACGGCGCTTCTATTCAAGACCGCGCCATGCGATGGGTCTCCCCAATTCCAGCAGTTATGGCTGTATTCTGGACATGGAGTGTCTTTAAGAACCGCCACAGTCTCTCCAAATCTATCAGCATCCTGGAGTTTAGCATCAAGGTTCTGGAAGTGCATCCATATCTTTTGCTGCTCGGATTTGCCACCCTAGCGGTTGTGGTGCTTTTCTCTTGGACCTGGATGTTCATGTTTGAGCGCGTCTTCCTTTCAGGACGCTGGGTTGGAGCCAAGAAATTCATCCTCTACGCCAACAGCTGGTGGTTGGGTGCTTACTTCATACTACAGTTTCTGTGGTCGCTGGGCGTCATTGCAGGCGTACAACGAGCTACAACTGCCGCCACGGTGAGCCAATGGTACTTCCACCGCCTAGCAGTACCACAGCCAGCTAGTCGCGAGGTTGTGAGGGCTAGCTTCCTTCACGCTGTCGGGGCACTGTTTGGCACGGTCTGCTTGAGCACGTTCTTGGCGTTGCTGGTGAGGCTTCCCCTGATTATACTGCCGGGAAGAATATCAGGACTGCTGAACATGTGCGCGTATTGGATCATTCCGACAAGTCTGGCCACATTGACCAACCCGCTTACCCTGACGTACGCCGCCATTCACAGCAATCCACTTGGAATCGCAGGTCGCCAACTCGCACAGCTCAACTTTGTGAGCCGCACCAACCCGAGCAACACACTTGGTCCACGCAACTTCAATCCTATCGGACAAAACGGAAGCACGCTCCTGCCATACCGTCTGTCGAAACTCCTGCTACAAGCAACACGATGGATCATGTCATTTGCCCTTGGATTCGGTGGATGGGTTCGAGCTGCCCATAGCATCAAGCTGGATGGAACTGCAGCCGGTTTCAGGGGCAGCTTATACGCCTATGTCGTGGCTCTGATCGCTGGTACCATTGGTTTCGCGGTTCTGGGAGCTGTCGAGAACACGGTCGGTGCGATTGTGGATGCGGCCGTCATTTGCTGGGCAAGTGAGAGCAGTGGTGGTCGAAGTGAAGCGAGGTTCTGCAGAGAGGCTGGCGAACTCTTTGGTAACGACGGAGGGTTCGATAGGGATGCGCGAGTGGGGATGCCATGATCATGACGAGGAAAGGCTACGGCGTCTGAGCATTTGGGTTGCTCTACGAGTTGGACGATAGATGGAATTCGGCGCAACATTGGGCACAAAGGCGAAAGGAAGGTTTGTCACTTTTTGTTTTTTTGGAATACCCGAGACCACGAGCGACGTTCGATGCATTCACTGCACCCCCTTTTCTTGTCTTATGATGATGAGGTGGGTAGATTATGTTACTACGTAAGATACGACATACAGGTAGATTCGTTTTACCACATTTTGCTGCGGGCTGCACAGGATCTGTCATTTCACTCGAAGTGGAACGCACGCACATGCAATTATCATCTCTCCGATGTCCCCCAAACAACCACGCCTCTGGCTATACTCTAGGCTGCTTAGATGTCTCACGAGTAACGAAGATGAATCGTTCTTTCTGATACACAATATCATTACTGTACGTCACTCCATTCGTCCGGTCATATCTACATCAACATCCACTCCATCAACCATCTACCTAATGATACCCATTCCTCTTCTTAAACTCCCTCTTCCTCCCCCCCTGATTCCACCCTCCCTTCCCACCATACCTCGGCTTGCCCTCCCCAAAATGCTCATACCCATCTTTCCCGCCAACATTCCCCCAATTCCCACCATTCCCCTGCCCGCCCCATCCATGCCCATGACCATATCCATGTCCGCCCTCGCTACCGGGCACGTCGCTCAACCCGAGACACTCAGCCATCTTAAAGAAGATATCGATGCTGTTATACACGCCCCCGAAGATCTCCTGGCAGGGCCCCATGGCGAAGACGGTGACGTCCGTGAGGGAGTGCACGCCCTGGTCGGCGTCGACGGGGAGGGTGCCGTTGTAGGTGATTCCGCCGCCGTTGGGCGAGTCCTCGGGGTTCGCGAAGTAGTCGTCTTCGTCGAAGCCGGTGATGTTGGTCGCGGGGACGCGGGGGCCGTCCTGCGGTTCATGTTGTTAGTCGATGGCGTGGTTGGGGGTGGAGGGATTGGGATTTTGTGTAGTTTTACAGTACATACCTTGTTGACCTGGTAGTCTTCCACGTGATCTGGCGTTGCGCCGAAGCCCTGCGCGAGGGTATATCGCGGATCCCAGTTGGACGGGAAGTTGCTATCGCTATATCGCAGCTCGCCCGTGTTGATATACTGCGACAGCCCGGACTTCTCGTACTGCCCGACCGCGTGACGCTTGTCGCGATCGTTGTCCTGCTCCTTCAGATAGTGCGTGTCGACCGAGCCGAAGACGTCGAAACCGTGGCCATGGTCGGCCGTGACGACGATGAGAGTTTCCTTCAAGGCGCCGAGTTCTTCGAGGTGCGCGATGCTGTGCTTGATCGTGTCGTCGAGTTCGAGGAGCTCGCCGAGCGCGCGGTCGTAATCCAGGACGTGCATCATTTTGTCGACGGACGCGGCTTCGCTCATGATGAACCAGCCCTCGTCCGAGGCGCGGTTGTTGAGGATGTCGATGGCTTTGAGGGTCATTTCCTTGAGGCCGGGTTGGTCTGCAGCGTCGCCGCCTTCGCAGTTGGGGGCGTCTTCGTTGCCGGAGAGGTTGTCGGTGTAGACGTTGCGGTCGAGCCACTTGGCCATGTTGCCTTGGCTGAAGATGCCGAGAGTTCGCTCATTCGAGGAAGTAGCATCCAGCGCAGTGGCATTATAGACAACGTTGTAGCCAGCATCGGCGAAAACCTGGTAGTAATCCAGATCGTTATAGGTCTCGCCACCCAAATCTGGGCTGCAGAAGTTCTCTGCTCCTCCACCGAACAGAACATCAGGCCCGGTCCAATTCGTCCAAGTATAGTTCACAAGACCGTGTATGAAAGAATCGATAACGGCGCCGTATTCGCCTCGATCGCGGGTATGAGCAGTGAAAGCAGCTGGCGTCGCGTCGGCAATGAAGGCTGTCGACACGATACCGACGTGACCGCCGTACATTCGGTGGAAGATCTCTGCAATCGACTCAACCTTTGGGTCGTCGAATGGGTCTGGAGACGTATCTGCGTACACTCCCAAGGCGTTCACGGTCGATTTGTGGCCAGAGTAGAGAGCAGTGGCAGAGTTGGCCGAGTCGGTGATGAAAGTATCGATCGAATGGGTCATCTGGTGGCCCAAGACTGGAAACTTGTCCATGGCCATGGTGCTCTGGTATCTTCCGTTGATAGACTTGTGCCCGATCAACCTCGCAGCCGTGATCATATTGGCAGTCATACCATCTCCAATGAACAGGAGCACATTCTTCGTCTTGCGAACATGTTCGATATCCCGGACATGCCAATGAGCAACAGTTTGCGTCCCATTATAAGTCAAAGTCGCAATATAATCGCCCGGCTCGTACAGAGCCACCCGTCTCCAGGCCTTCGACGCAACATTCACCACCGAAGGAGTATCTGCGTCCTCCGCGAAGAGATCTCTGTCAAAAGCTTGTCAGCACCCAAGCCTTCAACAACCCGAGCTTTTCGCAACCACAACACCTACTCATAATAGCTGAAATCCCACGTCTCCAGCTCCGGCTCTTCGCTCTCGAAGTACTCGCTCACGGTCGCCGCCCTGGCGCCAGCCTTCCCGATCGTCAAGGTGAAGTCCTCGTCCGGCACGCCATTGGTAGCTTCTGACCCATTGACAGGCGCGTGCACCTCAACCCGAATGTCGAAGTACTGGCCCGCGAGGAAGTCCTGCTGATCCGGAGGAATCACGCATCCCAGCGTGGGACAGGTGCCAAAGCGCTGGTACGTCTGGGCCTGTGTGACGGCAGCGAGGAACGTCGAAGCAAGAGCTACGCCCAATGGCGAGCTGGAGAAATACATCTTTTCCGAGATAAAGAGCAGAGAGAGCCTCGCTGGGAAGAGACACAAAGAACCTTGATGGTTACACCCTGGCGACCGGAATATTTATATGAAGAAGAGACGGCGCACCCCGACCTACTTTTTTTCCCTCGTCCACCACTCTGCCCACCTCGCTAGCTGTCGTGCAACCGTATCGTACCTGCAGAACAGCACCAACACACGGCGCAATGGCTCAGAACACCCAAGAGGCAATGCCTCCCAAGCCGCCGACATCAACGCAAGCCTTCCATCGGTTGGGACACTGCTTGGCCGCATATCCTCGTGCAGTGCTTCGCGTCGAGAATTGGCCGCGGTGAGGGGGGCCTCTCGCTACGCCGCTTTCCCTCCTGCCTTTCTGCGATGGCCAAGGACGGTAGAAAGGTCTTGGGAGTCTTGGGGGAGATGCGGGCCAAGAAGGGCGAAATATAAAGAGGACCAGGAACGGCGCCGGGTCTGCAGATGGGCATTGCACGTGGGTGGGTGATAAGCTTTTGATTGGTTGGGAAAGAGGTGAATGTTCTGAAATGTACGCACTGGGGTAGCACGTGGGTTTCGAACGACACGTTGTTAGCACGCGGTGCTTGCTCCAACGACTCGGCTAGGCCATCGATATTGAGGCTGTGAACGCCCCAGCCAAGAAGGATATCGGAAGTGGGAATGTTGGAAGAAGAGTGGGTTGTGATGAAGTTTCTTGATCGTCATATATCGTAAGTCGTAGTGGACGGGAGAGTCCACCCAGCCAGCGCCTTCGCTTTCAACACACAGATCCCCAGCGCCTACGCCCATCTCCAAATGCTGCAGGGTATTGAGAAAAGATTATCTGCAAGCGTGAAAAAGAAGATGAATGTACATCCGTTCGATGGCCGACCTCATCAGAAGCCATCCAAGCCATCTGAGGGGACCATGTCGCGAAGGATCCATCGCCACCGGCCATCGTCAGGTCTTGCTCGGAGCTCTTCACCGTGAGGGACGAACCAAGCTCTGCATCTCTGCACCCAGTTCTCTTCCTCTTGCTTTTGAAGACTGATGAATCTTGGCCCCAAATCGAACTCCTCGTGGACTTCGCTCAAGCCTTGAGCACCACCTGCAGCCGGACTTGCAACGCCCATACTACCGGCACCTGCAAAGACTGCAGGGGCGTTCTCGTCTTTGAGGTCTTCGATACCAGCGAAAGCGTCCTCCTCATCGTCGGCGTCGGTGACGGAAGGTGACATCTGGCCAGACACATCCCTCCCACCTTTGACCTTCAACCACTTCATCTGCTGTGGGTCGTACACCATTCCGTTCTGAACTTGCACGTTGTGACCGTTTCCAGTCGAGATAGGTGCGATGAGAGCTGGTCTGGAAGGAGAGCCGCCATGCCGCCTGTCCATGTAAGAGGATTGGTTGTGATGTGAAGGCGTCGGCGTTTCGAGGGGAGGTATTTCGAATTGAGCAACGGTATTCTCGTTGCCTTCCCATCGAAATGTCTGCGGGTTGTAGACCATTCCTTTCTCGCCTATAGCATTACGGTTAGCGATGCACGGAGAGTAAGTCCACAATCTGACACTCACTTTTTGGGACATGAGTTCCACCAATGCCTGAGATCAGACCGGGCCTTCTACTCTTCTGCCTTTGCGCGCTGGGACTGGTGTATGGACTGCGAGCAGCTATTTGGGCCTTCCAATTCGTTGTCAGCGGTTGGAGAGGGCCTTCGCTACGTGGTCTGGGCTGATTCGCGAGTCTAGATTCTCTGGCAATTCTACTAGCAGCAGTGTCTCGCAGGTAGCTGGGTGTGGCATTGTGATTGTCGTATAGTCCCTTGGTGGGGCTCGAGGGCGTCTTTGGTGGAGCTGGGGTCATCATCCTTTCAGGTACTGCGGAATATGCCGAATTCCGCTTCGTGGGATCCCTGAAATCGCTCCGGCTCTGGGTCCTACGCAAGCCTTGCTTAGGCGGACCGCGTCCTACGGGCTGCTTAACAAATTTGCTCTCCTTCGTGGTTGATGTTGGCAGATCATCGAAAATTTCGAGTTCTGATCCATCGCCAAAGTTTCTCTTCCTCGCGGGCTTGGTCAACGTCCGCTTCGAAGCTGCTTCACGCGCCAATGCTGCTGGTGCAACATCTTGTCTTTGTCTGGGCGGGCGAGATGGTGTGTCTGGAGTGACCTGGTTGGCGAGCCGTGAACTTGGACGAGGAGGGGGAGATTGAGCTCCTTGCCTGTGAGGATCAGAGTCGCGTCTGAGGTGAAACGGCATCGCCCTATGAGCTGTGACATGCTGATTGTGATGAGTCGAGCCGGGTGGCAGAAAGGGTGCAGACGGCTTTGAGAAGGAGTTGACACTTGAATGATTGCGCAGTACTGGCATCGAACGCTTAGAACGAAGCAGTTGCGCACTCGTAGTGGTTGGCTGCCTTCGCTCTCGCATCGCCTGCGAGGCACCACTTTCCAGTACCGGCTCGAGTCGAGATGTTTGCTTCGATCCAGATACAGGACGTGGGATATGGGAGCGATTGAAGATGGGCTTGTCGGTAGGCTTGTCATGGAAATTGAGGGTCGTGGCTGGTCGTTGGGCTGCCGGTCCAGGCTTGGAAGATTTGACTTGCACATTCTTATTTGTACGCTTTCGAATGTCCAAGACTTCACCGCCACCAAGGTCGAAGTCGTTGAGGAAGTCGTCGTTGTCGTCCGAGATGAGTTTAGATTTCTTGTGAGTCTTCATGGTGGCTGGTTGCTCAATGGCAGGTGTCGTCGTGGTACTGGGCTGTGACAGATCGGAGAGCTCTGCGTCCGCAGCTCTTCTCTTCTTCAAGATGGCATCAAAGTCGAGTGGACCTTCTGGCAGCTCTAATCCTCCCATTTCATCGACCTCGCTCTCGGCGGTTGCAGACCCAAGACTCGGGCTCATGACAGACGCAGAAGAACTGCGATTTCGGGTCCCATCGCGTGTTGTTCCAGCAAATCGAATGCCCAGGCTGCCCTCGAGGTCGTCAAAGTCGTCCATCTCTTCACCAGACATGACTGCAGGTTCTTCCGCTCGAGGTTTCAGCTTAAGTGGCTGGTCGGACATTTCCAGGTCATTATCCCAATCAGTGTCAATCTTCTGCCGTGACTTCTTCTTCCCTAATCTCTTGATTGTGCCGCCCAGAAGGGCACTCGTCGGTACATTGGTGGGTAATGGTATACCAGCTTGCTTGGCCGATTTGATGGCCTGGTCGGTGCTGTGGTCGTCGTTGGGGTGTATGACCACGTTCCAGTCCTCATCGCCAGCAACAGATTCGGATCTGACGCTCATACGCGAGGACATGCTTGTAGGAGCTGTTCCAGTGCTGCCGCCGGCGAAGGCCTGGAAGTCGCCTTGAAAATCGCCATCGTCGTCCCACGACTCCACCTGACTTGCGGCCATGTTGCGTGATGGGACCTCCTCTTCAATGGCGAGCGGACGCGAACCTCCTGGAACGGGAGGGCAGCCCTCCGGTGGAATCGGTGGTCGATGGCATTCACTTGTGGGTGCTGTTGCTAGAGTATGCAGGAGGTAGGTACGGTCGAGGTCTGCAGGTGGTTGGAGTGACCGACACGCGCGCTAACAAGCGCGACCAATCCGAGCTTAGCGGCAGACCCTGAAATGAAGAACACGAGGCAGGCGAGCATCGTCAATCGACAACACAAACACTGCACTTTCGCTCTTTTTTGCAAACAGTGAAGACGCAGGGCAAAAAGGCGAGGCAAACGGCGCGCGGCAGGCCGGTGACGCGTCGATAACAACGTCGACCCTTCAATTTTCTCACCGGCGGGCCGCGCCATCTGATCCTGTTAGGCCACTGTCAGGCAGTATCGCCAGTTGCCTACGAAACCCTGGCCTGAGCAATACATGTAAATCGGCCGCGCGCCGCGAGCAAATCTCTTCACTTCGCTGACCTCAATCGCGCTTCTAATTCTGTTTCTCAACACAAAAACCATGGCAGCAACCCAGCACGTACTTCGGCTCAAGAGAACGGACGCCAAGTCGGAGCACTTGCTGGTCAATGTCACCCGCGACGGCTCGAACCTCCTCGATCTCAAGCTCATCGCTACGGATCAGGATCATATATACCATGGATCGGTAAAAGAATCAGGCGTCAAGTCACTGCAGGCTACGAACTTCACTGGCGATTTAGAACAGTGGAAAACGACTTTGTCCTTTGCCCTGCTTCGAAGCCCGCCGGACGGCCCGCGACCAGACTTCTTGCAAGGTGTGGAGACTGTTTCGTCGATCAGTGGGACCACAGCAACCATTACCTTGCGGAAAAACATCGACGGCATCACTCAGCGGCTTGGTACGGTCAAATTGAACCAAGACGACGAAAAGGAGGAGATCCACGTCTTCGACTGGGTCGACAATGCCGTGGCCAGCGCAGACGATCTGCGAGCACAGCTGGAAAGGCTGCAGGAGTCTGCTGCGTCTCAACAGGAGCAACTTTCCAAGCTGACCAAAGACTTGGATGATTTGGTCAAAGCGAAGAAGGAACATGAAGATGACATGTTGACCAAATTCGCCGCGTTGCTCAACAGCAAGAAGCTCAAAATCCGCGACCAGCAACGTCTGCTCAACGGGGCTCAGATTGATGCAAGCGCCGCAGAAGAAGTTGGCAAAGCCAGAAGGTCAGGTGGTGGCACTTGTCGACGGGCGGGTACGTCTCGAGCTGGAAAGCGCAAAGCAAACGGGTCCGTCGAGCCTGTCGAGGAACGTGATGATGAGAAAGATGACGGCGATATGAATGATGAGGACGATGCGCAGACTGTGGCTACGGAGGATGGGGATGAAGAAAACGAGCGGATACGACAGCAAACGCCTGAGACAGACGAGGCTACTGAAGACGAAGAAGTGGAGAGTAGCAGACCTGATCAGACCAACCATGCGGCGAACTCCTCCCAGAAGCAAGGCGGCAAACCTATCGAGACTATGGACGTCGATACTTCACTACCACAACGAAGTAAGGGTGGATTGCCTCAGCAGCAGCCAGCGGCAGCAAACACTGAAGACGATGACGACGAGACGGACGACGAACTGTAATAATCCTCGAACACTTCCTACGGAGGATAGATTCTCTAGCGCTTGGATATACAGGTGGCTGGCATGAAGGCACTTTCTTCACACTTTTCATTCGAGCTCAAGGGCATCAATGTAAGTCATTTCATAACTTCCAGATGTCAGCAGCATCAGTGAGGTCAATACCGACAAGCCGGAGGCCTGAGGTATGGTGGCCGGGATGGCATGCGATCGCGTTCGTGACACGAACCACAAACCTGATCGGGATCGGAACATCGCTTTCTTTGCTACTGACTGACCGCAGCCGACCTGTTCGTGGATAGATTCGTGGTGGATAGCGACATGATTCTGTTCTATTCATATGTCGGGAGCTCGCACCTCGCCGCAGACGGGCGCTAGGCAGGCCACATGCCCAGGCACAGGGGAGCACACTGCACATGATCGACGAATCCCGGATTCCGTCGAGGCGGCGGCAACGTGCAGCGCGAAGATAGGGTCGAGGGAGATAATCGCCTTTTCATGGATCGCATTGTCATGTTGGCTATCCGTGTCTGTAGAAGTGCAGCGAAGGATGATTACGGTTGAAAGGAATTGTTGACGGGCAACGTCCAACAACGATTGGACTCGGTGCTGGCTTTCGTCATTGCTGGCGCCGATTCAGCTGCTCCAGTTGCGGGCGGACTTCCATGTGTGCTGCTGTACCGCGACCTGATGTGATCCACTGCGACCGCCAGAGCACGCCCATTGCCGCACACAACAACAATAGCACATGCCTATTATTCACCCGTCTCACGTGCGCCACACTCGCCTTTCACCCGTCTGAGACAATAGACTTCCATTGTCACAGGCCCGCCGCTTCTCTCGCCCTCCTCCACCTTCAATGCGCATCTCAGCGCGACGACTCTTCCGATGAACAACCCCACCACTGCCACGATTTGAGACCATGCCGGATGCGCAACCTCTGGGGAAATGGACGCCCTCCAAAGAAGATCAAGACGACCTGGACGCCATCGACGCCGCCATTGCGCGCATGCGCAGGATCACAACCCAAGATCCCTACCGCCTCACCATACCGCAACATGAACAGCGCTACCGCCACTTCTCCGCGGCGCAGGCCGAACTATGGCTGACCAATGCTCCTTTCCAAAGAGGCGAGCACGAAACCACGCAGTACCTCACCTATCACTTTCACGAACCCGGCAAGGATACCTACGTCTTGGAGAGTAGCTGGCACGAGGAGGAACCAAAAGTGAACGGCAATGGATTGAAGCCAAGACCTGCGCCTGGCGCAACGACACCAAATGGTGCGCCGAAGAAGAAGCTCACCCTCGATGCGTACAGAAAGCAGAAGTCCGGGGCAGTTGGTACTCCAGAAAGAGATGCTGCGAAAGGAGGCGATGCACCGGCGAAGCAGCCCGCGGTCAAAGGACCAATCGAGCGGGTCAAAGTCGAGAATGAGGAGATCCTGGCGGCAGTCGAGTCTGAGGCGGAGGTGCCGGCGGAGAAGGATACTCAGTCGCAGAAGAACGAGCTTAAGCGGAAGAGACAAGATGAAACAGCGACCGAGCCTGAGAAGGGGAGTGATGCGATTGTTGAACCGCCCCCGAAGAAAACGAAGCCTTTACAGAAGGACGAACGCGCGAATGGCCTTACCAAGGGTTCGGCAGGGCAGGACACGCAAAAGACAGACAAGTCTTCAAAGGAAGACCAGTGCGAGGAGTCTGGCATGCCACCTCGATTATCTCCAGGAATGCCCCCAAAGCTCTCACCACCTTTGCCTACGAAGCTTTCACCTCTTCACAAAGCGCAAGACACGAAATCACCAAGTCGAGGCGGAGCGCAAGATTCACAGGATGCACCTGCTTTGCCGTCGCGGCTGTCGCCGACCCTTCCAGACAACATCGAGAAGACCTTGCAAGCACGAACCCATCCGTCAGCATCAAAGGCACCAGAGACATCTGCTCCGAACTCAACCTCGAAAGACAAGGACCACAGATTGACTCCGATCAAGAACGCAGCCGACGAAATCACGAAACGCAAATCTCCAGCTCCACGAAATGGATTCCGTGCCAACTCGAGCTCACCCGCAGTTCGGTCAGATGCAGAAGACAGGACACGGCCAAAAAATGCGATTATTCGGGCGAAGACACCAGAAAGGAAGCGAGAGAGTGAGGTCGAGAAGAATGAGGCAACGAAACCACTTGTATCAGCAAAAACTTCGTTGGTGGCGAGTCTCAAATACAAGAAGGCCCGGAAAGGAGACATCCTTAGAATACTCAAAATGCCGCCCAGACCCGACAAGAGCATGTCTCAACCTCCTGACACGCGGGCTTCAGAGGAAGCGAAGCCGGCTGCCAAGACTACAGAGCGTCGAAACGGAGAGCGAAAGGACACCGGTCCTGTGAAAGGGGTGGCGCAAAAGATTGGTCCTGTCAAGAAGGACAAGAAGCCTCAGCCACAGCCAGCAGAGAAGAAGAGAGAAGACGAGAAACCGGAGAAGCAGCCAGAGAAGCGCGAAGAGAAACACAAGAAAAAGCAGCCCGAAAAGCAACCTGAAAAGCAGCTCGAGAAGCCGCCCGACAAACAACCCGAAAAGCAGTCTGAAAAACGTTCGCTTCCGGACGACGAAAGAACCAGCTCTCCGACCAAGCGCAGAAAGGCAGAGTCTTCAGAGAATCGGAAGGAGCCATCGACGCCTGCGCAACGAGAGGTCGGCTCTCCTTTGACATTGAAGTCTGGCCTGCAAGCAACACCAAGTGCAAGGAAAGAGCTCCTTTCACATGCTATGCGACGAGAGCAATCGCAAGATAGCAGCAGTACCCACGCCACGCCTCCAGGGCAGGATAGCACGCCCAGCATTGTCGGCAGTCAACCGAATGGCATTCCGAAGGCACCTTCAAGCCAGCCGAGCAATAAGACTCCGAAGCAACAAGTGTGGGAGACAGAACAGAAACGCCTGGAGACTTTAGGTCGCGAGCTGAAGCACGCCGCCTCGGCCTATCTCAACGCCTCTCAATCCGACACTTCAAGCTCCTCCAACGACCAAAAGCTCGCCGCCGTCAAATCCATCGAATCGTTCCTCTGCTACCTGCTAGCATTCTCTTGTCTCGACGAAGTAAACCTCGCCGCCGACCCCAAGCAGTCTCCATCATATACCACCTGGCGCAGCCTACACGGCTTCTACGGCTTCGTCAAACGCAACACCGAGCCCTTTCCCTCCCTCTGCGGCCTCTCCTGCTCCCTCGGCGTCGTCTACACAGCCCGCATCCTCGAAATCGCTGCGCACTTCCCCAACGACGGACCCAGCCGCGCCAGCCTCCTCGAAACCCACGCGACGCTGCAAAAAGCCGCCAACGAAGCCGAGCGCAAACTGGACATCGATGCGTTGCAGGACGCCTTCCCGAAAAGCTGGAGTCAGCGCAGTAAGAAACTCCCCGCGAACGAGAAGCTGGACTCCACGAAATTGGGCGGCGGGTTCAAACTGCCTATCGGCCTGGCGACGACTCCTGTCCGCGCCGCGAGGGCGGGTCATGCTATGCTGCAGGAGTGGTTGGAGAGGGAGCGGATCGATTATACCCTGAAGCTGAAGCTTTGACACAACAGGGGTGGATGATGTCTTGTACGAATAACGTTGGCGTTTTCGATCGATAAATGTTTGGGCGTTTCTGGGAGAAGGGGACGACACGAGCCGCTGCGTTATACATATGGAGTTTGAGTGAGAGATACCTGCAGCTGGGCTCGGGGGCGGGGCTAAAGGAAAGGGATGGGATCGGACGGTCCTTTTTGAGAGTGTGGTTCTTGTGTTTTTTGCTGATACCCCAACCACCCAACCACGAGTATAGCGACAGTACCAACAAACGGAACGTTAGTTATTCCGGGGCCAATTGAGATGAATGATTTGTGATAATGAGTATAGATTAGAAGAAAGGGGTGATGTGGAAATATCATCACGCTCGAGATGTTTATGAGCTCTATGTGTATCTTTTCTGGTTTTGTGAGTGAGTGAGTGAGTCTCTAGCTATCTCTTCCATTCACGAACTTGCGATGAGAAGTGAATGCCGGCAGCCCC